>NC_133782.1:16049808-16217105 GCF_003597395.2 Chelonoidis abingdonii | reverse complement strand
ATCAGAGGATGGAGATGGATGGCAGGAGAGAGATCACTTGATCATTGCCTGTTAGCTTCACTCCCTCTGGGGCACCTGGCATTGGCCACTGTCGGTAGACAGATACTGGGCTAGATGGACCTTTGGTCTGACCCGGTATGGCTGTTCTTATGTAATTTACAAATGTATCCCATTGGCATATTTCATGTAAATAAGGGAAGCCAGGCTTGGTCTTGTATGGAGAATATCACTTCAGTAAGCCAGATCCTCAGCTGATGAAACTGGCATAGCCTTATTGAAGTCAATGAAGCTATACTGATTTATACCAGGTGAGGATCTGGCCCTGCATCTGGTTTGCATTTAGCAGGCAAAACAAGGACTCTAAAGCCTATTTTTCAAAGCATATCATCTAGGGTCAAATGCAACTAAAACTCTGACTGGCTATAGAAATCTAGCCAAACGTAAAATTCTTTAAACTACTTCTGTGTGTAAGTGGGGGGAATGGTCCTGCTATTGTGGGGAACTTTCCTGGCTTCTGCACTACCCCGGTGAAGTGGGCTAGCGGAAGGATCTGAGTCCTCGCTCCCACTTCCTTTACCCAGAGGATTCCCCTTCCATTCTCCTGTCTGGCAGAGTCCTTTTAACCCCAACCATGCTGGGCCCAGGATTCCTGGGGAGCTCGATCCCCAACCTTGCTGTGGTCACCTAGGTCAGGGGCTAGGGTGTCCCGTCTCTGGGGTACTCTTCTGCACTGGATGCTTTCCTGACCCACTGATCATTGCATATGATTTAAAGCAATACAGTTTATTTAATTAACAATTAGTTTAAAAAGGAATAAGGAAAAAGGGAAAGGTTAAAGGAAACAAATCATCCCGCTCTGTGGCAGGGAACATCACAAACAGTGTCTCTGAATGTCAGGGCAGCTCAGTCTGTTTCTTGTAGGTCCCAGGCCTCCTTCTCAGGCTCTGGCTGTGTTGCAGGGATGCTGCGGGTTGGACACTTGCTCTGACGGTGGCCACACGCTCTCAGGCTCTAGGTGGCAGGACCATTCTTCCCAGCGTTGCTCCCACCCTGTCAGGGTTACGATCCCCCTCCAAGTCTGGCCTGCACAGCCTCTTGGCTGAGTCATCTCCCTGTGCTGGGTCCACTGCCCAGGGTCCCCATCACTCTCTCCAGCTGCTCACCATACGCAGCTCCGGACTGCTTCAGCCCCAGCTTCACTTGCCTCAGCACAGCTGCTGCTGCTGCTCTGCCTCCAGCTCCCTGGGCTGCATCTCTGGGCCCTCTGGCTCTGGTTCCTGCAGCTCTGCTCCCAGGACAGATCTACTCTGCAGGCTACTTCTGTGACTCTGCTCCCAGCTCTGACCTTCTCCCTGGGCTGCTTTTCTGGACCCTCTAGCTCTGGTTGCTGCAGCTCTCCTCCCAGGGCAGGTCTGCTCTCTCTGGGCTGTGCTCTGGTTTTGGGGCTGCAGCTCTGCTCCCAGCAGCTTAGCTTGGGCCCCTGCTCACTGATTAGCTTGGCCGCACTCTGTCTCACCCAGGCAATTCCAGCTCACACTGAGGACTGGACCTGTCCCCGACTCCTTGATTAGCCTGCCCGGCCTGTCAATCAGGCTGACCTGGAGTGTGGGTCTCTCCCCATTGCCCCTGGGGACTGTCAGTCTCAGGGGCCTGATTTCCCATTGACTCTTCCCCTTTTAGTACTGGGAGCTAGCCAACCAAAATACCCCCACTGAATGTTAGTAAAGGGATAACAGTCCCCTTACATGTGCATCAGTTGGGTCTTAAAATATAAAGTATTTTCTGCTTCTAATATAGCAACAGGTAAGGTTTCCAGGATCACTACCAGTCTGCCCAGTTTTGCTCTCATCGAAGTCACTGGGAGCTCTGCCATAACTTCAATGAAGATCTCTGTAATCATAATTTGGCTTGCACATTGGAAAAATGCATTAGTTATGGGCTTCTATAGAAAAGATGCATCACCATTTTCCCTCAGATTCATAGTTTAAAGCCTGCCTAAAATCCATCCAGGATCTGCCTTTATAAATTTCTTATTGACCTGTTCACTAATACTACAGACTGAGACTGACTTTGACAAGAAATATTGCCTGCTCCATTAGAATGTAACAACAGCAAAAGAAACATACAGCTTTGTGAGGGTGAAGGAGGAGGAGGATGGGAAAGGAACAGAGTCTGGCACAATGGGGCCCTGGTTTTGGACTGGGGCATCTAGGAGCTACCATAATATAAATGATTAATAATAAAAATAAACATGGGTTGGCTCAGATCCTTTTTCTACTCCTTACCCAAGAGCGTATTTTTGTGATGGATGTCGCTAAACAAGGCCAACTTGAAAGAATGCTTAATTGCAAACAATCCACACAAAATGAAATACAATTAATTATATATTAAAGGTTATACAATAACTCCTTACTTAACGTTGTAGCTATATTCCTAAAAAATGCGACTTTAAGTGAAACGATGTTAAGCGAATCCAATTTCCCCATAAGAATGAGTTTAAATGGGGGGGTTTAAGTTCCAGGGAATTTTTTTTTTGCCATACAGTACAGTACAATAGTTGGGCGGTGCCCCCTCCTTACCCCACACAGGCACAGCCCACTGGCACTGGAGACAATGAAGCAGGCAAGGAGGCTGAAGGTGCTGTAGGCTAGGAGAAGCACGTTGTGCAGCAGAAGCAGCAGCTTCTCCTACTCTGCAAGCACCAGGGGCAGGGGGCTCAACCCTCAGCCCGCCCACGCCACCTCTTCCCCCAAGCCCCCACCCTTAACCTGCCTCTTCTTCCCCCCCTTCTCCCTCTTTACTCCACATGCCACGGTACGCAGGACACGGCACGCAGGCTCTCCCTCCCTCCCTGCATCCTGAACACGGCAAGCCTGCTGATTGCCATGGGCAGGAGGCAGGGGAGGGAGGGGGAAGATGCGCCACATCCTCACTTCTCCCCCATCCCTCCTGCCCGCAGGAATCAGCTGGTTTGCTACATACAGGGGGCAGGAGGGAGGGGGGAGGAACAAGGACTCAGCGCGCAGGCACCCCCCTCCATCCCCTGCCTCCTCCCACGGCAATCAGCTGGCTTGCGGTGTTTGGGTGGCAGGGGAGGGAGGGGGAGCCTGCGTGCTGAGTCCTCTCTCCTCCCTTCTCCCTCCTGAACACAGCAAGCCAGCTGATTGCCGCAGGCAGTTGGTGGGAGGAGGAGGGGAAAGGCGCTGATCTGCGGGGTCTGCTGGCGGGCGGGAGGTACGGCGGGGGGCATAGGGGAGCTGATGGGGGCTGCCATCTGTGGACAAAGCAGACAGCCAAATGATGTTATAGCAAAGCATTGCACAACTTTAAATGGAGCATGTTCTGTAATTGAGCAGGGACGTAAGATCAAAAAAACATTAAGTGAGCATGTTAAGTGGGGAGTTGCTGTACACTTAACAAGATCTTAAATCATGGTGACTTGGGAAGCAGCTGCTAAAGGATTATCTATCAGGAGGCAAGGAATGGAATTGGGTTTGGCCAGTAGTCAGGTAAAAAGTTATTTTAAAAATTGTGTGTCTTTCTTTTTGAAGTAAAGGGACCTGAAAGATTTGTTTTTAATATGTTTTTATTCTGTTCTTTATTTTTAACTAGAAATTCAAGTCTGGTCTAGTCTGTTAGTTCTGGAAGGACATTACAGACTTCAAAAGAGTAAAATCTGAGCAGTTGTGAGGGGTCAGTCTTTTTATAATTCTTTGCAGGGTTTTTGTTTTTGTTAATATCTATTTCACTCAAACATCTGACACACAGTTGGGAGAAAAGATCTCCTTGTGAAAGATTCAATACCCTTTGCATATTCAGGTAAGCGCTGAGAAAAGTTCCACATGCTATTTCTCTGGTGCTCAAAGGAATCCTCTAATAAAAACAAGAAACACAAGATTTGATGTGCCTGATATTTCCAAAGTTATAAAACAAAAGGAAAATAACACTTAATTAAAAAAACTTTTTGGGACTTCTTTATATATCAAAGAGAAGCAATATAGGGCACAATTTCCAATTAAGAAGCAAAGAAATGGTAACTGCCTCATAAACTATCATTTAAAAAAATTCCTAGTAAACTGGAGAAAGAATTAGTTTTCTTGGGGTCATTAACCACTGTGACAGGAAACTGGACTGGAAGCAAGGAATTGGCTGTATAGTGCCTCATCAGCCAGCACATACTCTTCTGCTTATCAGTGACTACCAGTGGCAAGGTGACTGTCAGAGATAGAAAGTTCATAGTGGTGTCAGACTCTTCTAATGATTTTATCTGTATAAATCACCCAAGACCCAATTTAAGAAGAGTCTAAGGACAAGAGAGAAGCACAAGTTACAGAGACGGAAGGAACATAACTGGTAGTGCTGGACAGAAGTTGCCAGCAAATGGATACAGTGTTTTCAGCAGTGGAACCAACTAGGATCAAACCACTTAAAACATTTTATTTAAAAAACTGAAACTATTTTTAATGTACTTTGAACTACTATGGGTATCATCAGCATACACTATTAAGGGAACGTACTTCAAAATGGCCTTGAATTTTGTGCACACAGTTGATAGCATCTTTGTCCCAAGCCCTTCACAATCTATAAACCCAATTCTTAACTCCTTTCAGCACTCAAAACTCTCACTGCAACCAACAGTTATTCACAGTATGGTCATTGTTTGGCTTTCTAAGAATCCATTCTTAGACCTTGTCTACAGTAGAAAGTTTTGTTTCTTTAACAATACAAGTGTAGTTTTGAAAGGTGTCAGAGCCCTGCACATTACAGCTCCTGCTCCCAGTGTTATACAGGTATAAAAGTACCTATATCCATATAGCTTAGGGCACGTCTACACTAGAAACACTATAGAAGCACAGCTGAAATGCTGTAGCACTGTAGCATAGATACTTACTACAGCCACGTGAGGAGTTCTTCCATTGTTGTAGTATGCATAGGCATCAACTCCGTGGGTGATCCGGGGCTGGAGTACCCATGGAGAAAAATTGATGGGTGCTCTGCACCCACCGGCAGCTTCCTGCCCTGCCCCAGCTTGCCTCTGCTCCACCTCCTGAGTGCGCCACATGCACGCATTTTCCCCCTAGCTCCCTGGTGCTTGCTGCCATGAAACAGCTGTTTCACACAGCAAGTGCTGGGAGGGAGGAGGGAGAATGCAGCGCGCTTGGGAAAGTGGTGGGGCTGGGGCAGAGATTTGGGGAAGGGGTCCAATAGGGTCAGGGAGGGGGCGGAGACTTTGTGGAAGGAGTTGGAATGGGGGCAGGGCAGGCGCAAGGAAGAGGTGGAGTTGGGGTGGGGGAGGAGCAAGCACTCACCGAAGCCGGGGAAAGTTGGCACCTATGGTAGTACGTCCACCTCTCCATGAGAGGCAGTAGCTATGTCAACTGAAAAATTCTTCCATTGAGCTAGCTGGGTCTATAGTGGAGGTTAGGTCAATCTCACTGCATCATACAGGGTGAAAAAATTTTCACAGTCTTGACAGATGTAGTTAAGTCAATCTCATTTTTAGGTGTAGATCAGGCCTCCGGTCTGATATTAAAGCAATGCAGTTAATCTGGTGCAACTGTGTGTGTGGATGTTCTTACATCGGTTTAAACTGGGTTTAAACTTATATATTGGTTTACCTTTCACTTGTAATAAAGCAAAGGAACAAGCTAAACCAATGAAGTTTAAAGCAATGTAACAGTGTCCAGACACAAAGTTGCATTAACTTTACACCTTTACTTAAACCAGTGAAACTTTGTCTGTAGGCCAGGTCTTAACCACATTTGCACACATAATTACCCAATTTGTTCACACAATAGTGGTAATTGCTCATACAGCATTATGTGCATTTTCCACACCATTGTGTGCTAAATCTTTCAGAAATATTGGTCTCTCATTTTAACTCTGCAAATTTCATAAAACAAATCCTTTCTTACAATTTGGAGTGACTCTGAACTTTTTTGCCCTTTTTCGTGCTATTTCAATTATAGAATATAAATATTGCAGAAATCTTGAGCACACATAACTAAAGGTTATTTAAATTGTATTTTGCCTGCAGTGATGGAAATGTAAACCTATTCATGTTATCACTAGAGCACTAAATGAAAATCCTTTAGCACGCTGAGCTCTTTCAGCTGCTCCCTTCTTTGGTTTATCTGTCCAGCCCTGGTGTTGGGGAATGGATGGGTAAGCATATGGGGCGGGGGAGTGTATTTCAAGTGCATTACAACTTAAATCCTAAAAACAAAAAGTTATGTGAATTCAAAGAAAAATATAGAAAACATGCAAATGGATAACATGCATTTTTTAAAATGTATTTGAATAACTCAAAAAGTAACTGAGCTGACATTGTTCTAATTTTCCAAACATATTATATTTTGGGTTGAAAACAACCACAGGAAATTTCAGACCCAAAGGACAATTTCTGAGAAAATTATGACCACCTGAAATAGAAATTTTTCAGTAGAAAGATTTAATTATAGTGTCTGAGTGAGGATGCGCTACACATACACAAAGACATATCCCATCTACTGAAGGGCCCAAATGAAAGAGATATGAACAAATTAGTGGGAAGTTTGGATCTGTTTGCTAATGTCATGACTAGCTCTAAATCCCAACATCTCTGGATTTATGGAGAACTATAGATCTGGATTTAGACCCAAATTTTGTACCCCAAACTCATTTCTACCTTGCAGATACCAACTGTGAGCCCAAATCCAAATTCTCTGCACACCTAAAACTCCCCCAGAAGTCAATGGAATTTTTATCTGAATAAGGAATGAAGGGTAGTGACCAGTTTCTTATCTTTATAGCTGATCACGCATGGTAATATACCAGTCTTTCAATTTGGCTAGGCCTAAATGTGTGATACTGTATGTAACAGTCCCAAAAATGACAGATCCAAAAAAAATTATCCATGCAGGAAACTTAAAATGATGCAGGATTCTATCCATAAGCATAAATAAGTCTGAGTACAATTTTTGTTTCCTGATTCCTTATTTCTGACATAAATAATTTTCAACAACAAAAGTGAGGGAAAACCAGAATTGTGTCTAATCAGGTAACCTGGGGACTAAAATGTCTGATATTTAAGAGGTATAGAGCTGTCTGAGGGATATGTTTATAATAGCAAAGTAAATTCAGATTTTAAATTTTAGGAGTGGGGGAAGAGTAATTGTTAAATGAGATAAACCATTCTCAGTTTAAGGCTTCTAGGCTAATATCTTCCAGACACAAAGAAGGTGAGGTCCTATCACCAAAAGTGCACAGTGTGAAATTCTTGCCCTACTGAGGTCAATGGGAGTTTTGCCATTAACATCAATGGGGCAAGGATTTCACTCATGCTTTCAGTGGGGAAAGCACTGATGTTGCCTTCTTCAGTGTGGGGATAATAGGGTTGCAAAGCTGGCAAGGAGCAAGGCCTTTCAATGGCAAGAATGACAAAGAAATGTGAAAACAAAAGCCATGTTTTGTGGAGCTTGGCCTGTTTACATTCTTTCCAGACTCTTTGGCCAGGCCTACAGGACTAGAAACTTTTGCCAGTATAGTAACATCAGTTAGGGATGTGATTTTTTTTTTTATGACATTTCTATATCAGCAAAAGCCCTACTGCAGACTGCCATATAAGTGTTTTTGCTGATATAGTTTATTTCATTCAGGAAACCAGTATGAGCTATACCATATATAAACTATACCTGCAAAAGCACTTTTTTTTGCCAATATAAGCTATGTCTACATTTATCATGGCTTGCTGACACAGCTATATCAGCAAATCTTTTCTAATGTAAATTTGGCCTTCCTGGCTATTTTCCTTGCTGTGCTACCCCAAGCAGTGTGTGCCATTCCTGGAAGCGTATACCCGTTTTGTGGCACGCAAAAGCCATGCAGTGGGAGTTAAGTATTCTGTGTCACATTCTGCAATATGAGTTTGAGGAAATAGAGAGGAGGGCATGTTGCCTGTGGCAGCTATCCAGTGCCACAGAGATGCTCGAACACATCTGCCTCCAACACTATTTTCATACTCCTGATCCTTCTCATGCTGCAACTGTTACCTGGCCTCAGTTACATATATACCAAGCCTTCCTATGTGAGATAAAACAAAGTTATTTCCCAGTTCGATTTCCTCTTTTCATTAACATGTCAACTGTTGTAGTTTGGAATATCCTAGTAATTGTCAGCATCAAAATCTGGTCTAGTTCTATGTAGTCAGATACTCTTCCTTACTTTCAAAGAAACAATTGTTATTTGAAATTACTTCCAAAGCACGTTGCAAATGGGGCTAAATAAATCAGCTAGCAAAATGCACAGCTTTTCAAGGAAAAAAAAATTATAAAATCCAGTCAGGATTTAATAAAAATGTCTCTGAGGTGCATAAATCATGTCCCTAATAGAGTATTCTTCAATTTCCAGTCCTATATGGAGAATCTTAAAATGCTAACAGATGTAGGAAAGCAAAAGTACAATCCCCTCCTACTCTTTCTGTCTCACATATAAACATATACAAAAAAACAAACAAACAAACAAACAAAACCCTACCGGCTCTGAAATATGTATATAACTTTTATATTTACCGCTATATATAGAAAGACTATTCACTTGAAGGTCCTTCTCCCTTTAAATTGTTTCTGTGGCAACACATCTGGTACTGTAACTCTGGGCCAGAATGTTAACTATCTTGGAAGAAGTGAGCTATGTTGTTGTTTGTTGTCTGCAAGAATGTGAAGCACAGATAGCTCTGCAGACACATGTGATCACATACCCTCTTTTGCCTCCACAACAACACAGAATATTTGCTAATTGATTCTCATGCTTCACTGTAAACAACAAGCCTGAAAGTGTCCCTGGCATCGTTTGGAGGGTGAGAGGGAGGGAGAAAGAAACCTTTGGGACTGTATTTTTAAACAAAATGAACAGTGTTTAGTTATCACCATTTCTGCTTAGTGTGTGAGAAATTCTCATGTTATTTCACAGTTGAGAGAAACAAAGATCTCTTCCTGATCACAGATATAAGCTCTACTCCCGGGGGAACTCTGCGCCACTACGCATGTGCAGAATTTATGTCCCCACAGATTTCTTTGCTTCCTCGCAGAAAAATGACTTTTTGATGGGGAAACAAGGGGAAACCATAAGAGCAATCATACAACATTCCCCAGCAGTATGTTTTGGGTGACCTGGGCAGCTGGCAGAGAGGTAAATCACTGTGGGGCAGGGGGCAGGACTGGGGAAGACCTGGCTGGTGCTCCTACACAGTGCTGGGCTCAGCTGCTAGTCAGCGCTGGTCAGGGGAGGACGGAACTTCCCCTTCCCCTGTATGGCATCCAGGGCCAGGTCAGACCCACCCCCAGATTTCTCCCCCAGCTGCAGGAAGCTCTGCAAACTCCCCCCTCCCTGCTTCCTGCACCCATCGCTCCTCAGCTGCAGGGGAAGGAATCCCTGTGCAGGGAGCTGCTCCCCCATCCATCCAGACCCCTCATACCCAGACCCTCCCACCAAGCCCCGTGAAACAGATTTTATCATCTAACCTGAAACAGCTGAACTTACTTCTTGCTCAATTAAAAGATAAACTGAATCTGTACACTATGATTATAGCATTTCCAGCATCAATGAGGAAGTAAACAAAATCATCACAGAGTTCTCTCCATCACTAATGATCAAATTCATTGACTGGCTGAATATCAATTTTCCCCTGCAGCCGTACTAGACAGAAATCATGGCTACAAGCATTCTGTCTTTGTAGACATATTGGTTTAAATATTAGTGCTTGGAGAAAACAAACTGGCAGCAGAAATGGAAAAGTTAGAAAAAGAGGATAAAATTGGGATTTCAAAAATGGTTCTGTATGTCCCTGTTGTGCTGTTGGAGGTGCATCTTCAGATCAAAATTAAACTCAGGATCCTGAGCATGTGTAATGAGTAAAGGTCTGGTGATGCTTTTTGCAAGAGCTGTTCTGTGGGTAACACTGGGTTGTCATCAGCCAGTCATCATTCAAAATCTAGTACTGGGCAAACTACAGTTTGGATGATTACATTCTGCCTATTCACTTCCTCTTGGCCTTCTGACTTTTTAAACCAAACTTTGTACTTGTGGATAATTTAAGCATTATGCCCAGATGTATGGAAACTCTTTTTTTAACCTGTGTATCAGATAATTTAAACATTAGTTTAAAATGTTTATTAAAGTTAATATTACATATCTATTTCTTGACATTTTTATATATAAAATATCTTCTCTCCTTCCAATCCTCCTCTCCTTTGCTTAACCCAAACTTCCTAATTAACAACTGTCTTTGGGGTCCTTCTTTCACACTTAACTCCTTGCCTTATTTCACACAACCGTCTACGATGGGAACCCCCATCCTGCCCTTCTTCTCCATACCTTCAGCCTCTCACCCTTCAAGCATGTCTACAGGACACATTTCCTGTAATCCATCATCCTTCCCTCCAAGTAGACTGGATCTTGCAGTTGCTTTACAATCAAAAAAGAAGACGACATCTACCAGGTTCTTTTTTGGGAAACTAGATCCTGCATTTGCAAAGGGACAAATTTCAGGGGGGAAATGGGGTAGAGTTGTTAGAACAGCAGCTACAAGGATCCACTAACCATTGCCCCGTGGAGGGAAGTTTTAGGGAACACAGAGGGCTCTAATTTGATGGAAAGGAATCCTCTCCTCTCTACATTCACTCATAGAGAAGTCCAGGACATGTCCCATTGTTTGGCCTGTGATTCCCACGTCTTGGCTCTATGTCATCCACATAGAAATATTAGTATTTTGCTTCTGCTACAAACTGATTCCAAGGCAGAGCACAAACTAGGGATACTGGAGATGTCATCCCACGGTAGTCCACTAATCCTCCCAATCCGGTATGCTGGCTGGATGCTTCATGCTTCATAAGACTCCACCGTATACAAGGCCAGTTGTGCAATGTCACATCATATGCAGGGTGTGTGTATCTGTAGTGACTCACTTCCCCATCCCTTAGGCAAACAAGTGGGATTTGACCTGCCATTCATTAACATCAGGTCTATCCAGTCCTGGTGTGTTTTGTGCAGCCTCTTCTCTACTCTGCATGCAGCGCATGTGTCACTTACTCAGCAAAGTGAAATGAATAGCAGAGGCAGCATAGCACGAGGAGAATCAATAGTGACACCCAGGCTAGGTTTGTGTGTAAGGTGTTCTCAGATTCACGTTCCATTAGCCACCATAGTCAACTAGCTGTTTTTAGGACATGCGTCACTATGTTCAATATCAAATATCTCTCAAGGTGAATTTTACATTGTTTGTTATCCTTCTATATAATCCTCTTTTCATTCCCATAAAGCCTTTCGTAAATGCATTACATAGAATAATTGTCTCATTAATCGGTTTGATAATTATCCCCATGTTACAGCGGGGGAAACTGAGGCACAGAGGGATTAAGACTTGGTTCTGTTGCCAAGAATGGACCCCAGGAGTGCTGAATGCCAGCCCTGTTCTCCGACCACCATCCCATCCGCTCTCCAACACAAATACAAAATTTTATTTTTTCGTTAACACTGCGCTTCCTAAGTTGATGACCAGCGCAATTTCCACATGGCCCAACTTCATTGAAACTTTTCTTTACAGAGAATCGCAACGTTGTCAAAGGCAAAATGTAACTGGCCTGAGACCCAAAACCTGAGTCTACATGAGCAAACAAAACAGTCTCCATGCAGTCAAAAAAGAGTCGCTGCAATGTAACCAGCCCAGACAATGACACATCCAAAATTCACGGTGGAAGAACCAGTGTCCTGTGCCTTTGCCCTCTTTTTCCACCTGCTTCAGACAGTCATCCACCTCCTCCGGCTCCTCTCGGGCTTCCCCCGGGGGTGCATATGCAGTCCCGGAGCCTGTGTCCCTCCTACAGATAGATGCATGCGCGTGGCTGGTGACTGTCCCCCCCGGTGCCTGCACATCTCGGAGTGGCTACCTACCTGGGAGCATGGACACCCCCTGCAGGTGCACCGACCCCTGCTGGAAACCTCCCCACAGAAGCATCTCCCCCCCCCCCCCACCCGGTGTCTCTAGCCCCTTCCCACAGGGGCGGGTGCATCGGCGGCGGGCAGCGCATCCCCTCTGCCCCCCGAGCGGCCCCCTGGCTACCTGAGCTCGGGTCCGGCAGGGTCTGTCCCTTCTCCTGGGCGCAGTGTCTCCTACCTGCCTTCAGCGCGGGAGGGAGCCGGGCCCTGCACCTTCCGCCGGGCGTGTGCCGTCTGCTGCCCAGCTCCGCAGCTGGCGCCCCGATAGCCGCCGCCTTATCGCGGCTGCCTGTCCCCACCTCCCCTCTCCGCTTCCTGGAAGCCGCGGCTTCGGGCTGCTGGTTGCGCTGCTGGATGCGGATCGCCCTGTCCCGTTCGCTGCCTCTCTCCCCTTCCCTCCCTCCCCCCATCCTGGCAGGGGGGCTGGGAAAGTGCGGCGAGGCTCCAGCACATGCTGAGCCTGCGGTCACGGCCCGAACCCTCTGCTATTCATCAGGAAGCATCCCAAGCGCTCTCTCCACCAATCCCCACGGTGCTGGAGGCTAATGGCAAACAGGCTGTCCCCTGGCGGACTCCCCGCTCCCTGCCCGTCCGCACCCCTTTCCTTCCCACCTGCCCTTCGCCTCTGGCCCCTGCCTTTCGCACCCCGGGGCCGCCTTCTCCCAACTTTTCTTCCCCTTGCTCCGGCCCTGATCCGTAGCCACTACCTCTCCCACCTCCTTCTCCTCTTCCCCTAGTCTCAAGCTCTTCCCCGCTCCTGGGCCCACTCCACCCCTTTCCCTCCGTGTGAATTCCCCTGGCTGAAAAGGTGCTGGACCTGGTCTGCCCTCGGCTACCCTCGCAGCTAGCCCATGTTTGGCGCAGGTTCAGGTGCCCCCACTGCCGATACCCAATGTCAGTAACAGGCACCTTTCCTTCTGCAGACAGGCCGCTGTTGCTCAGTTTTCACTCTTGTCTTTTGCCATGTCACACTTTCATAGTTTTTCCCGGTGAGAAGCCTGGTTTATAGGATACCAACAGTGTCCTTCCAATCCCTTTCCCCCCAGACCACCCCCACACAAACACATGCCTTTTCTTTTTAACAAAACCTTTTCAGGCCTTCAATCAACATCAGATCCAAACACACAGACCAATATTTCCCTCTTTGTAGGTCACCTCCCAGTCTCAACCCAGGCTTTGGAGCCCCAGTTTTGCTTTCACCTTGGTTTTCTGCACAATTTTTACAATGAAGCCAAGTACCAGGCCTCTCACTGTCACTGCAGGAGTCTAGTCCTGGTCCTGTGAGGTGACTGAGTTGCCTTCAATGGGAGCTGGGAGTGCTCAGTACCTACCAAGTTTGGGCCTTCTTAATTTGTTCAGCCCTGCTAGTGGGGCTCAGCACCATCCAGAACAAACAGGAGATGTTTCATCCTGTCCCCCAGAGTTTTAAAATCTTTTTTTTTTTTTTAAATCCACCAAGGAAGACTCTCAAAGCACCTAGTGAGGACAAGCCCAGTAAAAAGAACTAGTGGGACAGGGTTATTTGTTTTCTTACCAGCTTCCCTGGGGTAGAAGATTAATACTTTCTTCATGTCAGTCTTTATGGCAGAGAGATGTGTGTTTTGAGGAAGGAACTGAAAGAGGAGAGGGGTGGTTCTTCTTGTGAAGTTGGATATGGAGGGCACTTCAGGCACAAGGAGATGCATGAGGGAAGCCATAGAAATAAGAGTGGGAGGAGAAAGCAAAAAGGTAGGAGGTTCTGATTGAGAAAAGAGCTCAAGGGCTGAGGGGGTATGGAAAGTAGGAGAAAGATATTTGGGCTGAGATGTAGGCAGAAGGGGAGATGGTACCAAATCTTGAACATAAAGACAGGAATCCTGGATATGATTCAAAAGGCAACTGATGGCATGGAACAAAATAGTGATAATAACTAGTATTCCTTTAGAATTTCTAGCAAGAGAAATAGAGGCACCAGTACATAGGGGAAGACGGATTGCTGAAAACTGGAAATTCTGTTAACAGTTGTCCTCTTGATTACCCTCAGTGTGTTAGTTTTTATGATCAGTCACACTCACTTCAAAATAATACAACAAAATAACCACCCTTAATGCCAATTCTTCTTTCAAATACATGCATGCAATCAGCCCACATGCTGCCTTGCAATGTGCACACCATAGTCCCTTGCTGCCCTCTGCCAACAAGGGCAAAATCTGGCCCTCACAGAAGATTCCATACATAAATCTCTGCACGTCAGCCCTATACAATAACTGTTTGTTGAGATAACAATCTCTGCTGAGAGCCTGTCATTTCCTCCTAAACATGGAACTTGTTCATATTAACTTCATGGACCAGACCCTCAGCTAGTGTACGTGGCAATAGCTCTATTGATTTCAATCTCCAAGTGCCTACTTACTCATCTTCATTTGTTGTGTCTTCCTCTGGTGTGTTTGTGTTGGTTATTGGTTTTCATTATTTTTCACTGCATTCTGGACTATTTGTTGTATGGTTTTGTTCACGTTTTGCTTTTCCACAAACTCCTAATAAAATGCTCAGCTACAGATTATCCAAATTGAACACTGATGTTCTGAGCAGCTAATTAGGTAACTGGGTTCAAAGTGAGTTCTAAAATGTAGCTCTTGAAAACAGTGGATGCAAGGTTACAATCTATTGTTGCTGGCTGATTGTGCATTCTTTTGGAATTCACTTTAAAAAGCAACATATGTTTATTTTTCTCATGCATATAAAAAAAAGCAAATATTTAATCTTTGGCACTTTTATTATATTTATAGTGAGCAAAGGGAAGTATTTAAATCCTGACACATCTCAGGATTGCTGTTGTGATAAATGTTAGTACTTTTCCTTCAAAGATCATAAAGCACTTTACAAATATTAATTAACTAAGCCACATAACACCCATCAAGGAGTATGGAAGGCGTGTATAGAGATCTCTCAGAAGAAAAAAGATGCAGGATGTCTGCAGTAACAGTCCATGAGCACCTTCCCAGCCTCACCAGTGATCTGTCATTATCAGCTGGACAATTACCTTAACTGAACTTTTCTAATTAGTTCAGTTGCTAAACCAATTTAGCTACATCAGTACAAACTGTTCTATGGACTCTCTTATTTCAGACTGAGAGTATCCTATGTTGATTTATTATTTAAATAAGTACATAAACTGTGTGTAGACCAGCCCTTGACTTTCAGATCCAAGAAGGTAGTTAAGCACATTCAGAACCTTAAACACATGAAAAGTTTAATTTGCTTAAGTATCTACTTGAATTGGAGGCTTTATATGCTCATGTCATCTATTGGGAGTTGGACTATATGGAAAGGGATGAGTTGGAGCAGAGGGAAGGTCAGGATATCTTTTGAAAGCCCAAGGGAGCTGGAACAATGGCTGAACTCCCATAAACTAAATGTGTCTTAAAAGTGACCTGCAGGGAAAAATGGGATTGTGTCCTTTTGGTCTTGTATGAGATAGATATAGATACATATGGAGAGAAAGAGAACATTTATTGTGGTTACAAAGTGGTTAGTAAATAGCAAAAGTTCTGTTATTTCAGTGTAAAAATGTGTATTCCCACATTTAAATTCATTTGTTTCAAAAGGGATATGACCTTTGATGTATATTTATAAATTATATTGAGAAATAAAATCTTCACAGATCTGAACAGCAAATTTATAATCCATGGTTTTATGTAGTCTTTTAAAAAGCTATTAGCTTTCTTGCCTTATGATTTAAACAACAAGAGGATACATTACTAACAATCTTAATTATAAGATTAGTTATTGTATTGTGAAACAATTGTTTTTATAGACGTAGGTTAATGCTATCATTACAAAGTAAAATTATATTTAACATTGGTCATAACAACTACCCACATAATCCAAATATGTTTAACATTACTTCTGAATATATTACATGTATGATTTCATCCTAGTAAATCTACTTGAAAATATCAGATGCACAAGTAATGTGCATATTGCCCTCTACTGGATACTTTTTGAATTCCCTGTACAATTCAATATAATATATTATTGGCGGCTGAGGGGGACATTGTTTAAGTAATGTTAAACAGACCTGCTAAATTTAATCTGAAGGGAGACTCCTTTGTTTTGCATTAATTTAAAGGGAGTTTAAAAGCATATCCCTCTTATTCAGAAAGATTTTTCTTTGTGTTTACAGTGAGACATTACAAATCTCAGACCTATGGCTTGTATGAGATTTATTACATTCCATGCTTAATCTTGTGTGAAAGCTCATATATCACATATGCACTGTAATACCTTAGACACATAAGATTGTTTTAAGGATACGGGGTCATATTCTGAACTCAGTTACAGTGGTGCAAATCCAGAGTAACTCCAATGAGTGCATATCCTGGCCTTATTATCTTAATAACTCACTTTTGACTTCAGCAGACTTACTCTCAGTGTATCTGAGATCAGAATCTGGACCATCACATTTAGTCCTTTTTGGCTTGATGCAACAGTCAAAAGGAATGGAGGCAGAAGTCCAAGTGGTATGTTATAATTTTTATAATTACTTCTAAAGCACCCACAGTGCTCTAAGGTAATTTTTTCAAATGTACCCATGTGACTTAGGAGCCTTTTGATGTGTTTTAGGCTCCTAAATCCCTTTTGTAAATGGGATTCAGACTTTGCAAAGCTGAGCAGCACAACACCTAAAACTCAGTGTCTAAATTATTTTTTAAATGGAATTTAGGCTCCTAAGTTACTTAGGAAAATTTCACTTGGTCACTAGGGTCCAGATTCACAGGGGTATTTAGGCTCCTAATTTCGATTCATTTCAATGGAAATTAGAAAATTATGAGGCTAAATACTTCTGTGGATCTGGACGTTTGTGATTTAATAGGGAGTTTTGCCTGCCAAAAGATTTCAGGATCATCCCCTTTCACAATGAATGTTTATGAATGTTTTTCCTTGTGATTTTTCTTCTTTCAGTCTTTCCTTACAGAGATTCCATCAAAACTTAAGTTAGATTCCCCAGCTTTGCTTTGGCTTGCATACACCTGCAGTTATCAGCAAACACCCTGGGTTTGTTGGTGGGTCGCTTAGCAAAGGAGCTGACATTTTAACAATGCAGTAACTTTTGTTTGAAGGGCAGTTGGATTTGTCTGCCTTGATATGTTATTTTTAGGGAAGGTTAAACTTTGGACCTCAACCTTGCTTGCCCCTTTAATGCCTACTTGAAAATCTCCAAAAATATAATCTTTCACCAATGACATTTGAGTTTTGCAGCTTCTTCAGTGTGCTGAAAATGTAATGGAACCATTCTTTTTCTTAATATATATACTATTAATGGATCCTACGGGCCATAAAATGTCAGTGGAAGTGTATGAAGCATTTGCAGATTGACACAATAACCCACAATATTCCCTTCCGAGCTATAGTGGAGCCTTGATCCATATTTCATTGACAACATACTCTGGATCCCTTGGAACCAGTACTGAGGACAGAGTCTACTGGAGCTAGCATATATCTTGTATATATCTTGGCAGCAGCCATGACACTTTGTGTTGTGAAACTGTTAGACTACACATGCTGTGTTGGGTCAGTACTTGGATAGACCTCCAATGAATAACTAAGGCTATATCTACATTGCCAGTGGGGGTGTAATTTGCAGCTTCTGTAGACATAGGCAGGCTGTGGTATGCGTCTTTCCCAAATCTGAACCTTTAGCATACAAAATCTGGGTGCTTATTGTGAACCTCCCCAAGCTTATCCCCAGCTTGGATCTTATCTCGCTGCCACCAGCCGAAGTTTTCCAGGGTTTCGGCCCCCTCGGGTTCCCCAAACCTTTCCTTGGGGGACCCCTCCAAGACCCAGAACCCCTGGGTCTCCCTATCTCATCCCCAGCTCCCCCCCCTTTTCCCTGGGTGAGTCTGGGCGATGCTATACTTAACTCCTTGAATACAACCAGAGAGGCAATCTAGCTTCCCCGAGGCTATGCATTCAAACCTAGTTAGCTCACACAAGAGATTCACCCCTCCCTTTGTCCCGTAGCCTTTTCCCGCCCTGGGACAATAGGAAAGTAAGACACAGAGCTTGGGCTTTTCCCTCCCCCCCTAGCCTGGCACAGAAATTCCTCTCCCCTCTGCCTCACTAGGAAAAGAAACTCCCACAAGTTTTAAAAAGAAACTTTATATAAAAAGAAAGAAAATACAGAACAATAATACTGCATTAAGAAACTCAATACAGGAATATGGCTTATAAGAAAATAGGAATAAACAGTCTGATTTAAAAGATAGCCCAATTAAACCAGTCCAGCAAATCAACACCCATGTAAATACAAATCAAAGCACATCACAGCCGATTACTTTGGTTCCTTTGTACTCACACTTGATAGTAGCATATTTGAAAGAAGATGGAGTTAGAAGAAAAGCTTGTTTACTCACAGCCGAGGAAAACAAAAAGACCCAGAACAAAGCCAAAAACCTCCAGAGGTTCCCACCCTTACTTTTGAAAATCCGGTTTCCTGATTGGTCCTCTGGTCAGGTGTTTGGTTCCCCCTTTGTTTACCCTTTACAAGTAAAAGAAAATTAACCCTTACCTATCTACTTATGACACAGGCTAGCTTTAATATCTAGCTCACTAAAAAATAGGAGTGAGGAAGCAGCAGCATTGGCTTAAGTGCAGGTTAGCAATGTGTGCATGTAACCAGGGTGCCAGGCGGGTTTCTACAACCCATGGTAACACATCCCTATTGCTATTTGCAGCAAGATAATGAGGGCCATGTCTACACTACCAATTTGTGTAGACAAAAATTATGTTGACACTCAAAAGTCGACATGTTAAAAATCACAATTTCATGTTCACACGTGCTCCCTCTGTCGGCAGATTGTCTCCACAATAGGTGCACCATCATCAACAGCGTGAGCAATGCACTGTGGGTACCTATCCCAGAGTGCTTCTGTTGCTAGGTGTTGTGGGACGACAGAGCGGATCACGGCACATCTTGGGACAGTGCTAAATGTCCCGTGACGCATTGCTTTCTGTCTCAGCACTCTGTGGGCTTCCAGCTTTCTTTTGTGGCATTGTTTCAATGGCCCTTCTTTGCTGTGTACCCTGACATCTTTGTGAGAAGGGATGCATCTCACACTGCTCTCATGTGCTCTGTTGACTGTCATGAAGACATCATGGATGGCAGTGCAGTTAATCATGATGTTCATAACTGAAGAAGACTCGCAGGCGCCCAACATTCTGCATGATATGGATAGGAGCAACTTTATATTGCTTTTGGCATTCACAGAGCAGGTGCATAGAGTAGACTGTCGTTTTTGGGCTCGTGAAACAAGCACTGAATGGTGAGATCATATCACCATGCAGGCGTGGAATGATGAGTAATGGCTACAGAACTTTCAGATGCAAAAAGCCACCGTCCTGGAACTGTGTGTGGAGCTTGCCTCAGACCTGCAGCACAAGGACACCAGAATGAGAGCTGCCCTCTCGGTAGAGAAGCATGTGGCAATTGCTGTGTGGAAGCTGGCAACTCCAAACTGCTACTGGTCAGTTGCAAACCAATTTGGAGTGGGGAAGTGGACCATTGGAGCTGTGTTAATGCAAGTGTGCAGAGCAATAAATCGCATCCTGCTACGAAGGGCCATGATTCAGCAAAATGTGTGTGAAATAGTGGATGGCTTTGCAGAAATGGATTTCCCTAACTGTGATGGAGCGATAGATGGCACACATATTTCAATTTTGGTACCAGACCACCTTGCAACAGAGTACATCAATAGGAAGGGGTACTTCTCCATGGTGTTGCTTCTAAATTTAACAACCGGTGCAGGGGGAGCAGCTGCACCCCCTGAGCACATTTTCCAAAAGTGGTGCCTTAGGCACCGACCCCCATGGGTGCTCCAGCTCCCCGCCCTGCCCCCCAGCCCCAGCTCACCTCTGCCTCCTCCCCTGAATGCTCCGCTCTCCTTCTTCTCCTCCCCCGCACTTCCCGCAAATCAGCTGTTCGCACGGGAAGCCTGGGAGAGTGGAGAAACAGTGCGGCAGCTTCATGCTCAGGCCCAGGGAGGCGGAGACAGAGCGGAGGTGAGCTGGGGCGGGGGGGCTGCCCACGCCGCAGCAGGTAACCCTGGGGGGCGTGCAGGGGAACTGCTCCCTGCCCCAACTCACTTCCACTCCGCCTCCGCCTCCCTGGGCCTGAGTGCAAAGCCGCCTCTTGCTTCTCCACCCTCCTGAGCAAAGAGCTGATTTGCAGAAAGCGGAGGGGCTGTGAGCTTGGCCTGACCCGGTGCTCCAGGTGGCCTGGCCATTGTCAAAGGAGTCCAGAGGGGAGCTATTCGAATCAGGGAGGCTTTGAGGCAGCACTTTGACAGTATCCACCCGTAACATATATTCTGTCTGAGTTGCTTCAATGTTACCGTTACATGTAGTTTTCCCAGGGGGCAATGGTAACATTTGTGGCCTTGTATTCCTGTAATAAAGTGATTAAAATGCCTGTGCATGTATTGGGGTTGCCTGTAATTTCACCTTGTAGAAAAAAATTAAAGATGATCTACCATTATAAAAGTTTGCTTTTATTGCACAAGAAATAGCAGACTTTCACAACTGTGTGTAGGTCCAGCTATCATTGTGAAAGTTGTCCAAGGGGGTAAAGTGAAGGGGAAACCAAGAAGTCCTGGAAGGTGGAAAGGAATGTGTGGGCGGAGTTCGGGGGCGGGCCTTGAAAAGAGTTGTGCTGCAGTGCAGGTGGGGCACTGATCTCCTCAGTCTGCAGCATTATTAAGGACTTCAGCATCTGTGTTTGCTCCTCCATTACTTTAAGCATCCGCTGAGTAGCATCCTTAACAAATGCATGATTGTCTTGTCTGTCCTGCAGTTCCACTTCCCAGCTCTCCTTTCTATCCCTTTTTCTGCATTGGAGCACTGCAGGACCTCCCAGAACACATCTTATTTGCTGAATCTTGGGTGCTTTCTTATCTGGTGGAGATGCTCAGCCGGGGTGCGTGGGGTGTTCCTGAAGGCTATATCTAGTCCAACACAGGGGACAATGCACAGAAGTGGGATTTTTAAATTCATGCACTGCACTGAAACATTTTGCAACATTGCCATCACTTTCTCACTGACCTTAGCAAGGAACACATCTCTGCGAACACCCAAAGCATGGTGAGTGTTGGTAGAGTAGGGGTGGGGTGCTCTATGTGGGGAAAAGAGCATACACTCTTTGCAAGGGTCGTGGTGCAGCACTCCAGGGAACAAATTCTAAAATTCTCCCACACTTTTCCACAGGTGGGGGTAATTCTAGCAGACATCTCATTGCTAAGGGTAAGCAGGGAAATGAGGGTACATTTACTCCATGCTTGTGGCTTCTGCCCTGCTCCCTATGCTGCTTGCCTATGTGACGCTTTGGTCCCTGCACAAGTGATTGCCAAATGGGGAGGGAAAGTCTCCTACAATGGGAGAAGGAACAGACCTGCTCTGCCATGGAACCTTCCACAGAGGATTACCAAATACCTCCAGGAAACTTTCCTGGAGATCTTGCTGGAGGATTCCCGTGAGATCTCGGCGTGCATCAACATCCTGTTCTGCCGTACCAGTTTGCTACACAGGGAAAAGTCCAGCTCACAGAAACACAGCCAACCTCCCACATTTCTATACACCGAACCCACCTCCGCACTGCACAAGCCACAACCATTTACCAGGAGTTTCATCTCCTGCTTCTTGCTCACCAGAAAGCAAGTGCTGAGAGTTGCAAGAAGTGTTGATGAGTAAGTAGCTAACAGTCTTTCCTCTGGATTAATGCTGTTCTATAGAACAGCCAAACAAGGCACTCCTGGAGTGAATATTATTATTTATATACTGCTAACAATGTGCAAGGTGCTTTACCGGCAGGTACAAAGACAAAGTCATCAAAGAACTTCCTATGGAGTTTTCAGGTTCAATTCTGTCTTTAGGAATGAGACAAAACTGAAGTTCTGACCAATGACCAGACCATACTAGCACTACTACGGGTAGAGCTGCAGCAATGGGAAATGTTAAGAGAAAAAGTCTTGTACAGATACAGCCTTAATCCCTGTGTCTCAATTTTTCCACCTGTAAAATTGGGATAATAGTACACACCCACCTGTGAGGATTAAGTAATTAATGTTTGTAAAGTACTCTGAAGATGGAAAGGGTTAAATATTATCAACTGTTTTCTTCAAGCCAATTTAGAAATAAAAAGAGGTAATAGATCGTTAAGTTGTAAACAAAGCTGAGAGGAGAGCACTGTGATTAGCACTACTTTGTTCAGTTAATTACTTTCCTTTTAAGCAAATCCAGAGTTGTTTAAAGCAAGGGAGAGTCCAAGGTTAACAGGATAAAAACCATTTTTTAAAAAGCCAGATTGTATTATTTAGTTGCAACATCCTCCAATAGAACAAATCAATAAATTAGGGCCATGGCTCAGTTTTAGGCTCATAATGAAGATGCATCCAAAACAAGCTTTCTTAGATGCAAAAGCCTGTATTCTAGCCAACAGCAGCCTGTGCCCAGGAATAATCACAGAAGCATGTTTCAGACCCACCACTGCCAGGCCAGACACACACTCACATAAACATGTGCATCACATCTGTTCCCTAGGCACTACCACAAAACGGCTGTTCCCAATTCTTCCTGCTGGATCTTCTGACAAATACATATGTGCAAGAATTTGACTTGGGCCCCAATCCTGCAAACAGTTCTGCATGTGCTTAATTTTAAATCAGCATGACTGCTCATGTGGTTAAATTTAAGCATGTGTGCAAAGATTTGCAAAATTAGGGTAATAATTAATAGAACATCATAAGCAGATATTTATTCACTAGCTGGCATGATGTCAAGACAACTTTACACTTTTAAAAAGCTGGACAAAATCAATAAGTTACCAAAAAATCACCTCACTGGCAAATTAGCATGATATTTTATTACAGAAAATAACACATATAAAAATTATAAATCACTGAATAAACGTTTACTAATTAATTAATCCTCACAACATCCCAAGTAGGTAGATAAATATTGTTATCCTCATATTATAGTGAGGGCTGCCAAAGCAGAGGATAAATGATTTGCTAGAGTGGAGACCATACAGTGAATCAGTGGCAGAACCAGGGTTAGAATTCTTGTGTCCCATCCCTCTGGTCACTCCTCCAAACTATGCCATCTTTCCAGATGTGAGATCATAGGCATTCTTAAGAAAAGTAGACTAGACAGATAATGTACAATACTGGCTTACTGAACCAAACTATAATTTTAAATACATCATCTTTGGAGCCCTACATTTCTTCTTCTAGATTTTACAAACAAGCTGGTAAATTCCCTTCTCAAGAGTTTTATGGATATGGAAATACATTCGTTAAACCTTCCCAGTTACCTACAGAAAAACACTGTAAAAAGCTAATTGGCAGAGGAGTAGTGCTCATGAGTTGAGGGAGTAGGCTCATCTAGGGATTGGCTATGGACAGAAGTTGTACTGCTTTCAATATAGAGGTACAGTTATATCTGCACAACTCTTCAAGTGTGGACACAATTATACTTATTTCTGTACAGAAAGGCAATAGAGTATTCTAGTATAAGATACCTTTATACCTCATCCCCACCAGGAGTTGTATTGCTATAACTATTTTGGTAAAAAAAATCACACACTCCTAACTGAAAAAAATCAGTACAAAAACCATGTAAAGCAGCCTGGGCTTGCAGATTTTGCAGTTCTGATGCAGGAAAAGCCTTCCATGGCAGTTCGGACTGCATGATAGGAACTTTAACTTTTAGCTTTGATGGAAAACTGTTTGGATCTGATTTAGGGCATTAAGAAATGTGATTTATCATCTCAGCCCATTCCACAGCAAATATTTGCCCTTGCTATTTGCTTTAATATTATTATTATTATTATTATTATTAGCACAGAAACCAAATCATTGGGTGATTGGGGTTAATTGGCAGGTTCTGCTCGGGACAAATCCAGTGCTGGCATATTATTATTTATATATTACCACAAGTTTGCCTGATACTTTACAGGTATAAAATAAAACAAAGTCCTTGCCCTAAAGGATTTTCTATCTAATATGCGGTATATAGATTTACATATCATGGACAGCAACAGGAATGTTAAGAAAGGAATGAAGTGCATTTACAGAACTATGTGTGGACCCTTTAGCTAGTGCTATACATTCTTCACATTCATGAACATTAAATGTCACAGAAAATGTATTGGTTATCTGTATGATCACTGTACTATGTGTGCATGAGGGAAGCAATCGGGTCACACAAGCTTAGTAATGTTCTGACAAAGCTGTATTTATCAGAGAGAGAGAAAGAAGGTGTTAAATTCCTTTTATTTTTTTCTCTTTAAGAGTAATAAATAATGACATTGCAATTTTGGAAGGGAGAAGCTTCAGTGAATGGGTGAATGGGTGATGTGTCAAATAAAAGCTGTTATTGATGAGAAACATGATGGTTTGCAAACTTCAGATCCTTTTATGAAAAGGAAGTGTAAGAATCTAATTTATGACCTTCCTATGTTTATCTTTCTCTTTTCTATACAACTCCCACTGATATTTTTTTCCACTTACTTGCTAATATTGAACAAAACGACCATTGGTTTCAATGGGTTCATGATTGAACCAAATCTGTTTAATCTACTGGGCCCTATTCTGATCTGACAATAAAAATGAAGAGTAACTTAGTTGAAATGTAAAAACAGTCCCAGCCTTGGTCTATAATAGAACATTTTACCACGTCTGAACCACACTGTTGTCAACAAAAACAACGAGGAGTCCGGTGGCATCTTAAAGACTAACAGATTTATTTGGGATAAACTTTCATGGATAAAAAACCCACTTCTTCAGATGCAATCACCAACATGGTGCTAAATACAGTCCTACTTCTACACTACAAACATTTGATGTTATTGTAATGTCAGTTAAGAGTGTGATTATTTATGAGATTTCTATTCCAGCTAAAGGTCTAGTGTACCTGCAGTTTTACCAGCATAAAAGTGTTTTTGTGGTATGGCTTATTTCACTTGGGGAATCAATAAAAACTATACCAGTAAAAGAATTTTTGCTGGTATAAACTGTGTACCGTAGTTACACAAGGAAAGTTTGCCAGTATAGCTATACCAATTTAGCTATGTCAGCAAATTTTTTCTAATGTAAACCTGGCCTATAAGTGTGATCAGAATCAAGAACTACATATGGTATTTATACAGTGCCAATCACCATAGTAACTAAGCATTGAGTGTATGAGCCAAACCTTCCTCCTGCCCCTTCAATCTGAATTTTATCCCTCAATGCAATCTTTCAGCTGTTGGGTGTGCGGAATAGCACACTATTTAAAAAATAGTAACTCTTGGGATGAGAAAGCTACATTATGGGGGAATACTTGATGGTATTGGAGTTCTGACCTTGGTGGTAAATGTAGGTGAGAGGGAGCTAAAAAACAACAAAAAATTAACAACCATTTCTTCCGGCTGTAAATAGGTCGGTAGAAACTGAACATTCCTTTCCTTGGGGGCAGTGAATAGTTTGAGTAAGTCTGAATCACAGGTTTTATGGAATTTGTGACTAAAATAGCTCTGTAATCTTGTGCTCTGCCTGGCATGGACGTCCTGCCTCTCTCCTTACCTTTATCTGAAATCAAACTGTTCCTCACATTCCTTTCTTACACAATACCAGTTCATTGTGATGTAAGCTAGCTAGTGATTAATACCTTTTTATGAGGTTGGTTCCAGTGACTTGAGAGTATATCACCATGGCTGTCTCAGAAAGCATGAGGCCACACCCTACTCTGAGGAACTCCAACAACTCCAGGAATGCAAAAGAAGAAAAAAAAGTCATTAAAAGAAACCTAATAAATATGTAGCAATAACATTGCCTGCATGATGGTTTCAAGTGCTGGGAGCTTCCTGGAGGCTTTTTCACATCAGAAGAAGGCCAATTCAACTGCTCTGCAAATCCTTGGAAAGGCTGTGTTGTCCTCTGCACCTTCCCACTGTGGTCTGGCAGAACTGAGCAACTTGCTTGTAGAAGATGGCAGGCAAAGAAAAACAGGTTGAGCTGCTACTCTTCTCTAGTTTTGCTAATACGTAGTAAAATGATAGAATTAGAAGATTGATTCCACCCTTGCTCACACAATGGTAATTTCACTGACTTCTATTTAAATCAATGTGAGAGAAGAAAAAGGCTCTAGACATAGATAAGAACTAGCACATCATGTAAGCATTCTCTTTTGCCAATGTAAAGAAAATAGAGACCAGAGAAGACATAAGACTTGAACAGGATGCCAACTGATTTGCTGGCAAATACTCACTGGACAATAACCTCTGTCTGTACTAATCAACTTATCTGGCTGAGCTGAACCAGAGTGAGAGCTGCAGTTTCTTTGTCTTTGGTAGGGCTGGACTTTTAGATTTACCTGATCTACTACATGCAAAAGTGCACTGGTTTCACTAAAGGTGTGATTTTGAAGTGATTTAGTTAAATTGGTGCAACTTTGGGTGTGGATGCCCTTTTATCGGTTTAATACCGATTTATATCTAAGTATAAATGCAAACCAGAAGTAAACCAAATATACAGTCACCACACTTACAAAATTCATTCCATTTATGGAGATATTACTGGTTTTAATGGAATTCCCCCTTTTAAATATAGGGAATATTACTGGATCTGGTAATATCTCTAAAACAAAATGAACTTTTTAAACTTTCCCAGTGTGTTGCATCAGTTTAAATATTTTTAAACTAATTTAAATCAAACTTGTGCAGCTTCTTTGGGTATACAAAGCTTCACAATTTGCATGACCCTGAGATGTTTGAGAGATGGATCAGTCTGTGAGTTGGTTCCTTTTCTGGTCCTGCAGCTGACAGTGTGGCTCATAAATTCCAAATATGTAGCTCTGTTCTGTAATAATGACTTTAAACTAATCTCATACTTCAGGGCTTCAGCTGGCTGCCTGAAGGGAATGAGAAGGATTTGTTCCTCCCAGTGTACAATTATAATCTGGGACAAGAAGGATATTGGTTGGGGTAGATCAGTGATCATCTAAGGTGGTATCAGGAATTGTGTTTTAGATGCCTGTCTGGTTTGTCTTGCTCTCATGCTCAGAGTGTAGGTGATCCTCAGATTTGGGGCTGGGTAGGAATTTACCCCCAGGTCAGATTGGCAGGGATCTTGGGAGTTTTTCACCTTCGTCTGCAGCATGGGGCATGGATCACTTCCTAGGATCATCCTGGCATGTCTCACCTAATCAATTGCCTGCATTGCATGAGCCTCTCAGGGCATTGGCAGCATCTTGTTCTCTACCTGTGGCACAAGACAATCTATTTTTCTGAGGACTGAAATGCTTTTGTTTGACTGAAGTAATTGGGCCCATCAGGGCTATTTGAATGAAATGTGATGGCTTCTCTTGTGCAGGATTTAATGGTGATGATTTAATGGTCCTTTCTGGACATAAACTCCAGAAAACTATGTGCAGGAATCCCTAAAAATGAAGGGCTTCACAAAGTTGATTATCTTTATTTGTAGTTGAAGCCAGTCCTGATCTTTGGTGGGATACTACAGCACCCTTATTTCCTCGAACACAGTCTCACAGCACCAAGAGGAAGTGTATTCTGATCCCATCCACATATTCCCAGCCTCATGGGGGCACTCTGACCCCCCCATAATCCCACTCTAGGTGATGTACTGTGGCCCTCATAATCTCAGAATTGTGGGGTGCATCCTTCTTTGATCCCAGTGCTGGGTGGTGTACTGTACCCCCACAATCCCAGCACCGAGGGGTTACTGTGCAATGCCAGGATTAATTTGGTGGTGTGCTGTGTCCCCCACACAATCCGTTCTGAGAGTGGGTCTTTGCCTACAATAACCTCAGTAGTACGGTACTGACACCTCCCAACCCCCTGCGTCGCGTTCGCAGTCGCGCGTGCGCCTTCCACTTCGGAAAGTATCCGGGCAGGTGCTCACATTGCACGCACGCGCACTGGCTGCAGGTGCGCCTACCCTTTCGTTCCTTCTCGCTCGCGAGGCGACACGTACGCATGCGCGGTCGCTGCAGGTGCACCGAGGTCTGCCCCTCGCGTCTGTGAGTGCTCGGCGCGCATGCGCTACCTGCCCCCAGCCGGGAGCGGCAGGTGCCAGGCGCAGCTAGGCGTTCTGCGGGGCGGCTCCTCCCCCCTCCTGGCTGTGTGTGAGGAGGCGGCTCGGCGGCAGCAGCAGGTTGTGGCTGGGAGGCTGGGCTCGGAACTGCCCTGGTTCTCCCCCTCCTCCCACGGCGCGCCCGGGGACACAGACCGTCTGGCGGTATGAACCGGACCCAGCGCGTCGCTGGGGGCAGCCCGGGCCTCGGCACCATGGAAGTGAAGAGCAAGGTGGGTAGCGGGCCCAGGGCGACGATCCGGCAGGGGCCGCAGGGGGCGGAGCGACCCTTTGGAGTGAGGAGGAGAGATGGGGGGCAGGCGAGACCCCAGTAGAAGGGGGAGGGCGGCGATGTCGATCCGTGAGGGGCCGGCGGGGGCAGGCGAGCTCAAGTGGATGCGGGGAGGGGGCGTCGATCTGTGAGCGGCCGCCGGGGGCAGGAGCAGCGGCGGGGGGGGTGTCGGTCCATGAGGCGGAGTGGCGACGGGAGGGTCGATCCATGAAGGCCCGCCGGGGGCGGGGGAGCGGCGGCGGCGGGAGGGTCGATCCATGAGGGCGCGGGGGGGGAGGCGGCGGCGGCGGCGAGGAGCGTCGATCCATGAGGGCCGCCGGGGCGGGGGAGCGGCGGCGGCGGAGGGTCGATCCATGAGGCGGCCGCCGGGGTAGGAGGAGCTGGGGGGGTCGATCCGTAGGGGCCGCCGGGAGTAGGAGGAGCTGGGGGGGGTCGATCCGTGAGGGGCCGCCGGGAGTAGGAGGAGCTGGGGGGGGGTCGATCCGTGAGGGGCCGCCGGGAGAGCGGCGGCGGGGGGTGCGTGTCGATCCACGAGGAGGGTAGGGGGAGCGGCGGCGGGGGATGCGTGTCGATCCGTGCGGGGGGCAAAGGAGCGGCGGAGGGGGGACGCATCGATCCGTGAGGGGCCGCCGGGGGCAGGGCTAGCCTCAGTGAAAGTTGGGGCTATCTCGAGGGAAGCGTTGAGGGACGGGGGCATCTGAGCTCGGGGAATCCCTTAGGGGAGTACAGCCAAGGTCTGCCTGTGAATTGTCGGCCCGGGACCAGGGCTAGTTCTGCACTAGGTGGGTACTGTGTGGGGGCAGGGAGAGCTGCTGACCCACCTGCAGAAGGTGGCACCAAGAGGGAGATTCCCAGGGTGGGGAGGAAGTCCTGGGTGGTGGGGGATTGTGTCTGCAACGAAGATCCAGGTTGCCTAAGGGTAGAGGGGTCTCTCTTGGGGTTTCCAGAGGATCTAAGACAGTTCTTTTTGCTTGGTACCTGTATCAGGGCCTAGGAGCAAGATGATTGGTGTATTGCAGGGGTTCTCAAACTGGGGGTCGGGACCCCTCAGGGGTCCCAAGGTTATTACATGGGAGTAGTGAGCTGTCAACCTCCACCCCCAAACCCTGCTTTGCCTCCAGCATTTATAATAGGTTAAATATATATAAAAGTGTTTTTAATGTATAAGGGGGGGTCGCACTCAGAGGCTTGCTATGTGAAAGGGGTCAGCATTAAAAAAAATGGTTTGAGACCCACTGGTGTATTGTCACAGCTGTTTGACTAATATAACAAGGCCATCACCATAGGGTTGACAGTAGTAATAATTAATACTGGGTATTGTCCCTGTAGCCTAGGGTGACCAGATGTCCCAATTTTATAGACACAGTTGTGGTTTTGGGGTCTTTTTCTTATATAGGCTCCTATTTCCCTCCACCCCCTTCCCAATTTTTCACACTTGCTGTCTGGTCACCCTATTGTTGCCTGATGTCTCCTCTCAGCACTAGCCCCCTTGTCAGATCACCCTTCATCACTTTTTTCCCCTCTATCCCTGACAGGGTTATGGATGATTATCCACTGCAAAACTTGATAGTCTTAACAAAAGTTACAGCATAACTTTACTGATTGGCCAGGCACGCTGCTTTCCCTAAAATTACTCTACTGAAGTGTAAATCAAGACTGAGAAGGTTCTCCGTGAAACTGAATATAGACTAACAGAATATATAGGAAAACAAATGCAGACTATATAGGGAAAATTACTAGGGAGAAAAGGTGCTCTTCAAACAATCAGTCTAGCTAACATGATTTGAAATGCCCTTAATACTATGCTTTTTTACTAGACTAGGATAAAAGTGTATTTTTAAAAACATGATGGCTAACGTGTTTTAACATGATTTAAAGATCTAGTGTGAACAGAACAAAGAGAAGTTGCCCTGCTAACATGTTTTTGGGGAAAAAACACCACCACCTTTGTCCTAGTCTAGACAAGATCCTAATTTAGATGCAGTACAACAGTTCTGGAATCTTTGTATCTGCTGATATAACCCACAATTGTCAAGGTGTTGAACTGTGTCTAAACTGGGTGTTAAGGAGTGTTTCACGTCATTTTACCTACATTGAATTAGACAAGGTAGATGAGGTAATATCTTTTATTGGACCAGCATCGGTTGGGGAGAGAGTCAAGTTTACACAGAGCTCTTCTGTGACAGAAGTTGGTCCAATAAAAGATATTGCCTCACACACCTTGCTTTTCTCATGTCCTGTGACTAACATGACTACAACAACACTGCATATGTAAATAGAATTAGGTAATTTGGGGATTGTCTACACAGACACATCTGGGAAAATTAATCCAAATTAACTAAAGGTGTGAATTTGAAGTTAGTTAAATGATATTAAATCCCAGCATGGATGCTGTTGTTCAGAATTAATGTGGCCTTAATTTGGTTTAGTTTAATTCATGTTGATCTAAAAAGCACATTTTCCCCTTCTCTAGGCAAGGTTTAAAAGTGCACATACATTGGGGAAACTTGTGTGTTTCTCCACTGATGGAAGCTGTAATGCAGACTGGTTGTAAACATTTTTACCAGTGTGAAGCCTAATTTGTAAATCCTGTGTCCTGTCCATTCTATAGTTTCCATCTTTGTTTACAATAACTGGTAGCTTTAGTGTGGACAGGGCATATGCATTTTTAAGGGTTACGTGACATGGTGGTAGAAATATACCAGCGTTTTCTGCTGTAGGTTGTATTGGTGCTAGAGCAGGGATGGGCAAACTTTTTGGCCCGAGGGCCGCATCTGGGTATGGAAATTTTATGGTGGGCCATGAATGCTCACAAAATTGGGGGTTAGGATGTGGGAGGATGTGAGGGCTCCGGCTGGGGATGCAGGCTCTTGGATGGGGCCAGAAATGAGGAGTTTAGGGTGTGGGAGAGGGCTCTGGGATGGTGCAGGGGGTTGGGGAGGAGGGGCTAGGGATAAGCGGTTGGGGTGCTGGAGGGTGCTCTGGGTTGGGACTGAGGGGTTTGGAGGGCAGAGGGGGTGCAGGATCCAGGCAATACTTACCTCACGCAGCTCCCGGAAGCAGTAGCATGTCCCTCCTCTGGCCAAATGCGACAGTGTGGCCAGGTGCCTCTGCCCCGTCCACAAGCGCCGCCTCTGCAGGTCCCATTGGCCCTGGTTCTCAGCCAGTTGGAGCAGGGGGGTTGTGCTTGGGGCCGGGGCAGCATGCGGAGCCCCCTGGCTCCCCTGTGCATAGGAGCTGGAGGGGAGACATGCCACTGCTTCCAGGAGCCGCTTGGAGCCACAGCACATGCGGAGCGGGGCAGGCCCCTGACCCTGCTCCCCGGCTGGATTAAAATGTCTGAAGGCTGGATTCGGCCCCCAAACCATAGTTTGCCCATCCATGTGCTAGAGCAAGTGAGGAACCATGGGAGAATTTCAGAAGATTTGTGTGGAGAGAAGCTAAAGAGTGATGGCACTTGCTGACCATGACTCCAAGTACTAGTTTTGCATGCGTGAAACTATAGTTGCTCTGAAGTTTTATTCTAACTTTTTTTTCCATTGTAAATAGCCAAAGCAAAACATGAGTGTATATTTTAAAACAAGCCCTTTTTCATCCCAGGCTTCTAGGTCTCAAAAATCCATGTTTTTGAAGTGCTACAGGGCATGTCTTCACTAGCAATGTTAATTTGGCTTGTGTAGTCGCTCTGAAAAAATACCTCCACCAAGGGTGTAGCTACCAGTAGCTCAGACCCCTGAGCAAGAAAGTTGCAGCATTGTAAAGTGCCAGTGTAGACAGGCCCACAGTTCTCGGATAAATACTCTCCTCCCCTCTGAAATCTACCTCTTCAAGCACTCTGTCCTGTCTGAATAATCCCCCATAACTTTCTTGTCTTGTGTTTTGCATAGTGAAGCCTCTCTTTAAGAGAGTAAAGTACCATGTAAATACGTGATGTACCATTGCAAAAATTATGCTGTTTTGGGAAAGAACAATTAGAATATTTGTTTTGAAATGGAAACAGCAATCACTATATTGGAAAAAAGATTTTGAAACTGTAACTTGCATGATTGCATTAACTGCACAAGCATGCAGACACAATAAATGTGCTTGTAGTGTATGCAGGAAAATATGCAGTTATTTTTGAAAAGCTGGACATTCTGTGATATTGTAACATCAAACATGCTGTCCTTTTTAGCTCGTGAAATTTTATTTGATGTCTGTCACATTAAACTACACTACTGGAAAATTAATTCTAAGTAATATACAAACAGTGGCAATATACGTAATATGTGGGAAATTCCTTGGATGTTGCATATTTCAGATTCTTGGGGAAACAGTTAATGGAAACAAAGAAGTTCTCTTATTGATGTTATAATAAACCACACTGTGCTTTGACTGAAGGGAGTTCCTCCTGCAGGTTTTATTTACTTTGTTATGCAGAGGCGTGACTGAAATCAGAATGTGATTCATTCTACCTTATTGTTCACTAACATTAGTGTAGTTAGCATATCTATAGAACAGAGATATTTGCAGTGAATTCCTTTATTTAAACATCTTTAGAGTGGGGAGGAGTGTTGGAGTTCAGAAGGTATTGAGAATTCTCAATTTGTTGTGCTAACTGTTTGACTCATTATGGTACTAATGAGCAAACAATAGGGTCCTTGTCTCTGCTGGGTTTTCACAGACTCCCAAGTTGAATGCAACTAAAACTTTTGATTATATTTTTGAAAATAAATGTGAGAGACACAGAATTGATCATGACAATAGCAAGGGTCTCATTTCCTATGTGGCACATTAGACCTAAACTATGCAACATGAACTCAAGAAATATGTTTCAGAGGGGTAGCCATGTCAGTCTGTATCAGCAAAAACAACAAGGAGTCCTTGTGGCACCTTAGAGACTAAGGGTATGGCTACACTTGAAATTTCAAATCGCTGCCGCGGCAGCGCTTTGAAGTGCAAGTGTGGTTGCAGCGCCAGCGCTGCATGTACTCCACATCCTCTACGGGTGTAGCATGCAGCACTGGGAGCTGCACTCCGAGCGCTGCGGCACTGTTTACACTGAGGCTTTACAGCGCTGTATCTTGCAGTGCTCAAGGAGGTGTGTTTTTCACACCCCTGAGCGCAAAACTTGCAGCGCTGTAAAGCGCCAGTGTAGCCATGGCCTGACACATTTATTTGGGCATAAGTCTTTTGTGGGCTAAAACCCCGCTTCTTGTCCTATCCTCAGAGGTTAAGAAGAACAATTTTTTTCCTCCTTGTAGCAACCTTTTATGTACTTGAAAACAGTTATCACATTCCCTCTCCATCTTCTCTTTTCCATACTAAACAAACCCAATTTTTTCTATCTTCCTTCATAGGTCATGTTTTCTAGACCTTTAATCATATTTGTCGCTCTTCTCTGGACTTCCTCCAGTTTGTCCACATCTTTCCTGAAGTGTGGCGCCCAGAACTGGACACACTACTCCAGCTGAGGCCTAATCAGCGCAGAGTAGAGTCTTGCTCTTGCTTATACATGCCAGAGTGATGTTTGCTCTTTTTTTTTTTTTTTTTTTGGCAACAGTATTACACGGTGCCGAAGCGGCACTCGAGCTGATTTTCAGTGCACTCTCACTGCTGGGTCCTGCACTGGTCCGGGGGGCTCTGCATTTTAATTTAACTTTAAATGAAGTTTCTTAAAAACCTTATTTACTTTACATACAACAATAGTTTAGTTATATATTAGACTATAGAAAGTGTCCTTTTAAAAAGGTTAAAATGTATCACCGGCACGCGAACCTTAAATTAGGGTGAATAAATGAAGACACGGCACAGCACTTCTGAAAGGTTGCCGACCCCTGACTAGGGGATAGTGGACCACAAGCTAAATATGAGTCACACGTGTGATGCTGTGCAAAAAAAGCAACGTGATTCTGGGGATGCACTAACAGGTGTGTGTGAGCAAGAACACGAAAAGTCATTCTTCCGCTCTACGTGCATTGGTTAGGCCTCAGCTGAGTATTGTTGTCCAGTTCTGGCACGCATTTCAAGAAAGATGTTGCTTTCTCTGCACTCTAATTCTCCACAAGAATGATTAAAGTCTTGAGAACATGACCTATGAAAGAAGCTGAAAGAATTGGGTTTGTGTTCAGTGTGGAAAAGAGAGACTGAGAGGGACATGATAGCAGTTTTCGGTATTAAAAGGTGTCATCAGGAGGAGGAGAAAACTTGTTTACCTTAGCCTCTAAAGATAGAACAAGAAGCAATGGGCTTAAACTGCAGCAAGGGAGGTTAGGCTGGAAGATGAGGAAAAAGTTCCTAACTCTCAGGGAGATGAAACACTGAATATAATTGCATAGGGAGGTGTGGAATCTCCATCGCTGGAGATATTTAAGAGTAGGTTAGATAATGTTATCAGGATGGTCTAAACAGTATTTGGTCCTGCCGATGAGGCAGGGAACTGGACTCGATGACCTCTCCGAGTCCTTCCAGTCCTAGAATCTATGAATCTACACTGATCATTTAGCTTGTAGTCTGCTATGATACCCAGATCCCTTTCCGCATTACTTCCTTCCTAGCAGTTATTTCCCATTTGTATGCGTGCAACTGTTTTCTTCCTAAGTGGCAGTACTTTGCATTTGTCCTCTATTGAATTTCATCCTATTTACTTCAGACCATTTCTCCAGTTTGTCTAGATCATTTCGAATTACAATTGTATGCTCCAAAGCACTTGCAACTCCTACAAGCTTGGTGGTAGCCTCAAACTTTGTAAGTGTACGCTTACACACTCTATGCCGTTATCTAAATTATTGATGAAGATATTGAACACAACTGGACCCAGTACTGATCCCTGTGGGACCCCATTTGTTATGCCCTTCCAGCATGACTGTGGACCACTGATAACTATTCTCAGGGAATGGTTTTCCAACCAGTTATGCACCCACCTTATAGTAACTCCATCTAGGTTGTATTTCCCTAGTTTGATTATAAGAAGGTCACGCGAGACAGTAGGAAAAGCTTTAGTAAGTCAAGATCTACCACATCTACCGCTTTCCCCCGTCCACAAGGCATTTTACCATGTCAAAGTTATCAGGTTTGTTTGTCAAGATTTATTCTTGATAAATCAATGCTGACTGTTACTTATCACCTTCATGTTTGCATTTGATTATTTAATTATTTGCTCCATTATCTTTCCTGGTACAGAAATTAAGCTTATTGGTCTGTAATTCCCCAGGTTGTCCTTATTTCCCTTTTTGTAGATTGGCACTATATTTGTCTTCCATTACTTTTCAAAAAATAATCGCTAATGTCTCAGACATCTCCTCAGTTGGCTCCTTGAGTATTCTAGGATGCATTTCGTCAGGCCCTGGTGACTTAAAAACATCTAACTTGTCTAAGTAATTTTTAACTTATTCTTTCCCTATTTTAGCCTCTGATCCTACCTCATTTTCACTGGCATTCACTATGTTAGACGTGCAATCACTACCAACCCAATCTACAGTTGGGGCGTATGTTTATGTAGTTACATCGCACAGGGTGCAGAATCTTTCACAGCCCTGAGCATTGTAGCTAGGTTGATCTAATTTTTAAGTGTAGACCAGGCTTTAACCTTACATGTGGTTATTTGGGCCTGGAGTTAAATATAACAGTAAAAACAAAGATCTTTGCACAGAATCAAAAGTAAACACATTCTGATCAAGACTTCGCATTGGAGCAGATTACTTCAAGACAGAAATAATTGCATACATATTTTGAACCATGTGGCATGGCCTCTGACATTAGTACATCTGAAAGGTCACCTTTTCACTCAAATCTTTAGAACCTTTTGGCTATGCATTAAGTTTATCATATTTTTGTAAATTAAATTTTTGACCTGGTGAATGCTTACTGTATCTTTCAAGTTATCCTGTTGTCTTGGTGTACATTGATTTCTGTCTTACTAAAATCAGATGTCTTTATTGTAGTTTGGAGCTGAATTTCGACGGTTTTCTCTGGAAAGAACCAAACCTGGAAAGTTTGAGGAGTTTTATGGATTATTGCAGCATGTGCACAAGATCCCCAATGTTGAAGTTTTAGTTGGGTATATAGACATTCATGGAGATCTGCTGCCTATCAACAATGATGACAATTATCATAAAGCAGTTTCCACAGCCAATCCTCTGCTCAGGATTTTCATTCAAAGAAAAGGTAAGTTCACTAATTTTGTGTACTGGAAGTGTCCACTGTGTACAAAGCAGTATCCATGCACACGGTCACATATTTTGCCCAAGTTCCAATTAGAGATTATCCTGTTTCTCCATCTTGATGTGTACTGACTTCTTACTGATCTTCACTGGGAACCTCCCAACTGTCCTTTGCAGCAGGCTGTTTGGAAATGTATATTGCACCATTGCTGTAGGGCTCGAGATTCCCCTCTGTCCTATAACTCTGCTACTAAGCTACTTTTCTCTTTTTTTTTTTTTTTTTTTTTACATTTGGGAATGTCTGTAATATGTTGATTTAAATCCCATTCGCTCCAGGAAAAATCCATCCTCACTTCAGTAGAAATACTGCTTTTATATGAAGTCTTCATTTATGAACATATTCAATTCTTAGTTTATTCAAATTGGACAGAAACATTAAAGTTGAATCAGCATTCTCCAGTGAATGTTTTTGTATATTGTTTAAAGGCAGTTGCTCATGTCTGGTTTTGTTTCCACTGAAAGCTTAACAGTATCATGCATTCATCATATCCTAACTGGACAATAGGATGTTTTGAAATACAAAATAAGCTTGGTTTGAACAGATATCTTCTTTGAAGCAATAGGCATCAGTATAGCTTAAAAAGATTAATCTTATAACCTGATATATTTTACATTTTGCTAATAAGTGTCATGTTGAAGGGTTGCTTATTTCAGCTATTGAAGTTCCAATGGAATGATGATTTTCTTATTCAGAATGGAAATTTGTCTTCTCCCACATCTCTTTCAGCAATAGATGTAATTTCTAGATGAAATTTTTTGGTCTTATCCTTAAACTCCATCATTTGAGTGCTGTTTCAAAGTATTCATAATTTGTTGCATGTTGAATAAAGCTTTTGCTATCTGTAGTAATTGCTATTTAAAAGATCAATAAAACAGATATTTTCCCAATGCAAAAATAAATATTTCTGATTCTTCTCAGAAAAAAGAGAGAACTTTTTAGAAAAATGTTTTAGCTGAATTTCCTCTTTCCTAACAGAACTCTTAATAAAAATTTGTCATTTGTGAACCACCATGTTTATAGCAAATATATTTTACTGGCTTTAAGTGTTCATGGAACACGTAAACAGTGGTTTCCCCAGGAATTGAAATTAGGGGGGGTGTTTGCATTTACAGGGGGGGTGTCAGGACCAATGAGATAAATAAGAGAGATGAATAAAGTAAATGTTTTGTTAGGATTATGCAAATTTAACGTAAGAATAATGCAAGATACACTAAACACATAACAGGTCTAGATTTATAAAAAAAAATATACATTTAAAAAAAAAGTATTTAATTTAAATTGACTTTTGAAAGGTAAGCCATCATGGAGAAAGAGGAAAGTCCTCTCATGGATCAGTAACTGGTTAAAAGATGGGAAACAAAGGGTAGGAATAAATTATCAGTTGTCAGAATGGAGAGAGAGAAATAGTGGTATCCCTGAGGGGTCGGTACTGGGACTATTACTGTTCAACATATTCATAAATGATCTTGGAAATGGCTGTAACAGTGAGGTGGCAAATTTGTAGATGATACAAAACTATTCAAGATGTAAGTCCCAGGCAGACTGCGAAGAATACAAAGGGATCTCACAAACTGGGTGAGTGGGCAATAAAAATGGCAGATGAAATTTAATGTTGATAAATGCAAAGTAATGCACATGTGAAACATCTCAACTATACATACAAAATGGCATCTGAATTAGTCGTTAACACTCATGAAAGATCTTGGAGTCATTGTGGATAGTTCCTTGAAAACACTGCTTCAGTGCGCAGCAGAAGTCACAAAAGCAAACATGTTGGGAATCATTAAGAAAGGGATAGATAAGACAGAAATATCATATTGCCTCTATATATCATGGTACCGTGCACACCTTGAATACTGTGTGCAGACTGTCACCATCCTAAAAATATATATATTGGAATTGGAACTGTACAGAGATGGCAACTGAAATAATCAGGGGTATGAAACAGGAGGAGAGCTTAAAATGCTGGGAATTTTCAGCTTAGAAAGAGATGACTAATGGGAATGATAGAGGTCTACAAAATCTTGACTGTGCAAAGAAAGTGAATGAGGAAATTTATTTAATCCTTCACATAACACAAGAACTAGCAGTCACTCAATGAAATTAATAGGCGCAGGTTTTAAAAACAAACAAAGGAGTACTTCTTCCACACAATTAAAGTCAACCCAGGGAACTCTTGCCAGGGGATGCTGTGAAGACCAAAACTATAACAGGATTACTAAAGAACTAGATAAATTCCTGGAGGAACAGGTCCATTGTGTGGCTATTAGCCAGGATGGGGAGGGATGCAATACCATGCTCTGAGTGTACTAGGCCTGCTTGCCAAAGAAAGCTGGAATGGCAACAGGGGATGGTCACTTGATGATACTTTCTGTTCATTCCTCTTGAGCAGCTGGCCTTGACCACTGTTTTAAGACAGGGGTACTGGGCTATATGGACCTATGGTCTGACCCAGTATGACCATTCTTATGTAAAAATTAATAATAATGTTTAGTGCAGAAACTCCCCAACATAATGACCTAGCCCAGTTGATAATGTGATTATACAACCTTGGCAATAATGCATTTAAAAAATCTGGCCTACTAGGAAACATTTATTTAAGTTTCCATCCCAGTCACAAATCTAGCACTGGAGCAAAGTGACTAAATATAGATCCAACAACACTGTTTATTTAACATGCCCCTCACTTTTCCCTCCACCGTACTCCACTCACCGTGTTGTCCTTGGTCAGTGGAGATCAGAGTCAGAGGTGCTTTCCCGTGAGTACACCTGCCAGGTGGGGACAGAAGGCACCTTGCTTGTTCCCAGCTGCTCACTGTTCGCTCTGGCACGTCTGTCATTGTGCCACCATATCATTCCACTACTCTGTTGCAATGGCCTGCGCAGCCACCTTCAGCTGCCACCTGCCATGTGACTGTGCGAGTTGGTCTCTTGAGGTTCCACCAGCTCTCAGTGATTCAAGCTGAGCTCTCAGTGTGGGAACCTTGCTCGCTGCGGTGCAGTCTGGGCTGTCTCTTAGGGTATGGCTACACTTGAAACTTCAAAGCGCTTGAAGTGCGAGTGTGGTCGCGATGCCCGCACTGGAGGAGTCTTCCAGTGCTGCACTTACTACCATCTGTGCTGGGTTTATCTTGCCGCACAGGCACTGTTTACACTGGTGCTTACAGTGCTGTATCTTGCAGCACTCGGGGTGTTTTTTTCACACCCTGAGTGAGAAAGTTGCGCACTGTTAAGCGCGCAGTGTAGCCAAGGCTTACACAAAACACTGTACCACAGGAACACTGTCCCCAAACAGAACTAAGCACTTAGACCCGGTTGTCAGTGATTTCAGCTGCAGTGGTCACTTATCAGAACAAAAGATTCTCTCTGGAGCCTAATCAGCTCTGTCTTTAAACTGTGGGAGGCAGGTCCCCACTCTCTCTCGATGCCTTGAATCATCACAGGTTAAGTATAGTTCTACTGCCCTTACTTACATAAGAACAACATTTCATCCCTCCTTCCCCCACGTTCAAGTGGTTTGTAACCCAACCCCAGCCAAAATCTATCACTTGGACACACAGATCTGTTGCTGGATACCTAGGTAGATTAGGTGTGAATGTAAATATAATTTGGCCCTGAAGCCTTTCCCTGCAGCCCCAGCTCATCACTAGCTGTCAGGGAGAGCTCATTTAGACTTCGCTTACAAATCATAATTTGAAATTATTAGGTTGGTCAACATCACCGAAATGAATGCACTGACATCATAAAACAACCGCTGTATAAGGAAGCAAGGAAGCTAGTCTATGTTCATACTTTTAAAATCGTTATATTTTTCAGATACACATTTTATTCTACACTCTATAAGCTTTTAAAGTGTTGTATTATTGTTTCAGTTTAAATTCAGATTTCCAAACAGTCACTAAATCGGTATGTAACTAGCTCACAAAACTTGGGGGGGTGTTGGGGAAATTCAGAGGGGGTGTAGGGAAATCACTGCACGTAAAGACTATTTCAATCCTGAATTGGCAGGGAGCTGGACTACATGACCTAATAGGTCTTTTCCGTCTCTAGATTCTATGTAAGCTCCTTCAGCAGCCATATGATGAGAGCAGATAAACCACTTTGTCAGACTGAGATTACTAAGGTTGCATTTATCACCATATGTTTTGTTACTACAGTTGTAGATGCAACTCCTTGTACACATGTTAAAATTCATTCTTAAAGCATAATTGATTGACATGTAGATTATTTTGGTATAGTATGGGACAACGTTTCTCAGTTCTAGGCACTGACTAGTTTTAATTTTTAAAGTGACTTCGGTAAGTGGTCAGAGGGAAACACTGTAGCAACCAGCCATTGTCTTTCCTTGCCTTTTCCACTCTTGATACCAGTCTTATTGCTCGGTGACTCCATGCCTGAGCTGTAGAAGATGAGGAAATAGCGCTCAAAGTTGTTCCCAAAACTGGGTTTCAAAATCAGTCTGATAGCCAGTACCTATATTTATATTGTACCAGTGTGATTACTTTGAAAAAGATTGTACTGAAGGGTGATATAAATCTAAAATTTGTTCAAATTGAAAAAATCTGAATTCTTTAATTTCTTCAAAGTCAGTCCATTATTTAAAAAAAAAAAAAAAAAAGAGGGTTGTTAGCAGCTCACGCCTAGTTTCATGATGCTGAAAACTACCTATAAATCCATGCAGTATAGCTTCTAATTTGTTTTATTGCTCAATTAGGTGTAATTGTACTCTTATTTCCTGTTCAGTTGCATAACTTTTGTGTCTGCACTTCAGTGGAAGTGGAGATAAGGTATGGCTGCAGAAATACTCAACATTGACAAGGCTGCTTCAATTTGTCACATTTGAAACTAGAATTTGTTGAGGGGACAAAATAAAAATTGCACTTCTGTACTGCCACCCCTTTTTGAGACCTTTGTACCACCTTCTGCTACATTGCTTGAATAACAGAAATAACCTGTAGATTTTTCTAATGAGAAAGTTTATACCCAATATAACTTAAGCAGAGATAGTGGGGAATGACAACACCCTTAGCAGTAGACAACCACAGTATGAGAGGAAAAGTTGATGGTTTTTCAGACACCTGAAAATGTCTAATCCCAGCATTTTGCTTATTTAGAAATTGATGTGTATTTTAAATAAGAAGCTAGAATGCAAGAGAGGGACGCATCCATAGCAAAACCTGAGGTACATGTCAGTAGATAAGAATATATTAGAATCCTGAATGTTGTATAATTAATACCCGTGATATAGTTAGACTCCCATAATAAAATGTCAAACGCCTTGACTTCATCAGGAAAACAGGTGGCCTGGTCACATGTTAACCAATATGAGTTTAAGTTCAAATGAAGGCAAAGCAGTTTGTAGTTCTAACACTATTAGCACGTTGAGGTAAACATTGTGTTCCTACTAATGTTTACCTCAGCTTGTGAACAGGTGAAAACTAGAGACTGCCTTGTCTTCACTGGGATTTTATTATGCTAGCTAATGTGGTAAGAGAACACTTTTTCTCCTAGTGCGGACACACCCTAGCAGGGTGAGTTGGTTATTTTTACTTCTTTCTAATCTGTTAGCTTTATAAAGAGTTCATTATACTATGGCTGTGCTAGAATAAAAGTTAAATTTCCCCAGAGATGAATATTGTCTAGGTTAAACATGACATCACCTAGGTTAAGAGACAGTAACTCACTCCTATCTGCATCCTGAAGTTCCTTTATAACAGATTAACAGGTATTGTTGATGTCTTGGAAGTGGTAAAAGGGAATTCAAAGGCTGAACTAATGTGGCTTTAATTCAGTCAAGATATATGGGAGTCTCTCTGTCTGCAAGAGAAACCTCACCTAGGGATGAAAAAATGTGAAGGCCAGCTGGGCATATCTTTTTGCCCTCTTCCACAATATAAGAACACAGGGTACTCAATGAAACAAAAGATTTAGGGAAATACTGGGGTTTTTAATACCACTTTACTTAACATGTAGAACTCACTGTCACAGAATATTAAAGAAGCAAAGTGAAAATAATAAATTTGACGTATAAAGGTGGAGAGACACTTAGGAAATCACTTAATCCTTCCTCACTAATGCAGGCTTGTTCACTACAGCACTTTCTGGCATTTGTATCGTGCAGTACAGGGCTTTCTTTTTTTAACTCGTGGATGACTATTCCATAATATAATAAATATAGCCTGCCATAAGTTTTTACAGATGTAATCAATCTTTATGCTTTAGGACATAGACTAATAGGCAGCTAATGTCATGAACAAATTACCCCACAACAAAGCAGGACTGTATGATTTTAATCACTTCCATTATGTAACCAGCTGCAAGTGTAATACTTCTTTGCTTCAACTTAATGCTTTCCTGCAGAAGTAGATGCAGGGTGGCTGAGAGAGAGATGCTGAGGATAGACAAAAACAGTAACAGTCCTAATGCTCACCATTGCTTTTTTAAATGAGAGTGAGTCACTAGAGTTTGGGGAAAAACTATCAAATTGTTTCTGGCACCCCATTAATCCTCTATGCAATTAATTTTGGTCCTGCTTGATGATTAGTGGAATGAAAGAAGAGTTGGGTTTTAAACTTTATTCTTTTTTTGAGGAATGTCTCTCTGTTTTCCCATGCTTCCAGTGTTTTGAAATACCTGTAAAAGTTTTCCCAATTTAGTTTTGAAATGCCTCTAATCAATATTCAGGTCTCCATTCTTTTCTCCATGTCATTTCATAAATGTTAAATACTAATGTTAGGTTCAGTGTGGCTGACTTAAAAAAAAAAAGAAAAAAAAAAAAAATTCCCCAGAATTATAGTACTCTTATAAAATGTCTTCAGATTGTTCTGTTTATCTTAGGAAGCTTGATACTTGAAGGATAACTTTACCAATAAGTGCATTATTTTGGAAGCATATCAGAGGGCTTGTCAACAAATTGTGCAATTCCAGGTGTTGAAGAATATCGGGTTGAAACTCAGTTTCAACTGTTGTAGACTCTTTTTAAATAATACATCACATACACATAAAATTAGTATCACCAGTGAGTCTGAGACCCTTAAAACAGGAAGTTTTTATACCAAGTTGACATTCACCGTTACATCTTTGTTGTTAACACCTTGTTCTTTGGCATTCTGCCAAAATATTTTTCACTATAACTATAAACTGATTAGCTAGATATCAGTACAAAGGTGTCTTTGTACTCGAGGACATTGCTTTAGAAAATTTTTGTTTGGGAATCGAGGAGAGGTTAAACAGAATCTTGCTGCCTGGCAGAGTTATGGAAATTAGTTTTCTTCAGGCTTTCCCTACTTCTCCCCCAAATAACGTAACTCTAATTTTCTACCTTAAATTTTGTGCTAGTTTAGAATCTTTAGACAACATCCAAAGCTAATTAGTATCCAAAAAAAACCCAATGGTTTGTATAGTCTGTTGATCTGGAAATGTGGTAGCATTCTGACTGGTAAGTTTAGGAATACTGTGTTTTTTCACAGTGCATCATTGAGCTTTAAGAAATGAATTTTAAAAGGTAAAACACCAGCTCAGTAATAGAGATTTCTGAGAGTTACATTTACTGTGTTTTGGGGGGTGGGGGAGAGGGTGTTTGTTTTTTATTTTGTAGGATAGGAAACTCTTGAAGTTCAGATCTTTTCTAACAGAGGCAGTTTCCAGAATCTTATTTTTTTTTTTCCAATGGCCCTTTCTTGTATTTTCAGGCATGTGTTCAAATGGAGGTCTTTTTTGTGGTGGTGTTTAAGTTCTAGTTGCAAAAATGAGTTTTAAGAACCCTGCCTTTGTAATTGGAGTTTAGGTTCCTATGGTGACTTTAATAAGTCTGACTTAAATTGCGGGGGTAGGGGGGAGAACGCGGAAGGAATCTTAGTAGTTCTGCTAAACACTATTTGCAAACCCCATTATATCAAGGTATTACAGATCTTAAAATGTTGCACATACACAATTTGCATACAAGTTGCAGCTTAAATGTAAAATCAGAAAATGCAAAGGTTTAATGTTAACTTGGTTCTGTGGTATACATTTAACAAGGAAAGAATGAACAAAGGAGTGCATACTACAGTTGTACGGTAAAAGTCCTAACTCTTGCATTTTCTGTTTAATTTATAATGTATGTGCTCGAACAGGGGTCGGCAACTTACAGCATGCGAGCCAATTTCTGATGGCAGACGGGGCGGGCTGAGCCACTTGGGACGCGGGGTGGGCCCCTTGACAGCCAGGGACCCACTGCTGGTCCCACTCAGTGCCTGCTGCTGACCTGGGGGAAGAAACCCCAGGCTGGCAGCAGGTTGAGACCCCAGCTGGCAGGAGTCAGCTGCCAAAACCCCAGAGCAGTGGTGGTGGGCTGAGCTGCTCAGCCCGCTGCTGCTCTGGGGTTCCCACTGCTGGCCCCTTTCCAGCTGGGGTCCCACTCAGCACCCACTGCTGGCCAGGGGGAGGGAACCCCAGGCTGGCAGCAGGCTGAGACCCTGGCTGGCAGGAGCCAGCAGCCAAAACCTTAGAGCGGGGGCGGGCGGAGATGCTCAGCCTGCCGCTGCTCTGGGGTTCCGGCTGCTGGCCCCTTGACAGCGGAGTCCCCGCCACAGCCCCACTCACCTTGCTTCCGGTTGGAGTTCCAGTGCAGGCCCCCTGCCAGAGAGGGTCCAGGCCTCTGGCCCTGCTCAGCCCTGCCAGCTCCACTCACCTCAGCTGCTGATTTGGGGTTCCAGCCAGTTAACAACTGATCACTCAGAAGCCTGTGTGCAGCTTAAAGTATCCAAATACGTGCCACCAGTCATTGGAAAACTCAGCAAGGAAAAGCAAGGGCAAAGATCTCACTAAACTAATAAGATCTGCATTTTAATTTAATTTTAAATAAAGCTTTTGAAACATTTTGAAAACCTTGTTTACTTAACATATAACAGTAGTTTGGTTATATATTATAGCGAGACCTTCTAAAAAACGAAGCCTTAAATTAGAGTGTATAAATGAAGACTCGGCATACCACTGCTGAAAGGTTGCCGACCCCTGTTCTTGAATGTTGCAATACTTGGTTCTTATGTACTGTAGCATTTAATTTCAGAAAATACAACTGCACAAAAATGAAGTTAGTTAAACAAATTAAGAGGTACAGCACGAAAAGTAAAATCCCTGCAAGCTGCATGGAAACTTTTTAAAGACACCATAATAGAGGCTCAACTTAAATGTATACCCCAAATTAAAAAACATAGTAAGAGAACCAAAAAAGAGCCTCTGTGGTTAAACAACAAAGCAGAAGAAGCACTGAGAGACAAAAAGACATCCTTTAAAAAGTGGAAGTTAAATCCTTATGAGGAAAATAGAAAGGAGCATAAACTCTGGCAAATGAAGTAAAAATATATAATTAGAAAATCCAAAAAAGAATTTGAAGAACAGCTAGCCAAAGACTCAAAGTAATAGCAAATTTTTTTTAAGTATATCAGAAGAAGGAAGCCTGCTAAACAACCAGTGGGGCTACCGGACAATCGAGATGCTAAAGGAGCACTCAAGGATGATAAGGCCATTACGGAGAAACTAAATAAATTCTTTGCATCAGTCTTCACAGTTGGGGATGTGAGGGAGATTCCCAAACCTGAGCCATTCTTTTTAGGTGACAAATCTGAGGAACTGTCCCAGATTGAGGTGTCATTAGAGGAGGTTTTGGAACAAATTGATAAACTAAGTAGTAATAAGACACCAGGACCAGATGATAGTCACACAAGAGTTCTGAAGGAACTTGCATGTAAAATTGCAGGATTACTAATCGGCTTCTGTACCAAATGACTGCAGGATAGCTAATGTGATACCAATTTTTAAAAAGGGCTCCAGAGGTGACTCTGGCAATTACAGGCTGGTAAGCCTGACTTCAGTACTGGGCAAACTGGTTGAAACTATAGTAAAGAATAAAATTGTCACACATATATGAACATAATTTATTGAGGAATAGTCAAGATGGTTTTTGTAAAGGGAAATCATGCCTCACCACTCTGTTAGAATTCTTTGAGGGGGTCAACAAGCATGTGGACAAAGGGGATCCAGTGGATATAGTGTACTTAGATTTTCAGAAACCCTTTGGCATGGTCCCTCACCAAATGATAAGATAAGAAAATATAATATTGCCTCTATATAAATCCATGGTATGCCCACCTCTTGAATAGTGCATGCAGATGTGGTCACCCCATCTCAAAAAAAGATATACTGGACTTGAGAAAAGGTTCATAAAAGGGCAACAAAAATAATTAGGGTATGGAACAGATGTTGTATGAGGAGAGATTAAAAAGACTGGGACTTTTCAGCTTGGAAAAGAAACGACGGGGGATATGATAAAGTTCTATAAAATCATGACTGGTGTGGAGAAAGTAAATCAGGAAATGTTATTTACTCCTCCTCATAACGCAAGAACTAGGGGCCACCAAATGAAAATAATAGGCATCAGGTTTAAAACAAACAAAAGTATTTTTTCACATAACACACAGTCAACCTGTGGAACTCCTTGCCAGAGGATGTTGTGAAGGCCAAGACTATAACAGGGTTCATGAAGCTATCTATTTCTTTTTTTGAAAGATAGGTCATCAATGGCTATTATCCAGGATGGGCAGGGATGGTGTCCCTAGTCTCTGTTTGCCAGAAACTGGGAATGAGTGACAGGATGGATCACTTGATGATTACCTGTTTTGTTCATTCTCTCTGGGGCATCTGGCATTGGGCTGTTGGCAGACAGGATATTGGGCTAGATGGACCTTTGGTCTGACCCAGTATGGCTGTTCTTGTCTACCCCTCAGTTTTTAATGAAGAAAAAAAAAACCATAACCCCAAAATATACAGTCAACAGTTAAGCTGAGGCTAAGCAATAAAATTCTCAACTTGTCCTATTTTCAGACCTAAAGGGCACTGGTAAGCCAAAGACTAGCTGATGTCTGTTAATAGTCTCTGAGACTCTATTGTCTGATTGCTGGGTGTGCAATTTCTCCCCTGAGGCTTCTTAAAGCTAATTTTCTTCACAGTCTCAAGAACAAAGTACATTATTTCTGTAGTTTTAAATACAAAACAGCTCATCATAAATGGCTCAGATTTTCCTAGAAAATTCACCGTTTGAATGCAACAAAGTAAGGAAAACTCTTTCAGCTCAAAAAATTTCCTTTGGAAAGCGGTGAGCACCTGGAAACAGAGTTGTAACTGACAGCATTTTACTCCCAACCATATTTACTACCAGTGCTATAATAAATAGGTCATTTTTCCACACCTTTTTTTATTAAAATACCAAGTTACAACTACTTTGACAGTAAAAGTTACGAGACTATTTTAAAAGGAAAACATGAGCATTGGCGTGGGAACCTGCATAAAATGAGCACTCTAGCTATGTTGTCATCAGCAATCCAAATTTTATCATTAATAAGAAATGAAGCAAAAATACAGAGTGCATGTGCAACTTACTTCTGATACTTGCTTAAAAATGGCTTTAAAATGAGTCTACTCCACAGAAAATGGAATAAATATTATGAAAGCTGAAGTCTGTTTAGGTTTGACAGAGGAGGGGCCATTAAAACAGTCTGAATCCTGACAGATTTACATAGTGCATTCAGCAAAGAGTCCTGTGGCACGTTATAGACTAACAGATGTATTGGAGCATGAGCTTTCATGAGTGCATTCAGTGACTCTTTTTTTTAAAACAAAACAAAACAAAAAAAACCACCACTGATCGATCTTTGGAGCGACAGTGAGTTAAACCTTCTTACATGCGCTTGCATACCTAGTAGTAAACTCTTGAAGGGTGATGACACTGCATCACCTCTACAAGGGTGGACTTTCCAAGGGGCAGAGGGAATTTATGGGAAGACACATACTGCCTTTTACCAGCTTAGCTGAATTTGGCCTTAGTTGTATAATCTTAAAACTAGACTTCTAAAATCTCAGGTATTTAGATAATTTTAAAATTATATGTAACAATAAGCCCTGTAAATATTTCTACAGCATTTACAAGGCCTCTTCTGTGTAAACAATCAGAGTACGTCTACACTACAGGATTATTCCGATTTTACATAAACCGGTTTTGCAAAACAGAGTATATAAAGTCGAGTGCATGCGGCCACACAAAGCACAATAATTCGGTGGTGTGCGCCCATGTACCGAGGCTAGCGTCGACTTCTGGAGCGTTGCACTGTGGGTAGCTATCCTGTAGTTATCCCATAGTTCCAGCAGTCGCCCCCGCCCATTGGAATTCTGGGTTGAGATCCCAATGCATGACTTTGCAAAAACAGTGTCGCGGTGATTCTGGGTAAATGTCGTCACTCATTCCTTCCTCCGTGAAAGCAACGGCAGACAATCATTTCGCGCCCTTTTTCCCTGGATTGCCCTGGCAGACGCCATAGCATGGCAACCATGGAGCCCCTTTTGCCTTTTGTCACTGACACCGTATGTGTACTGGATGCCACTGACAGTGGGCTGACAAAGGCGGTACTCGCACGCATACACAGCAAGCATCCATTTGCCTTGCAAGGTAGCAGAGACGGTTACCCTCTGCTGTGCCATTGTAAATTGGCGATGAGATGACGGTTATCAGTCATTCTGTACCGTCTGCTGCTGTCATGGGTGCTCCTGGCTGACCTTCGCTGAGGTCGGCCGGGGCGCAAAGACAAAAATGGGAATGACTCCCCGGGTCATTCCCTCCTTTATGTTGTATCTAAAAATAGAGTCAGTCCTGCCTAGAATATGGGGCAAGTGTACTAGAGAACCAGTGTATCAGAGAGACCAGAGAGCACAGCCGCTCCGTGTCAGATCCCGCAGAAATGATGAGCTGCATGCCATTCTAGGGGTGCCCCTGCAACAACCCCACCCGTTGCTTCCCTCCTCCCCCAACCCTTCTGGGCTACCATTGCAGGGTCCCCCATTTGTGTGATGAAGTAATAAAGAATGCAGGAATAAGAAACACTGACTTTTTAGTGAGATAAAATGAGGGGGAGGCAGCCTCCAGCTGCTATGATAAGTCCAGGCAGGACATTAAACGGTGGGGGAGAGGAGCCCAGCATCCCGCTGCTATGATAGTCCAGGCAGTACAGAATCTTTTCTTTAGACATGAAAGGGGGGGGGCTGATGGAGCTCAGCCCCCAGTTGCTATGATGAGGACGGTTACCAGCCGTTTCTGTACCATCTGCCGGGAATAACTGGGAGTCATTCCTATTTTTACCCAGGCGCCCCCCGCCGACCTCACCTGAGGCCAGCCAGGAGCACTCACGGGCTGATGATGAGGATGGCTACCAGTCCTACTGCACTGTACCGTGTGCCACGGGGAAGGGAGGGGGAGAGGATGCTGCTGTTCATTGCCCAGCACCGTGTCTTACCAGCAGCAGCAGTAGAATACGTGACATTTGAAAAAAATCAAGAAAACGATTTTTTCCCCTTTTCTTCACGGGGAGGGAGGGGAGTAAATTGACGAGATATACCCTGCAACACCCGGACAATGTGTTTGACCCTTCAGGCATTGGAGCTCAGCCAAGAATGCAAATGCTTTTCAGCGGCTGCGGGACTGTGGGATAGCTGGAGTCCTCAGTCCCCCCCTTCCTCCATGAGAGTCATTTGATTCTTTGGCTTTCCGTTACACTTGTCACACAACACTGTGGTGTGGACTCTGTATCATAGTCTGGAGATTTTTTTCAAATGCTTTGTCATTTCGTCTTCTGTAACGGAGCCTGATAGAACAGATTTGTCTCTCATACAGCAGTCAGATCCAGTATCTCCCGTACGATCCATGCTGGAGCTCTTTTTGATTTGGGACTGCTCGCCACCCCGTGCTGATCAAGCTCCACGCTAGGCAAACAGGAAATGCATTCAAAAGTTCGCGGGCTTTTCCTGTCTACCTGGCCAGTGCATCCGAGTTCAGATTGCTTTCAGAGCGTCACAGTGAGTGGTGCACTGTGGGATACCGCCCGGAGGTCAATACCGTCAATTTGCGGCCACACTAACCCTAATCTGATATGGTAATACTAATTTCAGCGCTACTCCTCTTGTCGGGGAGGAGTACAGAAACCGGTTTAAAGAGCCCTTTATATCGATATAAAGGGCCTCATTGTATGGATGGGTGCAGCGTTAAATCGGTTTAACGCTGCTAAAATCGGTATAAACGCGTAGTGTAGACCAGGCCTCAGTGAGAGAGGCAGAGTTAAAGATCCCATGACTAATACAAAATAACCCTTGCCCCAGCTAACATTCTTAATAAAACAGGTTCTAATGTCCAAGGCTGTGTAACCTATTGTTTATACCTACAATAACAGTTTCTCCCTTTACCTACAGTAACTGTGTTGCTATCACTTAAATCAGTATCAGCTGAAAATCAGCATGTGAACTTTCAGCCTAAAATTAAACTCCAGAAAAATTGCATTTATAATCACAGATTTTTAACTATAGGGGTTAAAAATCTCTGACCTGTTTTGAGAGCTTTTCATAGTTCATGTTTCTTTCCGTAGTTTAAATTTCACATTCAGCTTACAGTGCCTTTAGTGCTGTAGCGAATTCTTACGGTGCTATGTGGTGCTCTTGTTTGGATTAGCCATCTCTGGAAAAAGACACTTCTTTCTCCAGGTACTTTTTCTAGGGGAGTGATTTTTAATGGTCTTAATTGATGTCAAAGCTTCAGATAAAAATGCATGATGATATTTAAAAGTTTACAAATATCTGGTTTATGAGCATGCATGCAGAGTGGATAAAATCTGTTTTTAAAAAAATATGATTTTTGTTTAAATGATTTTTTTCTTTGGAAGAATGAACCTGTTTTAAAATGAAATTGAATTGAATATAAAATATAAGGCCTAAACTTATTGTAATCTCTTAAAATATTTAAATAAAAAAATGCTGAATCCTTGAGTCTCTATCAAAAACTTTGAGTGAATAAGACACTGTTTCTGTAGAAAAATCTTTTTCTTTACAAAGAAAGATTATTCTAACTTTTGAGGTCAAGCTTTGTAAATATGGCATGATAGGTCAGCCGAAGTAACTTGTCTTAGGGTACATCTGAACTAGAAACACTACTGCGGCCCAGCTGCAGTACTACAATTGAGCCTCTGTAGCACTGTAGTATAAACACATAGGCCTGGTCTATGCTATGGGGGGGATTGATCTAAGATATGCAACTTCAGCTACGAGAATACGTAGCTGAAGTTGATGTATCTTAGATTGATTTACTTTGCGTTCTCGCAGCACAGGATCGACAGACGCCAGTCCCCCGTCGACCCCGCTTCTGCCTCTCGCCCTGGTGAAGTTCTAGAGTTGACGGAGAGTGTGTTCAGGGATCGATGTATCGCGATACATCGATTACCCAATAGATCGATCGCTACCCACCAATCCGGCGGGTAGTGTAGACATACCCTTAATACAGCTACAAAAGTAGTTCTTAGAGGTGGTAGCTAGGGTCAACGGAAGTCTTCCATTGACCTAGCAATGTCTGCACATTGGGGTTTAGGTTGGCTTAACTACGATGCACAGGGTGTGCAATTTTTGGTAGCCCTGAGCATTGTAGTTAAGCCAACTTAACTTTGTAGTGTAGATGAGCCCTTTAGGAGACTCTCATTTTCAAGAGACTTACTAGAGTAGGAACTTAAACTCTAGTCAGTTTCACTTAGGCATATTTGATATTCCTGGGGGAATTCTACATCACTGTGCATGTGCAGAATTCATGCCCCCTGCAGATTTCTTTACTTTCTCACAGAAAAATGACTTCTGGTGGGGAAGTAAAGGGAAGCTGCAAACGCAGTCACTCGGCTCTCTGTGCAATGCAGGCAGGTCGGGTCAGGTGCCTGGGGCAGCTGGTGGAGACATAAATCACTGAATGGACGAGAGGACTGGGCAGTCATGCGTTTGAGAGAAACAGTCTGTCCTTTTTTCCCGCTATTGTGGCAAGCTTGGCATGGAGGGGCGGGGCTTTGGGGTGTTTCTGGGGAGATAGGCGTGTCCCCTCAGGCAGAGCAGAATGTAGCAGCCTGCCTGCTTAGTAAATTGATCCTATTGTTCTTAGTGAATTCCCACAGGAGTATAAAACAGGTGTAAAAATTTTAAGGCTTCTTACATTACCAGAGTGGTGTGAAGGACAGTGTGGCCTTATAAATGCTTATGATGCTTTAGTGATTAGAACTGGTATAAACTTTTGGACTGAAAAAATTTCCTATCAAAATTTGCTCCAAGAACTGTGTGCTACTGACCTTTCTGAAGATGGTTAGTAGCCAATACAAATTGTGAGTTTGAGTCCCCAGCCCTCACTTGCTTTTCAGTTGCCTAAGATGTAACACTGAGCATATGGCTGCATATATTTGTTGACTAAACCAGAAGTAAAGGGTCAATACTAGCTACATTACTATTAAACACATTTTCATCCATTGTATTGTAGTTTACATAAATTACCAAAATAATTGAAACCAGCGTGATTATGTTGCATAGTTTTAACAAATAAAATATGCAGAATTTTGCAGAATTTTAAAATATTGTGTGCAGAATTTTTATTTTTTTGGTGCTGAATTCCCCCAGGAGTAATTTGAAATTTTTCCCAGGCAGACCTGAAATCAGTTTAATTCTTTGACTACAGTTAATCCCTCAGTTTTAATAAATCGTTTGGTTTTAAATGTGAAACATCTTTTGATAAGAGGAGTTTAGGAATCCAAAACACTTAAGGTTGTTTTGTTTAACAAAAAACCTATATTGTTTTGTTTTTAATTTCAGTTACTGTCCTAATGCACCTTGACAATCATGAGCAAAAGTTAATTATCTAGTAAATAAGTAATGTATTAACCATTTTCTAGCCTACTAAAATGTACACTTGAGAATCTGAAAAGAAGTTAAATAATTGCTGAAATAAATGTACATAGTTATAGCACTCCCTCTTAACTAGAAAATGATATACCAAATTTAATGTAAGCCAACATGTCTTAATGGTTATTTTTTAGAAAATAACTTAAGTAGAAATGGAAAAGTTGATTAAAATTATTTAAAGGCTTTCCTCTTGGTGACTTAAGATTTAAGTCTTTGGCACCAATCGTGTAATTATAGATCTCTAGGATACACCTCTACCTCGATATAATGCTGTCCTTGGGAGCCAAAAAATCTTACCGCGGTATAGGTGAAACCATGTTATATTGACCTTGCTTTGATCCAGTGGAGTGCACAGCCCCCTGCCCCTCCCCCTTGGAGCACTGCTTTACTGCGTTATATCCAAATGTATGTTATACTGGGTGGCGTTATATTGAGGTAGTGGTGTATATGCTATTCTGGGTTTCCTACTAAAAATAAATTTACATGGCAGCACACATTTCCCATCTTCAAGGCCTATGGAAGTTTTTGCCTTTACTGTTCTGGAAGGTAGTCATTCTAGTGGACGTTACCAGGTTCGGGAAAAAGGCCAAACTTGTTGCTCTGTCCTTTCTCCCTATTTAACTTTCACCAAGATACAGTGCTATTTAGAACATGCTCAATCTCCTTCTGAAGGACCTGTCGGTTTTGTGTGTGATGTGTGCTGGCCTCTTAATTTAATGGGGACCTTTCTATTCAAGAAAACTGGCAACCTAACCTGTAGACTCTCCATAAGGATTGGGAGCACCTAAGTTTGTAATAGGCGGATGACTCAGAGCTTGCCAGTGTTTTAGATGATGATCAAGGTTCATGCTCCCTGAGTGACCAGTGTCCAAAAGGATAAGTAAAATTGCTTATTGGTTTTTTGTGTGTGTAACATTCAGAATGATTACTTAAGGGCAGAATTTTCAAAATCTTAGGACCACAATTGCTGTGATTGCATGCAAATGGCCACTTTTAGTCAATTGTTCAGGTATGTAAATTCATGGTATTGTGAGCCCAAACCTTAAATATCCAAACCCTGATTCTCCTCCGCATCCCCACTTTTTAGGCTGAAAATAAACTCAGCATCTTATCCATTATTTACTGATTTTTTCAACTAATACATGCTGGTCTTCCCAATGAAGATTGTTGAATTTTATGCTACAGCTGTTTGACTTCGTAAGAGCTGAAGATCTCTGTGTAGCTCACAAGGTTGTCTCTTTCCCCAGAAGAAGTTGGTCCAATAAAAGATACTGCCTCACCCACCCTGTCTCTGTAATATCCTGGAACCGACACGGCTACAACAATGCTGCAAATGAGTTTATAACAGTTTATTTGATGAAACTTAAAATTTTTGATTCCTAGGACTGCACAGTACCAAATTGAGTTCTCATGGATATCTGATATATGATGGGTGGACAAATTGGAATGAAACTGACAAGCCCATCTTAGCTTGGATCTCTATGACCCTTCCCATCCCCTCTCTGTCCCTGTTGAATGTGTAATCATTTGGCTCACACATTCAGTTTAAAGTTACATGCTTTGCACTCTGAACCTTGAACTTAAAAGTGCAGTTGTGGATTTTGAATGTACTGTCTCTAGATTACATATTCAAATATATCTCAGATTTAATTTTCCTAACTTTGCATATAATTTTTTGCATACAAGCAGAAAAAACACAATATCCACAGCAGTCTGAATGTTGCATAATTATTATTTAAGGTGCATATACAATGCTTAATTTGTGCCAGGGCTGAGCCCCTTGGCAGTTCACAGCCCTGGCATCTCTGGGCTTGTTGCGTCAGTTGTGAATGTAAGAAAAAAAAAAAATTGGTTGAGCCCCAGCACCTCTTTCCTTACAAATTAAGCACTGTGCAGATTTAACACAGTAATTAGAAGTACTGGAAGTGACTCCATAGTTAGGATAAATGGACACAAATCAGATAACAGGAATGGCAATATACAAAAACCTGTAGGAGAGCACTTCAACCTCCCTGGCCACTCTATAGCAGACCTTAAGGTGGCCATCCTGCAGCAAAAAAACTTCAGGACCAGACTTCAAAGAGAAACTGCTGAGCTTCAGTTCATCTGCAAATTTGACACCATCAGCTCTGGACTAAACAAAGACTGTGAATGGCTTGCCAATTACAGAACCAGTTTCTCCTCCCTTGGTTTTCACACCTCTACTGCTAGAACAGGGCCTCATCCTCCCTGATTGAACTAACCTCGTTATCTCTAGCTTGCTTGCTAGCATATATATACCTACCCCTGGAAATTTCCACTACCTGCATCTGACGAAGTGGGTATTCACCCACGAAAGCTCACGCTCCAAAACTTCTGTTAGTCTATAAGGTGCCACAGGATTCTCTGCTGCTTTTTCCATAGTTAGTGTTGCTTTGAGGTTTGTATTTACAGTGAACTAAAATACATCTTTCACATTTGAGCAGTTGAATTTAGCCATCAAATTTCATTGAAACTCTTCAGGAAGCAAATAGATTTTCAAAGGTTACAACAAAGATTTAGCACAGGGAACAGTTAAAAATGAGCCCTTATTGCTATTTGGACCTGAGTTTTTTAAAAATTTGGCCCCAATTCTTGGGTTTTTTTTAGTTCTCTAGGTAAAGAACCACAATAGCTCCAAACTTCTCTAATAGACTGCTTTTAATTTTTTTAAATAAAACAAAATGAACCCTGTTAAACTAACTAAACTCCCGAAATGTAGCCAGTGGGATTGTCACGTTCTTCTAGTTCAGAGGTGGGCAAACTTTTTGGCCCGAGGGCCACATATGGCTGGAAAAATTGCATGCAGGGACATGAATGTAGGCTGGGGCCGAGGGTTGGGGTGTGGGAGGGGGTGTGGTGTGCAAGAAGGGGCTCAGGGAAGGGGGTTGGGGCGCAGGAGTGGTACTGGGCATACGAGTGTGCTCAGGGCAGGGGATTGGGGTGCAAGAGGGGGTGCAGAGTGTGGGGGGGGCTCAGGGCAGGGGGTTAGTGTAGGAGGAGTGCAGCAGGGGGCTCAAGGCAAGGGGTTGGGATGCAGGAGGGATGAATGTTGCAGCAGAGGGTTGGGGGCTCAGGGCAGGGATGCAGGAGGGGTGTGGCAGGGGGTTGGGGTGCATGAGGGGTTTGGGGTGCAGGCTCTGGCCCGGCGCTGCTTAGCTGGAGTGGCTCCAGGGTGGCAGCGGTGTGCAGTGGGGCTAAGACAGGCTCCCGGCCAGCACAACATGCCTGCGGCCCGTGGGAGAGGAGGGGCAAAGGGCTCTGCATGCTGCTCTCCCTTGTGGGTACCTCTCCTGAAGCGCCCATTGGCCGCAGTTCCCCGTTCCCGGCCAATGAGAACTGTGGGGGGTAGTGCCTGGAGGCGAGGGCAGTGCACGGAGCCCTCTGCTGCACCCCACCCCCAGGGGCTGCAGGGATGTGGTCCTGGTCACTTCCAGAAGTGGCACGGGGCCTGCGGTGCCATGGGGGGTGGCAATCCTGCGGGTCAGATCCAAAGCCTTGATGGGCCGAATCTGGCCTGCAGGCAGTAGTTTGCCCACCCGTTTTACTTCCTTCTCATTTTGTACACTTCCCAGTGTTTCTTCTTGATTTGTTAACTTTGTTGCTTTAACTCTTGGCGCTCCTGATCTTGGGAAGTTGGGGAAGCAGTTGTTGGGGAGAGGGAGGAGAGAAGAGGCCAAAGCATGGGAGGAGACTCCCCAGGACATAGCTAATTTAAATACTTGGCATACCCCAAGCAGCAGCACTATGAAAATATTTTCTTTGCACTGAAGCAATGGCATATGCAGGACTATCCAGGGTGGCCCTACCATAGCTCCCTCAGTACTTACGGGGGGTTGAAGAGATGGCATTGGAGGGGTGAGTGGATATTTTGGTAAGACACCATGGCCTTCCAAGTGGGAGTTGTATAGGAGTCAAGATAAAGGCAAGAAGATCACTACTGGATATAGTATGGAAGTATTGATTTAACTAGTGACTTCCTTAGATTTTTAGTGTCTCGATTGAAAATGCTCTTGAGCAGCCTTAATGCAAATTAGTTTTCTTTGTGTAGTATAAAATAGTGCATAAACATAAGGGAGTGTATTAGTTATCATAGCAGCTAACTTTAAATTTCCTACGTCTCTTGTTCACTTAAATTCTCAACCCTACACTGCATAGAACAGTTACTGTTAAATATTTATTATTTATATTAACTTGCCTTTGCTATTTGAAGCCATGTCAGATAATCAACTGGTAAGATTTATACATGTATTTTCCCTTCTCTAAAACATGCACTGATAAATTTCATTGCATTATTTGACAAAACTATAGGCTTCAGATTTACTTTGTCTCCAATAGGTCTGCAATAGAGGATTTTAAATGGGATGTACAGTATTTATGGGTCACCAAGAGGATACTTAAGGTCTTGTGTCTCAGTTAACTTAAAAGGTATTTTGTCGATAATGCTTGAATGTGCAAATCTTGTGAAATTGTAAAGCACTTTGCTTGGAATGCTGAAAGTCCATCTCAGATTTCTTTGTCTGGGGCACTTAGTATTTTCCAACTGTTACATTCCAGAACCCCTTTTTCAGATTATCATTATTACACTTTATATTTCCTGCTTTCAAACAACCACTTTAATGTTTACGTTTTTAGTATTTAAATTTGAAAGAAATTAGTTGTTAGGTTTAAGTATTTAGAATTGCCATCTTTGTTCTTGGTTACTGAACTCGGTCTTTAGCTTTCCAAAGCACATTGCAGTATCTTGCCGTACTGTGGTTCCTGTGGAGCTATTAATGTTCTAAGTAAACACAATCAGTACAGTTCACTTTTTAAGGGGTGAGGAAGATGTTTGCTAGTTTACTCTGACATGTTTTTCTGGTATGTGTATCTTATGGATCCTGTATATGGAGCATTGCATTGCACTACATATTTTTTTCTTTACTTTATTTACTTTCAAAGTCCCATGCAGAAACTTCATAAAGTCTACTCAGATTTTACACTTGACCAAAATTATGGAAATACTATTTTCACGTACCATTTGGATTAATATTTGGCCTTTGAAACCCTTCTCACTATATGGCATAATTGATATGACACCCACAACGTGCACAAAGAAATTCCAGCTTCCTGGATCAAAGGGCTAGTTAGTCCCAGAAGGTCATGTGCTAAGTAGAAAAGCAATGTAGTGGTGTCAGTTTTTCTATAAAGGAATAAAATGTTTGTATTTAAAATGAGGCAAAATGATAGCATAACGTTGAAGAAGTGCTAATGTTAATCCAAGTAAGCCTGGTGAAATATGATTGTTGTGAATAATCAAAACATTTGAGAATTATGCTATGCGAAGATTTAACCAAAGAAGTTTTCTATGAAATGCATATTTAGTGAAGTTTAAAGTTAGAGGGAAAAAATGTGTGAAGTAATATATTTTACTTCATTCACCTTGTATGTCTAATATCCTGGGACCGACATGGCTACAAGAACACTGCATTTAACAAGTAATTTTAGTGTTCTAAAGCTAGGTAATTTTCTTTTCCGTAAAAACCAGTTAATGCATCTTATGTTTTGTAGGCTTCTCACTCTTCCTCCCTCCCCCCCCCCCCCAAAAAAAAACCCATGGAAAAAACCCTTGAGCAAATATAAACTATTCAGACACTTGTCACTCCAAATTATGGAAAAACAACTAGGAGTCCTTGTGGCACCTTAGACTAAGTTGTTGGTTTTTACTGATACAGACTAATACAGCTACCCTTCTGAAACCAAATTATGGAAACTGTAATATGGCTATTGGTTATATCACTTGCCTTAAGTATTTCCTGCTGTGCGGGGTCTGTTGTTTTTAGTTTATTACCAGCAATTTTACCTACACAGTGTAGGAGCAGAGATGGGATTGTGTAGAATGAACTAAACTTTCTGGAGATTGAATCCAGGTCACTTGGCTAGCATCCAGATACTTGACAATAATAGGGAAAGGAGCTAGTGAACCTTTTTCATTCTTTCTGTTCCAGTGAACTGAAACACAGAGGCAGGGAGAAATTTTAATAAATGGAATTGCTTTCTGTATAAGAATTTTAAGTAGGGGTGTGTGTGTATGTATATATATATAGAGAGAGAGAGAGAGACACTACTATTTTTGATAAACATCTTGTTTTAAAACAGCTGGATTCTCATTCTTGCCTCCTCCAATACACTATTAATTTTGCTTAATTTTTTTGAAATACTTACAATAGCTTTTCTTTGGTGATAGTTTATTTTGTTAAAGTCACTTCACAATCTTGATTTAATGTTAGAATAATTATCTTGTTGACAGAGAAAATTGTTGCTGGTACAGCATGCTGACAACTTTTTACTAGACATTTTGCACCTTGTCAACCTAAAACTTTCTTTACTGATAGCCATGCTATGCAGAACAGAGTAGTCCACACTGTACTAATTACCAACATATGCTATGTGTCTTTTTACAGAAGATGCAGACTACAGTGCCTTTGGTACGGATACTATGACAAGGAAGAAAAATGTCTTATCAAATGTGTTGCGTCCGGATAACCACAAAAAGAAACCACATATTGTCATTAGCATGCCGCGAGACTTCAGACCGGTGTCGTCTATTATTGATGTGGATATTCTCCCAGAAACCCATCGCAGGGTGCGACTTTACAAATATGGAACTGACAAACCACTTGGATTCTATATACGGGATGGCTCTAGTGTCAGAGTAACTCCACATGGATTGGAGAAGGTACCAGGGATTTTCATATCCAGGCTTGTTCCTGGAGGCCTGGCTCAAAGCACAGGCTTACTGGCTGTTAATGATGAAGTACTGGAGGTAAATGGAATAGAAGTCTCAGGGAAGAGTCTTGATCAAGTTACAGACATGATGATTGCAAATAGCCGTAACCTGATCATTACAGTGAGACCAGCAAATCAACGAAATAATGTTGTTAGGAACAGCAGGACTTCTGGGAGCTCAGGTCAGTCTACTGATACTAGTCTTCCAGGTTACACACCACACACTGTGCAGAACTTCCATCCAGAAGAAGACGACAGTGATGAAGATGACATCATTATTGAAGATAATGGTGAGCCACAGCAGATTCCAAAAGCTGTCCCTACCAGTGAGAGTCTGGAATCATTAACACAAATTGAACTCCTTCATGACTCAACACAAAATGGTTTCATTCCTTTTAGTGAAGTAAACTTATGTCATTCAGCAGGCAACGTTAGCATGGAGTATGAAATACATGATCCAGACAAAAAGTCCTTAGAAGATGGGGCAATTATAACGCTATGAAACTGCCTCAGTGGTGTATTTTACATTAACTGAAGATGCCGTACAACTTTTAATTTTGCTTGATGTATAATGCAATTTATACCTCTCAACCTACCAGTCCTTAAGACCTGCAAACAAACGTAAGGAAAAACAGTAAATGCAGGAATCTTAAAATTATGTGGGCTGATTAATGCCAGTTTTATAATTCTGTAATTCCATGTAAATATTTTGTAAAGATACAAGGTAGATGACCCTGGCTGTGACTGGACAGCGGTAAAATGAAGGATGGTTGAAAGGTATTGACCACATGTTTACTTCCAGAGGTACTTATACAACTGGTTTTAAAGAGTAAATTTCCATTACCACGTGAGGTGGATCAGACAGTGAAGCTGCATGTCTAATCCGAATTTATGGTCATGTGAGTTTACCCCTTAATGACACAATTATCTTAAAATTCTAATGTGAAAGTCTTACTAGTATTTCTCTTGTACCTTGAGGACCAGTTCTTTTCTCTTAGTTTACAGTATTGTATAAGGTTGTCTTTTATGCTGGGTTTAGTCACTAACTGTAGTAATTACATTATGTAAATGTCTAAAGAAATCAAATACAAAATTAATAGAATGAAAATAACATTTTACCTGATTCCTATTTCATGCTCCAAAAATGGTCATGTTAAAAGAGATCAAGATTCTTACAAATGAGGAGAGTTATTTGAAATTGATCATCAATGAACAGTTCTGTCTTAATATTAAAAAATTATTATCCAGCACAGGTTAGAGCAACTTATCACTTGATTTTTTTTAAAGGTTTAGGCTTTGTAAAACTAACTTGAAAACTTGTGCTATTACAACTTCAAAATTTATAATGAACTAAATTATAAATGCTATTTTTTAACATGCCACCCCTAGTAGGGTATCTTATTTTGAATATTAAAAAACTGCTATGAAAAAAAAAACAAAAATACTGAAAACTAAAATCCTGATGCTGCAGACACTTAAGCAGGAATGTAAATTGACTCTCATGAATAGCTGAATAGTTCATTGACTTCAGTAGAACTACTCATGTGGTTTGTTTGCAGCATCAAGGGCTAAAATTGTACTTGTATTTAAGAAATAAATTTAAGACATAAAATTGTCTTCAAAACAAAATTAGTTAGCTGCTAATAATGAAAATCTATTTACTTTTAATACAGTAACACAGTTAACTTTTTATGCATACAAGCTAAGATCTTGAAAAATAGCCTTCTGGAGGTGGAATTTTCAGGTGTTAAGTTCCTTCAAATTGCAAGCCCTGATGGAATACAGCCTGGTTAAAGTATTTCAGCCATCTTGACTTGTGAAACTTCACTCTAATGGAAAGTGGTGTTAGCTACATTTGCAATTTGCTTATCAGTTTTGTATTTATCTCAGTAAGGATGTAGCTTCTTAGCAGAATAAATTTCTATGTAAGATGTGAAATTCTACAGTCAGGAAACTGACCTCTTGAGGTTCTTTCTAGCCCAAATTTCTATGATTTCTAAAGAAACAAGAACAAAACATCCACTTAACAGTTTGCCTTTAAATGGGAAGAAAAAAGAGAATTAACAACAGGAACTTCTGGGGAAATTCTGCACCAAAAAAAAAATTTAAAAAATTCTGCGCACAATATTTTAAAATTCTGCATATTTTACTAATCAAAATAATACACTATCATGGCAGTTTCAGTTTTGGTAATTTATTTCAAAATACTTGTCAGCAAGCATGTCTAACAATATAGACAACAAAAAAGGCTCAGGAAATTTTTTTTGACAAATAGATTCCTTACCATGAGTCTTAATACAGAACTTTGAGTAACAATTTATTTTAATTACAATACAGAAATGTATTTCAGTGCCCCCAGGCCTTTGCACTGCTTCTGAGGGGTGTCAGGGGTAATGGAAGAGCTGAAGAGGGAAGTAATTGCTAGGAAGGAGCCTGGGAATGAACCTGGAGGGTTGTTAGGTGTGGGTGGGAGAAGTATGGAACAGATTTTTTTTTTTTGTGGGGATGGGGGTGATTGTTAGGGAGATGACGAGTCTTCCCTATGCAGATGCTGGCTGACCCCTTGCCTCTCCCATTTAATCAGGCATATCTGCCCTGTGTGTCCCTGCACCCCGATTCCCCATTCAGTTAGGCATCTCTGCGCATCCTTGTGTTTCGCAGCACCCTCCCTCAGCCAGGCATAGCTCACCTGTCTCCATGTGTCCCTACATAGCCACTCCCCCATCCGGCCCTGCACCCCCATACCCTGTTCAGCCAGGCATTGCTCCCGATTCCATGTGTCCCTGCACCCCTGCTCAGCCACCATCCCCCATCTTCATGGGACCCTGCATCCCCACTTCCATTCAGCCCCTGGCACAGTGCGGTCACCACACTAGCTCCTGTACCCTGCTCTGACCATCCACTCCCCCTCCCTTCTTCCCATATCCCATGCCTCTTCATGTGGCCCTGCCAGCAGGAGCCTGTGAGGAAGCTGTTTCCCTCTCCATGGCTTGCTGCTCTAGCCTGTGAGCCTGCTGCCCTCTCCCGGTGCCACCTGGTGAGTGAAAGGTGTAATTGCAACTTCCCTTTTCCTCCCTGTTAGAATCTGCTGGGGACAAAAGTGCAGAATTCCTCCAGGAGTAAATGTAAATTTAAAAATGGATTTTTTTAAACTTCTTATTTTTTATCCATGCTGCTGCTGTTTATTTAGGGCATGTGTCTTACTTTAAAACTGGGTTTGGTTTTTATTCCTTCAGCAATGGGACTTCTTTTCTGTATCATGATAGTTTGCATTCCCATGCCTTTTTATTTACTTTAATGTATTGCAAGTAATCAAAGTGGTAAAATGTACTTGGATTAAGAGAAGAGAATGAGATCCACAGATACAAATGAAGATAAACTAGTACCCCACCTTTTTTTTTTTTTTTTTTTATGTAGGGGTATAACACTTTCAGTGGAACTGTTTTATGGATCTAACATGGTACATTAGTAGTGTTGTGGCTTGGATGTAAGATAAGCTATTAACTTACACGTGAGCCTGGCACCTGAAAACACGTTACAAGATATTAATTTATTGCTTAAACACAAACACGTCAAGGTAGTATGCTGCTAAACTTTTGTCCATACCTAATTTTGAATGTGTTTTACTCATAGCATATGCAATTTGGGTATATATACTGGTGTTAAGAACTTATGGAAATTTTAAAAATGGCATATAGTGTGTAAGTGCTCATAAATTTCCATCATGAAGGATTAACAGAAGTTTTTGTAATTAAAATGACAGACTGCACAATATGTAATTGCATAACACTGCAGTTACCACAAGAGAGACTTTCTAAATATCTTCTATCTGCATCATACCACTCGACAAATTATTACTAAATATTTTTAAAATCACTATTCCAGGATAATCAACTGTTGAAATAAATGGTTAGTTAACTTTATATATAAAATGGTACTAGGTTCAGTATATTTTTAAAGATGATACATATATCCGCCTTTTATATACTACCTCTTAAAGTTAGTTTTTTTTAACAGTTAACATCTTTCAAAATTTTTCCCTGGGGGGAGAAAAAAATTCAAGGCTTTACTATTTTGTACTGATTTTAACTGTAAAATCTAAAATTATGCATGACTGAAAATATCAAGCTGCTGTCAATGCACATTCTTTATGTATTCAGTTTCCTAATGCATATAAATTATATTTTAATTCAGATTTTATAAACTAATTTATATCAAAATTATTTCAAAATGCATTGGAATACCAAAATTCCTTTGAATAGTGTTATACGGATGTGTACATGCACAATAAAAGCAATCTGTCCCTCCTCTCTGCTGGCAGTCTGAAAACAGATTAGCCTTTTAAGTGCACCTTATTAGAAAAGAGAGCAAATGTTGCTGAAATTAAGATACATTCACTTTGGATCTCTGTTATGGTATCAGTAAAAGTCAAGCTTAACTGTGAATCATATGTTCTTCCACAGCTTCAGTACATTTAGAACAGTGTCCTCATGAACTGTCTGCAACATGTACTTTTGTGAATATTCTGTATTTTCTAATTAAATTTTATTTGCAACTTGATTTTTATGCAAATGAAAATTTGTTTAAAATGTCAAATATCAGTATTTTTCTTACAACTTTAATGTATAATGTACATTGATATCTCACTAAATGAACTTTGATTTTACAAAATCAAACTAGCTTTAGTTGTATATTAATCTTATATTTTTGCAGATGAATAATAAACAGTTATAAAAATATAATTGCTTTTTTAATTACTTTGGCAAGTCAGAGAATCAAGAGAATTTGTATTGTTCTAAACGTGAAAACATGGATACATTTCAGGGACAGTTCTCAAAGGACTCTTAACTATGTTCATTTTCTTTGCCACCAGAGTATCAGCTAATTTTATAACCCTGTTAGGATGGAGAAAACTGACCAAGGTGCAAGAAGATGTCCACCTTCCCTCACCTGGACTGCATTTATATTCTGTACCTATAGGGGAACACACAAGTGCTCTTAATACACCTTATAGATAGGAGTGAAGGCTACAGTCCTCACTCAGCCATGACTTCTACGTGAACATGCATGACATGCCCAGGCCCACTATAATTATACTAATTACAACAAACATGCATGGAGCACCTAGAATACTGCCACTAGATGTGGTGGTGCTGCTCATGGTAAGCTAGAGCCATCAGACCCAAGGAGTCTAGGCAGTGGAGAGGAGCAGGCTCTTAGCCAGGCTTTACCATCATGATGACGTGGTGATTGTATGAGGACTTCTGCTGAATGTGAGTACTAGCCATATGTTGGCAACATTGAGTATCTAAATGACAAAATTCCTTTTAAACTGTTGGCACTGGCCCACTTCTAGTGTCACCCAATTCCAAAGCTTTAGGAGGGACTAGATGTTTCATTTCTTTAAAGTTACTATACAAAAATTGCAGCCAATTAATAGAGATCTGCCCCATGTCTGTATTGAGTCATATGTTTAATTTCAATTGCATCATCAGATATTCCCCTCACACCTGCACAGCCCTTTAATGTGAAAATGAGGTTTCACAAGCATAACTGATGGTGAAATTTGGCTGATGGTATCTATTATTATTGATGTACAGGCTGGAAAGAACCTAGTTTAACTCTTTGATTCCAGATCAAGTTTGTAGACCTGGTAGTTGGAAAATACATTTCTTTACTTAGCATGGAACCTGTCTATGCATACCCCCTTTCTTTTCAAGAGCAATGCTGATACAATTGCCACAATTATGATATCAACTTTAGAATTCACTACATACCTAAATTAACCTTATTTTTTAAACTTCAGAATGTTCAATTCCTATGTACCTGAAAATTTTGGAGGATGTTTGAATTGTCAGAAGGTGATGCGTTTGGAGATTTTTTGGGGGATAGGGCTTCTAGAGGAGGAGATTTTTCTCATTATTGGCTGTTTTTGTGTTTTATTTTCTGATGGTCTTGTGTTTTTAATATGTAAAGCAGGGGACCTAGATGGGTTTTTTATATTTATAAACTGAAATAAATATTTGTAAATTGAGACACAAATTGTAATGCCACAATATAACTTAGAACTGAAGTGCATTTTAGTGCCTAAGACAACATCAGCATGTTGCCCATCAGAATTTTTCTTTTTTGAGACAGACAGATATAGGTCCCCTCCTTTTTTTATGTCAGCTGCACATTTGTAGTTTGTGGCTGTGGGCTGTCTGGAGTAGCACTGTACAGTAAGTCCTCACTTAACGTCCTCCTGCTTAACATTGTTTTGAAGTTATGTCGCTGCTCCATTAGGGAACGTGCTCGTTTAAAGTTGTGCAATGCTCCCTTATGTCGTTTGGCTGCCTGCTCTGTCCACTGCTTGTAGGATTCTGGGGAAGAGCAGCAGGAATGGTCCATTCCTGGATTCTGAGTGCATATGATGTTTGTGATACAGCTGCAAGATTCAATAAAACCTTATACTCAGTTTGTGTGGAAGGAAGGGAGCAAGTGGGAGGAGAGATGATTAAAGTGGGACAGAAGAAAAACTTAGTCTGCTGAAAATTTGGAAGTCCATTTACTGCTCTCTTAGCTATAAACCTGATCAATAACCTGGGGAGTTTTACTTAACTGTGTGAGATTTTCAAACCTATTAAAAGTATATTCTCTCTTGAAATTGTCACTACAAAAATCCACATGTCCAAAGCAGCGATTGTCCACGTATGAGGAAGAGAAAGGTAAGATTTTAATATAACCAATGATACCAAAACTTGTATGCACTAAATTAAAACATTAAATATGAGCAAAGACTTGTGTTACATGTCTCTTTAAAACACTGAACCACACCTAGGAGAGATCTTCATTGCAGAGTTAGCTTGGCCTCTTAACCAGATATTGCCTCTAACCAATCTTCCAATCCACAGGCCCTCTCATCTGGGCTTAGTGGTGAGAGCTGGCCAGGCTGGGGATATGGGTTAGAGCCCAGTTCTACTTTCACTTGGGCTAGCAACCTGCCTACTTTACAGTAAGGATGCAGACTAAATCATTCTGGTGCTGACAGACTTCCAGTGTCCTGCTACATCCTGGCCTGTTTTCCCAGAAGGACAGAGCAATTCTCTCACAATCTGGTAAGAGAGAACCATAGAGTGGTTCAGCTTTCTGCAGCACAAGAAACCATAGCGTTTATCCCCAGAAGTCCTAGCAACATACTGAGTTGAGTGCAACACCACTGAAGCCACAGTAATCTGGGTATGGCTTTCAGTGTGGCTGTTGGGTGCTCGTCCCCTGGGCTAACTAGTGAAGACACTCTTAGATTCTTGTCCGAGGCACTTGCCAACAGGGAGAAACATCCACTCCCCAGAATGTGATAGACAGAAGCAGCTGAATTGTACACATATATATAGCAGAACTGATTAAACAAAAATTGTACTTTTTCTGCGGTCACAATAGTTGACTCTCTTTCATGTAGGTTGAGAAACCTAATCCCAAAGGAAGATAAAAGCATGTCACTCATCACTACAGCCACCTCTGGGGTGGAACACAGCTGTTGAGTACATAGCAACACCTCAGAGAAGGGCGGGGGAAGTATCAAACCAAAACTGCAGGGGGAATTTAAGCCTCTCTGTTTATAAAACAGTACAACGATACTTGCAATGACAGTGGTCAATCTCTCTCTTTTATATATATGCTGAGATTAGTCTCTCAGCCCCCTGTTTTTCTAGACCCTACAGCATGAGGTTAGAGGGCCATCCCTCTACAAAGAGCCCTTAACTGTTTAGATGCCCAAATCTACATCCTTTTCATGACTCCATGTGGATGTGAAGATTCTGCACCTACAGTGGATTTTACATCTCATATGACAAACTTCCATTCAAGGGAAGAGTTCCATAATTGTATCATCAATATCCATTACTGCTTATTCTTCCCTCCAAATAGCAATTGAACTCACCTAGGCTTAGTGTGAGAGAACATGATCACAATGAGATATAGGATTCAAAGTTTTATATGGTAAGTCTGCAGATATGCAAACTTATTAGGATTTTCAGAACTTGTCAGTGTTGGCCTAATTCTATTCCTATCTGAAGTCAATGGGAGAGCTAGTAACTTCAGTGAGAGATATTTGTGTCAGCCTATAATATTAGCATGAAGAAATACATTATGTAATAAAGATGTTATGTTCTTGGCTAGTAGTTGGAGTAGATTAATAACCAGGTATATGAGGTAGCATAGTTGAGTGCTTAGAGTATGACATCCTGTCAAGACCTCAGAACTCAAATCCCTTATTATGCAGCCTTGGGCAAGTAATTTATTTTGGTTCCCCATCTGTGAAATGGGAGATAAAATCTGTCTCTCAGGGGGTTGAGGTTGAGCAGTGACTGTACAGTGCTTTGGAAATGTGAAGTGCTGAGATTTAGAAAAGTGGTATATTATCTCATTAGCCCAATATAGTTATAACATGCTACATTAGAAACTTTACTAGTACCATATAACCTCCAGATCCTATGCAGTTACCTCAATGCCTGAAAGCACAAGGAAATAGCATGCATTTCTTCAGGGACTTGGTAGTGACTAAGGCCTGGAGCATGTTTTACATAACCTTAAGTACAAAGCAATGTATACACAGTGTATACATTGCACCTATGTTTGGTTTCCACATGAAAACACTTGCTCTCCTTTCCCTTGCACTGTGTAATGACGTGTTCATTACATTTTCTTTTGAACACCCAGCTGCTGCTATGAAAACTGTTTTGTTTTGCTTCATTTACATAGTCTCAAACTTCTAATGACTCATATGCAAACAACTGAAATTCCTCTCTTCCTCTCCTCTCCAGTCACTTTGGGAATAGGGTGTGTGGGAAGGAGCTGGGGATGGGAAGTGATGAGAATGGAGAGAAAAGAGAGGGCCATTGCTTCACAGTAAAAACACAGCCATATCAATCAAATGTTTTTAGGTAGTAGACAAATCTTGTATACCCAACAGGCAGGAATGCCAAGCAAAACTAAAACTGCAGGCGTGTCCTTTCAGACCTCCAGGAGGCTGAGCCAGTGTGGGGACATGGGAGAAACTAAGTGAACAGAAGATAAATGTGGAACAGTAAAGAAAGTGAGATGGAAACAGAATAGTGGAAAGGATGATAATGGGGAACACAACAGACCCACTAGGGCTGACACTGAGAAACTACCAAATCTATTATTGACCATTCCTGTCCCTGCTGTCCTAATAAAACCTGCACACTTATATCCTCTCCTTCAGATGGGGATCACAAAGCACTTGACTAGCCAACTTTAATATATCTCTGCAAGTTAGGTACTCACCATTGCACTGGCTGGTAGACTGATCTGACTTGCCCAAGGTCACACCATAAGTGCATGAGAGAGTTGGTACTAGAAACAAGTAGTTCTAACTCCTAGTCCTCTGTTCTAGCCTTTAGATCACATTCTTCCTTCTCTTCCATGACATAAAGTAAAAATGCAAAGAATCCAAACAAATAACCTTTTGCACGTTTAAATGTAATTTCGTTTCTAAAAGTCTAGAGCTAAAACTATTAAAGACTAATTTGGATTTATTCTGTAAGGGGGGAAAATCTCATCCAATTGTATTCTTAAAATTCTGACATCTTTTCAAAAGAAACTAAACTTTTCAGGTAGTCATTGCATGAGACCAATGTATGACAGAAAACAACAGATGGTTTAGGTCCCATATGCAAAATAAAATTACGCTAAGTCACTCACTGAACTAAAATGACACTTTGCACTTCTGCTGCACAGGATTCTTCAGCCTAGGATTTGATCGTGCTTTATAAATACTAATAAAATATTACTCGTGATAGTGAGGGTAGAAGTATATCCCAGCTTTACAGAAGAGGAAATTGAGACACAGGGAGGTTGTAACTTACATACATGGGAACAGAAGTTAGATTTTCTGACTCTCAGTCCTGTGCTTCAACAACAAGCTCACGCTCTCACTACAGAAGAAGAAAAAGTCAGGACTGAGTTACTGTTATTCATGGGATCAAGCTTTTGCTGCTGACAGAAAGATGTGATGGGCTGCAGGAAGTAATCAGTCCAGAGAAATGTGCTTGATGTGAATGACATGTAGATCAGTTAAAATAGCACTGAGGTTATGCTAGATAGTGACTAGGGTGGGTAGGCAAGCAGAATGTGGTGTTGTGTGAGGTCACATTTACTGCACAGTGCAGCTGCCTAAACTTCATAAGCCTTTTTATCAGCAAGGAGCAGAAACTGATCCAGGATGATAGTCTTCTGGTTAGGGACCTACCAAATTCACAGTTATGAAAAACACGTCAGAGACCATGAAATCTGGTCTGCTGTGAAATCTGTATAGTATATGGTAAAAGCACACAAAAGATCAGATTTCATGGGGGAGAGCAGCATTTCTCAAATTGGGGGTCTTGACCCAAAAGAGAGTTACAGGGTGGGTGTCACATGGTTATTTTAAGGGGGTTGCGGTATTGCTACCCTTACTTTTGTGCTGCCTTCAAAGCTGGACAGCTGGATAGTGGCAGCTGTTAGCTGGTCGCCCAGCTCTGAAGAGTGTCCCACCAGCAGCAGCACAGAAGTAAGGGTGGTAATACCATACCAGGCCATCCTTACTTCTGTGCTGTGGCCTTCAGAACTGGACAGCCAGAGAGTGGCGGCTGCTGAGGGCCCAGCTCTGCAGGCAGCAGCACAGAAGTAAGTGTGACAATACCATACTATGCCATCCCTACTTCTGTGCTGTGCTGGCGGCGGCGCTGCCTTCAGAGCTGGGCTGCCAGCCAGCAGCCACTGCTCTCCTGCTGCCAAGCTCTGAAGGCAGTGCTGCTGCCAGCACAGCGCAGAAGTAAGGGTAGCAGTACTGCACCCCTCCAACTCCTTTTTGGGTCAGGGCCCCTACAATGACACCATGAAATTTCAGATTTAAATAGCTGAAATCATGAAATTTATTATTTTTAAAATCTCATGACCATGAAATTGACCAAAATGGACTGTGAATTTAGTAGGACCCTACTTATGGTGAACTTAGAGTGTGATACAGAGATGAATTCTGGGGGTGGGGGTGTTCTCTCCTTGGTACTAAGTTTGACTTTTGGATTTTTAAATATTGTAAAAGCATACAAAGCAATGTAGATGGTCACTTATTGTATGCTTCTAATCTAAATGAGTGATCCCTGGTTGCCAGAATGGTTGGTTAGTGTGCTGACCCAGTCAATGTTTCTTATTATATGCACAAAACTGAGCTTAAAGCTGGGCCAGATAGGTGTGGTTTTCTTTCATTAAAAATAAAGTTCCTGGAAGTTGTAAATGATGATCTGTTAGGTAAACCGGTTAGATGATCTTATCAATGCATGACTGTTCCCTACAGTTGACTGTCAAGTGTGTTTGTTCAGTGTAGCTTTAAATAATTCAAGTAGTGAGGCTTCAATTTCCCTTGGGGACTATTCCACAGTCCAGCAGATGTCACTATTAATAAGCTTTTTCTTATACTCAGACTTTTTTTCTTTTAATTGTCTTCCTATTTTCCCTCTAAACACCTCCTCCTCCTATCTTATACATGCTGCTATGACACAAAGCTACTTAGGAGCTGAATCTGTGAGATTCGCAGCAGAGGAAAAAATGGTATTTCCCTAGGTGTTTTTTAAAGCTTCCCATTAACAGTTCTAAATCTCAGCCAAAGTTGACAGAATCAGTCTTGGACAAGTACATACACAATTGCTGCCCATAGTTTCCCCATTTCATAGAGCTGCTGCCTGTATAAAGGGGATCTTTTCTCATTTTGAAAAGATGGCAAACTCAAGGGTGATGCAAATTAATTTCAAGCTAATTTCATCTGCATTCTAGACAGCAGCACAATCTACAACAGAAGTCAGAAACCGTCTGGTCTCTTTCAACACACTAACAGCTGAATTGTGCCTTCAAGTAAACATGAGTTAGCAAGCGTACCTTAGAAGTGAAACATCTGTAAAATGGGACAAAGAACTACAGTAACACCTAGACGCCCCAGCTAAGATTGCCTTTACTGCTATTGTTACCTGTGCTAGCTCAGGTAGACTAGCCCTGTGCACAGTACTAGCACACAGCACTTGGTGAAACATTGCATGCTTTCCTCTGTTAAGCCCTTTTTAACTGACAGGGCATCACACTGTATCAAATTTGTGCCTCAGCAATGCCTTCCCATTGAGGGCTGTGCTTGGACCTCTGCCAGAACACTTACCACCTGAAACTGATCATACCTATTGCCAATTCTAAGTACTCCTAACCCCTGACCACTGTTCCGGCTGATATTGAATTATCAAATGGACAGTGCTCCTTTCATCATGTAATGTAGAGAAAGCAGTTGGAGAAAACAGCAGGACAGGCTCACCCTGTAAGTGGTTCTTTATGGCACATTTGTAACTGTGTCTCAGTCTTCAGCTTCAAGTTGATAGAATTTCAGGTCAAGACTGCACCTCAAAGGAGTCTGATGCCAATGTGAGCAAAACTGCATTTACCTTTAAAGGTGAACAAATAACTGTTCTCTTTAGAAATGGGAGCATCCAGCAGGCTGGGAGAGAGAGAGAGTGTTGTTTTTTTCTGTTTTGTTTTGATTTTTATTTTATTTTTTTGCAACAATCCAAGTTAAGTGCAGGCTTCCAAAGAAATTCTCTTATATTTGCCCTCACTGTGATGTAAGAGGGATGAAAGGATACTTTGTGACTTAAAACACAGGTCTGAGACTCAGGAGATATGGTTTCTAGTTTTGTCTCTATCATTGACTTTCTGTGATCTTTGACAACTCACTTACCTGTGTAGTGCCTCAGTTTCCCTATCTGTATATGTAGCTTAATATTACTCTATTTTGGAGGGTTTTATGAGGCAACCCACCTGCATATGCTGTCTGCACAATCTTTTGAGATCATGGAAGGGATCATACTATAAATGTGTGTTAGTGTTCTATTTAGTTTCATGTTATATTGCTTTAAGCTAGTTTATAGTGTGTGCATGTTAAATTTGATCAAAAAGACAGTATATTTGTAGGGGGTCATGGAATTCATAGCCTTATGCTGGCACTTTAATAATAATTACAATTTAACACCTAAGTGTTGTTACAAATATTAACTGAATGCTGCAAGCACTCCTCTGTGGTAGATAACATCCCCTTTCATCAGGTGAGGAAACTGAAACAGAGGTTAAGGAGCAGCTTTAATCAAGGGCTGCCTTTGAAAATGACTTACTTAAGGGCATACAGAGATGGTGGTGGGGCAGGGATTAGAATGTGTAATATTTTAACTCCTTCGTACTCCAGGGCAAATTATACTATTAAAAAGGAGAGATACTATTAGAAAAAAAGGATTACATTAAAAAAAATACTATCAAGGAAATGGTGTGTTTGTGCCTTGTGCTAACGCAAGAAATGCTGTGTTAGCTATCCACATTCCTATAAAGCAAGAAATTCTACAGGGTTTTCTATATGATGCCCAATTAAATTTCTTGTGCTATAAGTCATGGATTGGGTAGTAGTGGATGTTTCACCAATGTTTTCACTTCCTCCCAGGCAAACACCTTTAGAGCTGGTTGAACGTTTTCCATGGAAATGTTTTTGACAGAAAATTATTCTTTCTATAAAACAGAAACGTTAATGAAATGTCCATTGTTGCGGGTTGCCAAAACAGCCTTGTCAGGAAATGAATCTATATTGATGTATTATATTTTATACCTCCCCATACAGGAACCATCTTTAACATAAAGCCAGCCACCCTTATACCTTAGATCTACCAGGTATGTCCAGTCTGGTCTGTCCAGGTGTGTGCGTCTTCGGTCTCATTTTAACTGGAAAGTTGGGAGTGAATCTTTCGGAAGGCTGTTCTGGCTCCTGCGGGCTCGCTACGCCTTGGAGTTCAAGAAGGGTTAATCCTCCCCCAACTCAGAGTGGCTGACTCCGGGCCCTTCCCCTAGTTAGGTTTTCCTGATGTTGTAATTTCACTGCTGCTCCAGCCCTCGCCCGCAGCGCCTTCCCCAGGGGGACAAGTCCTGAATGTCTAGTGTAACCAGGAGAACGTCCCTCCCTTAGCCGCTTCATGCTTTTACACGGCAACTAATCTGCCACCTGGGCAGCCAGGTCCGAAAGCGGCACGGGAGCCCTGGTCCCGGCTCTCCCGCCACACGAAGACTCTGGTTCCAGGGCAGGGCAAGGCTGGGGTTCCAGGGCAGGGCAAGGCTCATTCTTGCCTTAGCAATGGGCGGGGCGGGGGAGTGGGTGGGTGATAGCAGGGGGCGAGCGCCAGGGCCTCCCCTTTGCCAATTAACCAAGGTTTCCAACCCCCTCCCCAAGCTGGGGTGGGGGCGCTCCCGGGGCTGCAGCAGGAGGGCGGCGGCAGGGCAACGCACCAGCCTGTGTGCCGGAGGGGGCTGCGCGGGCGACCCCCCTCTCAGCTGCACCGAACGAGCTGCCCGGTCACTGGAAAGGGGCGGGCGGCGGCTGCCCTTGGAACAGAGCCGCGGCCCAGCCTGGGGGGGTCCCCACCGAGCCTAGTGTCAAGCCGAGGCACGGAAGGGCACGTTCGCCTTAGCTGGGGCCGGGGCCCAGCTCTAGGCCTGCAGGCAGCGGGCTCCTGCCCCCAGGGCTAGCTCAGGCGCAGCCGGCGGCCACAGTTCTCGCCTCGCCCCGTTAGGTGGCGCCCTGAGCTCGGTTTCGGGGCGCCAGAGCTGGCGCAGCTGGAGGCTGCCGCGGCGGCTCGGAGGCGGCAGCTCGGGGAAGCGGTCGCTGTGCAGACGCCGGGCCTGGGCTGGGAGGAGCCGGGGCTGCCATGAGCGCAGGCGGGGGCCGGGAGGAGGGAGCCGCCGCGATGCTGCAGCTGCTCCGGGAGCATCCAGAGCCCGAGGCGGAGGAGAGCGGGGCTCAGCACTTCGCCCTCTGCCTGCCCTTTGGGGAGGAGGTAGGCGCGGGCCGGGCGGTCTCAGCGGGGCGGGGAGGCAGTGGGGTGTTAGGTTGCAGGCGCCCCGGCGGGGATTGGGGGCGTCTCCGGCACGCTGGGGGCACTAGGGAGCTGGGTAACGTGGGGGGTAGGAGGATGATGGAGGGGAGGGGTCACCAGGTGCTCGGGGAGGATGCTGGGGGCACGTCCCTGCCTTTTCTTTGCCCCCCGCTTTCAGCGGAGGGAGGGGACTAGCTCGCTCTGCGGCAGGCGTGGGAGGAGCGGAGGTGACTGAGGGTAGCTCCCCTCTGCCCTGCAGCTCGCTCCCACCCGCTAGCGCAGAGGCGGGCAAACTTTTTGGCCCATCGGGGTGCGAAATGGTATGGAGGGCTGCGTAGGGAAGGATGTGCCCCCAAACAGCCTGGCCATTGGCCCCTGCCCCCATCTGAGCCCTCCCACTTTCTGCCTGCTGACTGCCCCCTCAAACCCCCCACCACTCTTTGTCCCCTGACCACCCTCTCCCGGGACGCCACCCCCTATCCAATCCCCCCTGTTCCCCATTCCCTGCCCCCAAACCTCTGCCACATCCCCCAGGACCTCCTGCTCCATATCCAGCACCTCCAGCCCCCTTACCATACTGCTCAGAGCAGCATGTCTGGAGCTGTGGCTCCTGGCTGGAGCCAGACATGATGCTGCGCAGCCCAGCCTCCCACAGCGCTGCCCGTGTGGCAGTGGAGGACACAGGGGAAGGGGCTAACTGCCCGGACAGGAGCTCGGGCTGGGCAGGATGGTCCCACGAACCAGATGTGGCTTGCGGGCCATAGTTTGCCCACTTCTGCGCTAGCAGGTCTGGATGTGATGGGGGGTGACTCTCTTAGAACAGAATAATAGAAAATCAGGGTTGGAAGCGACCTCAGGAGGTCATCTAGTCCAAGGGTCCTCAATGCGGTGCCTGCGGGCGCATCTAAATGTCCCCGCATCCTGGCCGGTGGTCAAGCATCAAGCGATGTCATTGAGAGGAGTCGCCGCCGAAATGCTGCCGAAATTCGGCGGCATTTTGGTGGATGCTCGACCGCCATGGCCTGCCAGATGAAAAGGTTGGGGACCACTGATCTAGGCTAACCCCATGCTCAAAGCAGGACTGATTCTCAGACAGATTTTTGCACCAAATTGCTAAATGGACCCCTCAAGGATTGAACTCACAACCCTGGGCTTAGCAGGCCAATGCTCAAACCACTTCTGTGCCTAGGTGCTGGAAGTTGTCCCCCAGCCAGGGAAGATGGTTAAAGTTGTCCTCTGACAGGGGAAAATCTGCCCCTGGATCATTTCTTCTCCTATGACAGCTCTTCCTCTTTCCTCTTTTGGCAGTACAGTTCCCTGGTTATTTATTATCTAGGTTGGAGGTAGTAGTGGGGAGTTAGGGGATTCTTTACACTGCTCTAATTGTTCAAACAGTTCCCAAGCCAGAAAGTGTAATATCCCCTTTCACTTCCCCTGTGGGAATTTGTTTCACCCCTGCCTTCTCCTCCCCTCTTCTTGCTCATCTCCCCACATGTTTTCCTCTGTACTGTGCATTTAACCAGGCTACTTAGCTGAGCCCACAGTTTTGAGATCTTTGCATGGCTTCCCCTCTGTACCTATTCAAGGAGATAAATCCATGCAGTTTCCCCGTCACTGAGATCCCCAAAGAATTTCCGCTCTTATTGTACCATTGAGACCAGTTATCAGATCCAGAATCTGATTAGCTGAATTCTTCAAGCTCAAAGTGGACATGGGGCAAGCATATTTTTAATAATACAACCTACAAATATATAAACAACAGTGGATGGAATTCTGCCTAAAATGCAAAATAAGAAGTTCTGAAACTTGACTAGCTATCCACTTTTGGTGTTTTGTGGTATCCATTTCAGACTTAGAGCCATTCATTGCAGAAATAATTTTATTGCAGTGTTACTTAGAGTGTAAACTGTTTGGAGCAGGAACTCCATCTTTATCTGTTTTGGAAAGCATCATAAGTAATACTTACTAAAACCCTAATAATATGTAAGACTAGAAGAGGGGTTCTCAAAATACATTGCAGCACAACCCCCTTCTGATAACAAAAATTGCTACATGACCCCAGGAGGGGGAACTGAAGCCTGATCCTGCCCAAGCATTGCCACTCTGGGGGAGGGGGTGTCAAAGCCAAAGCCCCACTGCCCCATGGGGGGTGGAGGGGGCAGGAGTAGCCAAAGCCCAAGGGCTTCAGCCCCAGGCAGGGGCAGGGGCCTGTAATCTGAGCCCCACTGCCCAAGGCTGAAGCCCTCAGGCTTCGGCCCCAGACAGTGGGGCTTGGGCTTTGGCCCCTGGCCCCAGCATGTCTAAGCCAGCCCTGGCAACCCCATTAAAACGAGGTTGTGACCCACTCAGGGGTCCCAACCCACAGTTTGAGAACTGTTGGACTAGAATATTGACTATCCCACATTGAAATTGACTACATCTTCCAAGTTGCAGCTGAGCACCCAGGCTGTTTGGTCCTGAAGGAATATAAAAACAACATATGATCTTTTTTATTTGTAAGTAGCTTTCCATCCTGCTTCTCCAAGTGAAATTAACCACTTATTTTAGCACTGTTCTCTGGGTGGTCTTGCACACTCTTGTATCCTGTTCAATATAGATGATATGCCAGAAGAATCCAGTCTATATTTACAAATTATCTATGGCATGTGTGGGATATTCTTAAATGTTTATTTCCAGAGGGGTCTGCCCTTGCTAGCTCAGGTCTATGCTCTGTCATTGTCATCGGCAAGCTTTGAATTTAAACTCAAAACACTCAGTAAACACCAGCAACCATCTAAAACTCATGCTATTACTTATTAAAAAATTAGAAGGAAAAGTTAATGTACAACATATGCAATCTTCTTCATGGTGAAGATAACTTTAAATTATGTTCATTGACTGGTCATGGTAATTGAAACATATGATGCTTGATGAAGAATGAACCTATAGAAGCATGACAGAGGCATTGTGGAGTCCAGAAGAGCATTTTACAAACCCAAAGTTACATCAGACTCTAAGGTGTGACTGCTGGGCCCATGCTCCATGGGAGTAAATAACTTTATCTGGTCCAAATGTATCCTCTAGAGTTGCAAGAGACTCTGATTTATTTTTGGTTTTGATCTAAAGAAATCTATTTGTCTCATTTACACAATTCTGTGCACTTGTTTCCTGTTCTGTTTTGAATGTTTTTCCCCTCCTCTTTATGGTTTTCTTCTTGCAATATCCTGAACCTGACTTGGAGGGCATCTTACTGAAGAGCCAGTTAATTTCCAGAAACATTGGAATGTTTCTGTGTGCACTTAGAGTATTTTTTGGAGATGTGTAGTTCTTCAGTTCAATTATTTTGAAGAGTCATCTGTTTCATTTGGTCTCCATTAACTTCCCAGGGAGTGCTTCAGGTACTGACAAAGGAAGTTTAACTTTTGACTAGGAGATAAGAGCTTGGAGGAAAACCTTGTAGAAGAAACTTGATATTGTTTCTTACTAATATTAATTTACAATAGGGAATATTAATATTGCTTGCTGTAAATGAACATGGCACTTTACAAACATTCCCTGCCCTGAAATGGTTACAGGCTAAGATACACCAGACCCAGGACAGCAGTTTGTGTGAAGGAGGGAGTGGTTACTGGTGTGGAGCACAAGGAAGGCAGCTTCCTGGAAGAAAAGTGTTTTAAAGAAGAGATAGAGAGAGCTCTTGAAGCACAAAACTAGAAAATGGTTCAGGGATGAATAGGGGCATAATGCTGAACCTGGGAGTAAATGAATGATGCTTAGTCAGGGCTGAGATTATATAGGACTTTGAAGGAGTGGAGGAGGAGTTTGAACTTGATGTGGTGAGAAACAGGAAGCCAGTGAAGGGGTTCACAGGGGAGTGGCAAGAGAGGAAAGTGGATTTAAATAGGTGGGAGAAGGGCAGAGAAGAGAGAACCAAGTTGCAGAAAATGTTTCAGGCCTTGTGTTTTGGTCAGTGGTTTTGAATGAAGGAATAAGCAGAAAGGAAAACTCCTCTCAAGGCCAGACCCCACATGTATTTTTTTTTAATCTTAGGCTGAGAAGTGAAATAGTGATTGTTTTCATTTCACTTTTATTTCTTTACAAAAAAAGCATTGAGAACTTCAGAGGTCTTTATTTATTAAACACTTCAAGTTAAATATGACTGCAGTCCCGAAAGGGGACAGAGACGGACTAATATGCCAACCTGAACTGGTGCTCTTGTGCCTTAGTTAAGAATCAAATGCCACGCTATGTTGTTTTCATAGCTCTGAAATGTTCTGAGTGGGTTTTCTCTCAGACCCTTAATGCTGAGATGCTTTGGGTGTCTGTCATATAAATGTGATAATTTCCATAATCACCTGAAAGGAGCTTGTTATGGTCTGCTCAGTAAGTGCTTAATTACAGGTGGTTGAAAATGAGTGTGATTTATGCTGCAGCTTGTTATAGGCCCCTCTGAGCCATTACAGAAAGTGCAGTAAATTAGGGGCTCAGTCTACTTTTTCCTGTTTTCACAATTGCTATGAAACAATTGAACACATGCAGCTTAGTCCAATGTAAAAACAGGATGTTGGCTTTGTCTAAGCCTGCTTTGATATCCTATTGGAGTATTTTGAAAAGGCAGTGTCAAGTAAGCTCTTAGAGTTTGTATCTCTTCTCTTTTTTTTATTAGGTCCTCATATGGAGTGCACATTGGTAAGTAATGCTTTCAACAGTAAAGCATTAAATAATGTCACTCTGGCTGGAATTGGCTTAAGCTATTTTTTAACTAACATAAACATCACTGTTGATAAACATCACTCCTGTCCTGTATCCTTTCTTATTCCAGTCCTTGTGACCAAAGACTGCCAGTCATGGGAGGGTTAGTGATGTTGACAAATGCCCTCTCCTGGTGTGCCTGGTAGACTTTGGGCTGGTCTACACTACCTCTTAAGTTGATGTAACTTATGTCGCTTGGGGTTGAAAAAGACACCACCCTGAGCAACGTAAATTACATTGACTTAAATGCTGTCCACACCAACATAGGCCTGGTCTACACTATGCGTTTAAATCGATTTAAAGAGCGTTAAATCGATTTAATGCTGTACCCGTCCACACTACAACGCTCTTTATATCGATATAAAGGGCTCTTTAAATGGATTTCTGTACTCCACCCCGACGAGAGGAGTAGCGCTAAATTCGATATTAACATATCGGATTACGGTTAGTGTGGACGGAAATCGACGTTATTGGCCTCCGGGCGGTATCCCACAGTGCACCACTGACCGCTCTGGACAGCAATCTGAACTCGGATGCAGCGGGCAGGTAAACAGGAAAAGCCCCGCGAACTTTTGAATTACATTTCCTGTTTGCCCAGCGTGGAGCTCTGATCAGCACGGGTGGCGATGCAGTCTCAAATCCAAAAAGAGCTCCAGCATGGACCGTACGGGAGATACTAGATCTGATCGCTGTATGGGGAGACAAATCTGTTGTATCAGAGCTCCGTTACAGAACACTGAAATGCCAAAGCGTTTGAAAAAAATCTCCAGGATACACAGCGCTGCGTGACAAGCGTAACGGGAAGCCAGAGACCTCAAATGGACGCTCATGGATGGAGGGGGGTACTGAGGACTCCAGCTATCCACAGTCCACAGCAGTCTCTGAAAAGTATTTGCATTCTTGCTGAGCTCCCAATGTCTGTAGGTTCAAACACAGTGTCTGGCGTGGTTCAGGAATAGCTCCTCAGTTTCTTCCCCCTCCCGCACCACGTGAAAGAAAGGGAAAGAAATCATTTCTTGACTACTTTCAATGTCACCCTATGTGTACTGAATGCTGCTGGTAGACGCGATGCTGCAGCAGTGAAGAGCAGTATCCGCTCCTCTCCCTCTCCCCTCCCCGGTGGTAGACGGTGCAATAGGACTAGTAACTGTCCTCATGAATATCTAACATGTTGACATCGAGGCCAACATTGCTGGTTACTCCAGTAGATAGGACAGAACGGCTAATAACCAGCTTCATCATAGCAACTGGGGGCTTTCAGCCCCCTCCCTTTCCTGTGTAAAGAAAAGATTCTGTACTGCCTGGACTGTCATAGCGAGCAGCATGCTGGGCTCCTCTCCCTCACACCGTTAATGTCCTGCCTGGACTATCATCGCGCCGGGAGGCTGCCTCCCCCTCATTTTTATGTCACTAAACACTCAGTGTTTCTTATTCCTGCATTCTTTATTACTTCATGACACAAATGGGCAGGACACTGCCACGGTATATCCCAGGAAGGTTGGGGGAGGAGGGAAGCAACGGGTGGGTTGTTGCAGGGGCACCCCTGTGAATACTGACACGGAGCAGCTGTGCTCTGATACACCTGGTCCTCTAATACACTTGCCCCTTATTCTAGGCAGGACTGACTCTATTTTTAGAAACCAGGGATAAGGGAGGGATTGACTCAGTCCCCAAGTGAGTCAATCCCCAATTTTGCTTTTTGCGTTGCGCCCCCGGCCGATTTCAGCCAGGGGCACTCATGATAGCAGCGGACAGTACAGAGGGGAGAGATAACCGTCATCTCATTGCCAGTTTTCTCTGGCAGTAGACGGTACAGAACGACCGGTAACCATCTCTGCTATCATTGCAAAAGCAAGTGAATGCTGCTGTGTAGCGCTGGAGTATCGCCTCTCTCTCCGCGGCATCCAGTACACATACGGTGCCGGAAAAAAAAAAAGCTGAACGGGCTCCATGGTTGCCGTGCTATGGCGTCTGCCAGGGCAATCCAGGGAAAACGGCGCGAAAGGATTGTCAGCTGATGTTTTCCCAGGAGGAAGGAATGGGAAGGAATGACTGACGACATTTACCCAGAACCACCCGCGACAATAATGATTCAACCCAGAATTCCAAGGGGCGGGGGAGACTGCGGGAACCATGGGATAGCTACGGAAGAGCTACCCACAATGCAACTCTTCAGAAATCAACGTTAGCCTCGGACCATGGACGCACAATGCCGCATGAAATCGAATTTATAATATCAGTTTTATAAAACCGATTTTAGCTAATTCGATATTATCCCATAGTGTAGACGTGGCCTCAGTTTCTGCTTCTTGCAGAGGTGGAGTAATTATGCTGATGGGAGAGCGCTCTCCCATCGGCATAGCGCATCTTCACCAGAGGCGCCCATATAGCACAATAGTGTAGACTTGCCCTTAGTCCAAGCAGGACAGAAGCCAGTGGGCCAAATGCAGTTTCAGTACATGGATGTAGCTTCCACTGAAGTTGGTAGAATGGCACTTACTTTGTTTCTCCTGTGTCTCAGTTGCTAGGGTGTTAACCTTTACTGCTTATACTCTAAAATGTACTATTTACCAACAGTCTAGAAATTGTGTGGCCCCGCCATTCCTGGTAAGCTATAACAGGATGCATGCTGGGAAAAAGAGATGAGCGTGACTTTTTTGGATCCCTTACAGGACTTCAGTACAAGAAATAAAATTGTCAGGAATTAAATGCGCACACATCCACACGCTAAATGTGTCCTTTAGTAGTGTGAGCTCACAGGAGAAAGCTGTAGTCTTTATTTGAAGAGAATACATTGTGGTTTTCCCCCCCAGCAGTGACCTTCTCCAGTGCTATCATGCACAGAACCTGCCAAGGGGAAACATTTCTCCCCTCTCTTCTGGAATAGAGAGTTCCACCTCATTGTGGTAAAAGTTATGCTAGGGAATTGCACTACAAAAATCTTTACCTTTTGATAGACATGATGGGCCAGATCATCAGCAGGTGTAAATTGACATCATTATGCCAGTGTACAGCAGCTGAAAATCTGTTCTGGTAAGTCTCAGAGATACAAGGTGGGTGGGGTAATACACCTCTATCCCAATATAACACGAATTTGGATATAACGTGGTAAAGCAGTGCTCTGGGGGGGTGGGGCTGCGCACTCTGGGAGATCAAAGCAAGTTTGATATAATGCGGTTTCTCCTATAACGCGGTAAGATTTATTTTGGCTCCCCAGGACAGCGTTATATTGGAGTAGAGGTGTATTTTTTTTATTGGACTAACTTCTGTTGGGGTGAGAGACAAGTTTTCGAGCCACACAGAGCTCTTCTTCAGGGCTGCACTGCATACTGATAAGTCCTGTTGGAATCTTTACCATGATTCCTCAGAGTCAACAGGGCTGTGACTCTTCTTGGAGAGCTTCCTTCTATCCAAAAGGAAAAAGAGAGAGGCTGTAGTATATAAATATTTTTAATCTCTGTCTGCAGCTGGGCAGAAGATCCTTCTGATTGAGACAACTACCATTTAGACATTTAGGGCCAGGTTTTTAGCATTCTTTGGGCAAAACTTGTATGTGTGAATAGTGTGATGGCCTATGCCATCATAGAGATTTCACACACAGTTAAAATAATCTAGGCCTTGATGCGTGACTGTACTTAAATGGTTATTGGGATGTTATGAGACTGTGTTGCAGATTTACAAGTAGTAACGATAAGCGCATGTTACCCAAAACTGGGCCAGCTAGTAAGCTAAGGGAGGACTAATGACCCACCAGAGTTTGGCATAAAGCAGCACTTTTATTATATTGGTAGCTAAGCTCAAAAGAAGGTGAGGGAGGTCACACTCATACTTGCATACTCATGCTCCCAGGACAGGCACGGCACTGGAGATGTCAGGATTCTTCAAGGTAAATGTCCCACAGCAGAGCGATGGATGGTGCAATGAAGGTAAGTCTTCCAAGGCATGATGGAAAGCAATGCGGTGAACCACTGGCCAGACGGTCCGGGCAAAGGGTTTTCACGGGAGGTACAAGCTTGTGAGTGCACTCCTGAGCACATGGCCCCCTTCCAATTTTAAGGACCTGTTCCTCATGGCCTGTGACTAGAGATGACTTGGCCACGTCTGGTTGGTTACATTCCACCTCGGGCAGTGTGCAGGCAGTGTCCATGCAGTGGGAGTGTGAGCGTTGCCTAATTAGAGTCGCAGACACCTTGTCTACCTGGGAGCTCTTCTGATTTTCCATCTGTTCAAGAAGCCCATTCATCCCACAAGCATTCCAGGAGGGAGGGGGAGGGGGAAAGCCACTTCACAGGTATTCAGAGAGGGAGAGGAGACTAAATGGGGGTGGGGAAGTGTAACGTATTTTGCACATATGGGTTATACATAGCATTCAGATCACTCGTGCTCCTACAACAACGCACATTCGGTAATTGCTCAAACAGATGATTTATCAATTTGCATGTTCAATTATTGTCATCTGCAACCATGCAAATCACATTAGGAAATAAAGTGTACAAATCTGCAAGTGCAATTCTGAGACCTTCTGCCCATATTTATATGTGCATGTAGATAGGGCCATGTGATGTTAATGGGAGTTGTGCATTTAAATATTTCCTTCTGTGCTTTGAAAATGCAGGGTGCCTTTCTTATGAATCAAGTTATTAGCTTATGAGGAGAGCAAGCTTTTGCTGCTGGCAGTGCTGCAAGACTGTGGAACAGTAAAGCTCCATTCTGTAATCTTGTGTATCTTCCTCAAAATTCCCTGCTGAATTTAGATTCCATGATCTTTATCACTGGTGGCACTTTCTCAAGTGGATAAAAAGCAGCTTGGTTTCCAGATACCAGGTTGAGCCTGTAAGTGCTGAGACTTAGAAAATTTCTGTCCTGACTTGTAAACTGAGCAAATCTGATCATTAAATAAATTGGTGAGGTGATTTAGAGCATTCAAGATGCTGCTGCTGTTGTATTATTTTATTGATTGTATGTTCATATTGCAGTAATACCTAGAGGCCTTGATCAGAATCAGGACTCCTTTGTCCTAGGTGCTGTACAGGCACAGAAGATAAAAGCAGCAGAGAATCCTGTGGCACCTTATAGACTAACAGATGTTTTGGAGCATGAGCTTTCGTGGGTGAATACTCACAACGAAGTGGGTATTCACCCACGAAAGCTCATGCTTCAAAACGTCTGCTAGTCTATAAGGTGCCACAGGATTCTCTGCTGCTTTTACAGATCCAGACTAACACAGCTACTCCTCTGATACTAAGCACAGAAGATGACATCGTTTCAGGCCCAAAGAGTTTGCCCTCTAAGAAGGCAAGCAACGTAGAAAGGGTGAGGGGAGGGATACAATCAAACATACGGGCTTATGTGTACATTTGGTTTTTATATATAAATACGTAAATATTGTGTCTCTCCAACTGCCTTTAGATGTGATTAGCCAGCTGGCTACTTGTGTCCTTTGTACAGTCATTTTTCTGACTGTTGCTGAGGCTTTCTAAAGATAGCCACATTTCCTTCCATTCTTCCTTCCTGTTACAGTGCTTGGTCTATGGAGGAGATGGAAGCTCTAGGGACACGTTACAGGTTAAGCATATCAAAGACCTACAAAATATGGGGATATTTGTGACCAGAGTGTATCTCATTTGTTGTGGCCCTTATATTTTAGCCTTCCCTTCAAAGCAATAGTATCTTAAGAATAAAGCAATTGTGGAACTTCCAAGATGCGTCTAACAAAAGAAACACGTGATCTTATTAGTAGCATGCATCCTGCTTGTTTTCCCGGCCTTACTACCAAATGCTATCTTCTGTTGTCATGCAATGTCATGGGGTCTGGTCTTCTTCCTGTTCAAGTCCATGGCAAAACTTCCACTGATGCCAATGGGAGGAGAATCAGGGCCCTTAGAAAGTAAGCTAAGGTAGGGATTCTGTCTCTCCTTTACCAGGCCCGTTCATAGTGTTGTATGAACAATACACTTATTTCATAGAATTATGGAAATGTAGGGCTGGAAGAGACCTCAACAAGTCATTATGTCCAGACCGTGCTGAGGCAGGACCAAATAAATCTAGACCATACCTAACAGATGTTTGTCCAACCTGTTCTTAAAAACCTGCAATGATAGGGATTACACAACCTCCCTTGGAAATCTATTCCGGAACTTAACTATCCTTACAATTAGAAAGTTTTAACAGCCCTTAACATATGTGAAGATTTTTATCAGGTCCTCTCTCAGTTGTCTTTTCTCAAGACTATACATGCACCCTTTTTTTTAATCTTGCCTCATTGGTCGGTGAAATAAAACTAAGACGTTTTTGGCAGAACTTCATATACGATATCTGACCAAGAACCCACACCACTTAGAAAATGGGACATATACATTTCCTGTGCAAACACACACCGCATCCCATCCCTCCTCTTGTAATACTGCCATGGCTGAGTTCTTTTGCCAAAGGTTTGGTCTTACTGGCTGGGTAGGTGTATAAGTCTTAGATTCCTTCCATAACCTTGAGCAGGTGCCTGAGATGTCTGCTATTGCCTTAGTGCCACAGACTCGCTGTGTGCTCTAAGGCAAGTCATTCTGCTACTCTGTGGCTCAGTTTAACCATCTGTAAAATGGAGATGGGGTTTGAAGCTTAATTTCTTAATGTTTGCAAAGAGTGAGATGTTACTGAGGTGCAAAATATTAGCATTAGTAATGTGTGTTTGCAGGTTGAATTGATCTTGTTCCATTTGTGCAGCTTATTGTGGTGTTGCTGCTCTTGTGAAAACAGATGTCAGCTTCATTTCCTGCCTCCATGTGCTTGGTGCGTTGTTCTGCTCCTTCCCTCCACCCATTTTGTGATTTCATGGTTTTCCCTTCCTGGCCTCTGAGTGTTGCTCTCCTGAACTTTTCCCCTCCTACTCCTCCTTAGCTGCTGCTATCACCCTTGCATTCCATCCAGACTGCGTTCTCTTCCCTTAGCCACTGATCTGCTCCTGCCTTCTGTAGTAATCTTGCTCTAGCTGCGTGAAGACTCTCATTAGTTCATCGGCTCTCAGATGGAGGAGGAGTCACGACACCCTGTCCTTCTCATGTTGCTAAATGGGAAGGGTCCTACTATAGAATAGGTTGAGAAGTACTGCAGTAGTATTTGTTTGCTTTATTAATTATGTCTTTTGCGATAGTGCCTAGGAGCCCCAGCCATGGGAAGTGAATTTACCTCACACCAGGGGTTGGCAGCCTTTCAGAAGTTGTGTGCTAAGTCTTCATTTATTCACTCTAATTTAAGGTTTCCCATGCCAGTAATACATTTTAACGTTTTTAGAAGGTCTCTTTCTATAAGTTTATAATATATTAACTAAACTATTGTTGTATGTAAAGTAAATGAGGTTTTTAAAATGTTTAAGAAGCTTCATTTGAAGTTAAAATTAAATTAAATTAAAATGCAGAGCCCCCCGGACTGGTGGCCAGGACCCGGGCAGTGTGAGTGCCACTGAAAATCAGCTCACGTGCTGTAGGTTGCCTACCCCTGCCTTACACACTTGTAGTTTTTAGCGTGAATAGGGTCAAAATCTTTAATCCAGAGTGTGTTGTAATTTTCTGCTGCAAAGATTATACAGTTATGTTGACCTTTTAACTTTTGCCTATTCACATGTGCAGTGAGCGAGCTGGTGCTGCCTAAATATCATCCTCACTCCGTAGGAAGTAAGTTTCCTATCCGCAGATATCACTCAAACTATTAATTCACAAGTATTTTAAACAATTTGAATCTTTGTTCACTAGGGGTCAAATGCAGATACCCCCTTCCTTTCCAACCCTGGGGGTTTAGGAGGCAATAGAATCCAGTCTCTACAACCTGCAAGGAGGCCATAGTCTGGATTAGTGGCCACAGTTTACAAGGAGGGTTTGTTCATTGGCCTGCTAAACCCAGTATTGTGAGTGCAATCCTTGAGGGGGCCATCTAGGGATCTGGGGCAAAAATCTGATCTGTCTGGGGATTGGTCCTGCTTTGAGCAGGGGGTTGGACTAGATGACCTCCTGAGGTCCCTTCCAGCCCTGATATTCTATGATTCTATGAATGGATGTAGTTCTGTCATCTTTCCTTGGGCTGCTTCCAGTGGCAGCCCCTCCCCGAGTACTAAGAATGCAGAGTCGATGTTTGTGCAGCGCTTGTCTTTCCTTTCCTCCTCTCCCTCACACTTGTGTCATTAGGCTTTCCCCCCTCTTTCCATGCAATCTTATTACTGTTGGTGCAGGAGCTGTCTCCTCTGCAACTCCTGACGTCTGGAACAGACTCCCTGCCTCACTCTGCTGCCCTGACTGTTTCACTATCAATCTCAACTGCAAATTGCTCTTATGCTTCTGAAGGCCTTTGACCTTTTGCTCGGATATTGAGTCAAACTATGTGAAGTATTTCGGTTGTTCTGTTTGTATAAATGACATTTTGCAGAGTAAAACTGGCTGATGAATTGCACAGCATGGAACCCACCTTCAGTTCATTCAAAACCTAGTCTCCAAGATCATCTTCCTTGCCTGTTTCCCTGACCACATCACCCCCTTCCATTGGCACTTGCTCCTCCACCGTATCAAGTTCAAGCTACTGTAATTTATTCTATTAATAAAAACAAAGTTTGTACTCCACCAAGCTGTGCACTAGCCCTCACTAAGAAATGTCATTGTTATTACCCCATCCTTCCTCCAACCCCCTCTCTTCCATCGTGTACCTTTCCTTTATTATGCAATATCTGATATTAGCATGTAAGCTCCCTGGGACAGGGATTTTCTTATCTGTATTGTCAGGCACCGGTACGCTGTTGAGTGCTCTATTGATATCTACCCAGTCTGAAGCTCATGGTGGCAACTTAAATCAATCTTCTTTTCTCCAGGCAAAATAATAGTAAATTTAGGATAAAAGCTGAACAAATCATTGTTAGTATGAGTTAGAATGATAAAGGACCCTACTTAGACACCTTTACTCTTGTTTCTCTCCTTAGTTGGCTTTCTTAATGAACATTTAAGCAAACTAACCTTACAAATGGGATAATTTCCCTTTGATCTGTAAACCTTTGTTCAGTTGCAGTATTTTCGTGCCGTGGATTGTGAGGGGAGAATTGAGGCTGAGTTAGAAATCACCTGTTCAGTGCATGTCCCAAGACAGAGGCAGAAGGTTGGATCCAGGATTCAAAAACTGATTAAATTTTAGGGACAAATTATACTGTAAAAACACTTATTCTGTTTACAATCTCTCTATTTTAATATCCTGATGATTTAATTTATTTTTGAAAATATTACCAGAATGAATTTTCAGGCTATGGATAGTTCTGTCTGCCTTATAGGTCACACCACTTTACCGAGATCCTCTATGATCACAGCTTTTTACTGCCAGGTTTCATATAAATAGCAACAATTCGGCAGGTTTCCTGTCTGTCTGCAAACAGAGGGTATGTTGAGTGTCTTGGCTTCAGACAGCCACAGATGTAACTCTTCTGTTGAGATCTGCAGTATTTCTGAATTTTTGCTTCATCCTTGATAAATTTATGAGAAAACAGTAAAGTGACCCTCCCGAAAAATGTATTCCAAGAGTTTTTGGCTATTCTTCAAGGGAGTTGTGCATTAATATATTCAAAGTGTTTTTTTTCTAGATATGTCATGTAGGTCTTCTAATGGATTTTTAAAAAAAAATCTGTCAGTAAAAATAACATGGGCTATAACAGGTATTTGAGCTTTAAATCACACTTTGGTATTATTTATATCCAAGTGTTAGTGATGGTTTTGGAATGGAGTGATTTCTTCTGTCTTTGAAACAGAGGCTGAGCTTTTAAACAGGAAGGGCTGTTCCTGCAATGAGCCATCTCTGGGTGGACTGCCATTAAAATCAGTGGGGGTGATACAGAGAACTTATTGCAGGATCAGAACCTTAAAACACCTATTACATGTGTAATGGAGTCATCTTACATAGTGGTATACCCAGAAGATACCAGGCTTGGAAGAGAATCTGGCTGATTGCATTGTTGCCAGCTCTTATGTCATTATCTCAAAGTTTTGTGATTTTTGGAGCTTTTCATGAAGCCCTAGTTCCTGGAATCTTGTTGTACGAGAGATCTTACTTTTTTATATATATATCAATGAAAGTTAAGGTAAGTGTCAGGCCCTCCTGACTGAGGAAGTAAGTTTGAAAACATGAAACCCAAAAGCTCAAAAGCAAATAAAAAAATAACTTAAAATTATTTAAAATCTCATGATTTTTAAAACAATCCTATGATTTTGGGCACCCAACTCATGGTTTTTTAACTCTTGGATTTGGCTAGACTGTGGTTGCTTGAAAATTCCTCAGGTTGACCTAGATTCTATATTTCTGAGTGGGAAAGGATGATGTACCATATCTTATGGATAACCTGAAATCAAAACAATTTCCTTCCATTCCCAGATTTAGCTTTTGACAAATAAACATACTTTTGATCAAAACAGGATTCGGCTCTCGCTGATATTCATTCTGACAAGGCTGCGCTGCCTTTAATTCACAGAAGCAACTACATACATACATACATACATATAATAAATATATATATTTGTTTTTCAGGTAAAAGAAGTAGAAGAAACTATAGAAGAGATGTTAATAAGGCTGGATGAGTTCTGTGGCGTGACTGATGTGGTATGTGCTTAGCTTATAACTCTGATTCACCCTACTGACACTATTATCAGCTCTCTCCAGTAGGTTTCTGAGGAGGCCATGTTGGTAGTGATTTAGAAACCATGCTGCTCAAACAGGGCAGCAGTTAGCAGTGGGGAGGGGAAAAAAAAACACACAAGTATTTCCTGAGGCAGCCATCTTGATAACTCTTCCCTCCCCTGAGATGGTTTTATTACACAGAGCAGTGGCGGTTGAGCCACAAGGTGGCAGTCCCGTGCACTAATATTTAAGACCCTAGACTGGAGCACTGTATTTAACTTTCACAAGCTCTGTACAGGTCACTGTACAGGCATCTAGGAGATCTCCTGATCTGCTGTTGTTTGTACATGTGAAAGTCCAACACGCACAACTTTTACATTTTGCTTCTTTTTTTTTGTCCTTTCCCCAGCTTGGTTAGTATCGTGCTTTATTTTTCCCTCTGACTTTGATAAATATAGTAAAATAAACCCTAATGGCATACCAGAGATAGAATTGAATGGGTTTTTTTTCAGAAGACTTTATTTCTCTTGAGAAGCTTCCCTTTATTTAAGAGGAGTTTCATGGAACATTCTTTGAAGACTCCATGCTCTAGTGTCTCAATATTTGGATCAGTTCCAGGTGGTGGTGCCAGGCTGGCTGATGTGGGGGCAATGGCATCATTTATTTAATATTAATTATTTACTGTTTGCACTATGGTAGCAGCCAGAGGCCCTGGACAAGAATTAGGCCCTTTTTGTGCTAGGTGCTGTAGAGACATAAAACCAATCCCTGCTCCAAAGAGCTTACTGTCCATGTGTGAGATGAGACACAACTGGGATGGATGCAACAGACAATCGGGGGAGCACAAGGTAACACAGGGATGATTATGATTGTGTGTTGAGGAGCGGTTGTACCATACAAGCTCCCCAGCCATTGTCATTCCCTAATCATTTGTGATGAACTTGAGAACAGCAGGAGAGTGGATGAGATACAGTTGGACCAAGGAAAGATATTGCTTTGCTGCTCTGTAGAGAGATCCAGCTGCATGCAGGCTATTTGGAGATGGTCATGGTAAAGAAAACAATGCCATTTTTTAGACAACTTTACCTCTTCCTTCCTCCCCCTGATGTGGAAGAGTTCAAACTGGCTAGGGCAATCCAAAGCTGCAGTGTGCATCTTCCTTACACATTAGAGGATAGGACACTATTTCAGGGGTTCTCTTACAGTTTTATAGTGTGGACCATATCTGAATAGAGGGATTGTCTCCCTTCCTATTCACTAATGTGCAGACCATCTCCCTGTTTGTTAGCAGCCACACACATTCCTCCTCACCCACTTGCACTACTGCATACATCCCTGTGGCAATTACATCAGTTGTTTACATGGGGAAGTGATATTGAGTAAGTGTTAAATGTACCTTTAACCATCTTGATAAAGATATATAGCAGCTGGAAAGCAGGAGGAGAGCCACTTGCATCTGATCAGCCAACAAATTCTCCATGAACCATAGCTTGGGGAACTGCTTCTCTATGTGATTCTTGGGAATTATGCAGCATAAATGGAAAGGGGCAGGAAAAAGTCCTCACCATCCAAGATCTCCTGTGATAATGAGGAGAGACTACGGGAGAGTGGGGGGAATTGGAAGGTCAAGGTTGCTTAGGCAGTTGCAAAGCAGATATTCCCCAATTTATATTTTCTTAAAGTGCAAGTGGAAGGTTGGACTGACAGCCCTACAGACTGAGTCCTCTGCTGTCCACTTCTTAGCATATGCACAACATGTCTCAGGTGTCACGTAACCAGGATTCATCCCCGAATTTGGTTCGTTGATTGGATCACTAGCTTCCCTGGCCCGGGCCGAGTACTCACACGGAGTGTGATGTGAACACTGATCGATGCCCCCCCTAAACAGATACCAATAGGCAGGCGTGTAAACTTCCTTCTGCTGCCCTGCCCATGAGTCTCACTGTTGTCCTGGAGGGAATGTCATTTCTAAGGGCAAGAGGATAATTCTGTCTCCAAACCATTTGGTCCTTTGCTTTCACAGTGGGATGACCAGTCCTGGCAGCAAGCTTCTTGAGGAGAATGGCCGCTTCAAAACTTTAGTACTGAGAATTTTCCGAAGCTTCCTGCAAACTGGACACTGGAGCACTGTATCCAGTTGCCACTCCTTTTCGTGCTCCCACTCAACACTGAATGTAGCTGTGTCAGAGGCATAGCCATTTGTCATGAAGAGAAAGTATCATTACTTTCAGAAGAAGAGACTTTGCATGTTGATAAACAGAGAGAGGTCTTCCCGGGTTTCTGAGGAGTTCAGAGGAGAAACATCTTGAAAGTACAGTTGAGCATTAATGGGCATTCACACAATCCTGTTTCCATTCTGCTTTTGACAAAAATAGCTGTAAAGGAGCATATGAAACTCAGAGGTCTGAGTATCTTGACACCTATGTATAAGTTTAAGATGCTCTAATATGGCATTTATAGTCTGTCCAAAATGTAGTGTTTTCTGACCGCCGAGAGAAGTCACTCAGGTTTCAGGACCAAAAAGCTGGTTGAGGTCTCTTGTAAGATGACGACTTTTTCAATTTTATGCTAGGAGTTGCTCAAGCCAAGTGATTAGACTTGGTGACTCTGCACTGCTGGTGGTTTTATATCAGATGAAATAAAGGGCAACCAAAGAAATAGTCCATCTCTCATCTGGATTTGTCCTGTGGGAGATTTTCATTAAAGCTTCTGTGAGCATTGAATCCTTCTGCCTGTTGGTCAGGAGCACACCTTACACTGTTGGCTGAATCCTGTAGGAAATCATATCTTGCTCAGGTGAGGGGTCTGTGAGCTTTCAGAGCTCCCATGAGACTTTCCGTCTTTCCAACCTCCTCTACAGCCAACACTAACGTAGTTTCCATGTTTCATCTTCGCTTTACTCATGAAAATATTTTTCCACAACCTGCAGGCTATGAATAATTAGCTTGTATACAGATTGACCTTATCTGGGAACATCAAAGAGCTGCACTTCGTGTGCTGATTTTGTGCCTTGCAGTGCAGTACCTGCAGTGACAGGTTCCTTGCAACAGCACATTAAACAGTGTCTGAGAATCTGATAACTATCATGTAATTTTTGGATTTACTCCAACTTCTGTATTTAACAATAATTTGGCCTTTTGACATGCCAACAAGAGGCAAGGGGAATTTTTTGTGTGTTTCAATCAAGTGTTCCGTAAAGCATTTACATAATGGTGATTTTTTTTTCTGCTTTGAGCATGCTGCTTGTCTTCACCAATAAATGTTCTTGACTCACAAGTTGTAATAGTGAAGTAGTAAGAAGCGTAGATCCAGCCACAGGAAGATGTAGTTTAGGACCACAGGCGGTGTACCTTGGGAGGTATAGTACTTTAACCACGAAAACCGAACTGTTCTATTTATCTGTAGAGCAGGTAACATGGGCAGAGCAGGGTTCTCACAACATCATTTTTGGTGGCCTCAGAGTGTGGCCAGTCTCGCAGTCCTTGCCTCCCATGGCCCTTCAGAGCCTGCCTCAGGGACAGTGGGTCAAGAACTCACCGGCCACCTGTTGAGTCCCAGGTTCCCTGTGACCTGGCCAGGCAGGAGTGAGTGAGCTTCCCCAGGAAGCGTCCCAGCGACCAAACGCCATAGCTGGCTCTGGCATTGTGCACACTAGCCCCACGTGTCTCCAGAGGTGCTATCTGGAGCCCCCAAGGAGGCTGTGTGGTGCAGGGCACCAATCCCTGCTGGCAGCACCCGCATAAACACCAGTGCAGCACATCTCACTGCCCTTGGTAACAGCTGTTTATGAGCAACAGCTTGGTGCTGCAGGGAGAGGCTGCCGGTTTGCCCCCACAATCTCCACTCATGCTTTGGAGGCTGTCGTGGCAGCAAAAAAAATCTGCTGCTGGCCACAGTTAAGAAACACACACTTCATTGTTCTTCAGATCTGCCTTGAACACATCTGGGTGGAGGGTTAGGTCTTTGGTCTTCCTCTGTGACTGCCAGCATGGGTGCCAGTTGTGGAACTGTTTTTTTTTTAAATGTACAACTGTCCTGTAGCACATGGACTTGGACCCAGCAAATTAATTTCACAACAGCCACTAATTTCACAGCTAGCCAAATATAATTAACAAGTTCTGAGTTGGTCCAGATTTGAATTAGTGATCTAAGGGTGAAATGTTGATATCCTATAAACCATCCAATTCTACTCTTTTCATTTCCTCTTGGAATTGCTGGGGTCTTTTTCCCGCTGCCCTTCTCTGCTCTTAAAAACAAACAATCCCCCCCCCCCAGCTTAGTCATATGTGAAAATTCACAACTTTGCTCTGATTTTTTAATCCTTGAAGGGAATGCATGGACACCTGGAAATCTCTGCTAGTGTAATCTCTTGCAGTGGGATATTTCCCATCAAGTAGAATATCTATTAGTGTCCTCCAGAGCTGGATAGTCTTAGAAATAAAGTACAGACACTGAGATGTCACCACATGGGAGGCTCTGAAAGCAGAATACCCCAAAAGAGATGTGAGACGTTATAGCTGTCTCTGGTCCCTATTTTATTGCACCCACTTGTCTTTTTAGACCAGTGATACTCAGATTGAGGCTCGGGAGCTGCAAGTAGCTCTTCAACCTATCTCCTGCGGCTCTGCGGCACGTGATATTAAAACACTGTGTGATTTAATTATTAACCTGTCTAAACTATTAACCAATCAGGGTGCTTTTTCTATGTTATTAAGCAATGGTAGAATACTTGGTCAGTCATTTTGCTGTGAGAATAATATATGTAAATATGTTAAAGGTAAATGAAACGAATTCACACTACTGTGGCTCTTTTGGGTAATGTTGATCACTAATTTGGCTGCTGAACCACTGAGATCTGAGTATCACTGCTTTGGACAGCTCTGTGCTGTGTTTAACCCTGCTGTTGTACATGACAATGGCCACGTAAAGTGTTATATTAAAAAATAAAGTGAATAAATCACAATGGCACGATGCACTTGAAGATTTTTGGATCAGGCTTAGAGGAGATTTCAGTGTTGTCTTAGCTTCTGTGCTACTGAGGGTAGTTTTGTCCCTCATTGGGTGCAAATCCTGAGTTCTTCACAGGGCTCTTCTTGCAGACAGCTTTGCATTTTGTTCAAATTTCATTTGACTTTGTTCTCCACCCCACCCATTTCTAAGGATGCAGACTTCCATTGGCAATTCTTTTGTCTTTCTCATTATGTGCATTGGTTCAGTATTGCATTACAGTCCATAGCAAACATTTTCTTTAGGTGTGTTTGTCTAACTGTATACCAGATCCATCTAACTAATATCAAGAAGCACCTGTCAGAGTTCTATAATATGTTTCCAGCTGAGGTAAGATGTTTTGTTTATTGTGTGTAATTTCTGAGGATCATGGCTTTTGTTTTTCAATAAATTACCCACCCCAATAAGACGTGCTAAAATTTTATAACTAAAGATGGTTAAGACCAAAATCTTACCTGGCCATTTCACTTGTGTTTTCATTGTTGAATTGTCATGAATTTGTTTTTTTAATCAGCATATTAGGCACACAACTGTGCACTCAAAATTTGTGTCTAGTGTGTTCATGCCAATACCATGATGTTACCCATAAATTTTGTGAGATCATGTGCAACTGGCTAATTGTGCATAGCTCCACACAATTACCTGGTTTCGCAGCACAGCAGTGGTAACTCTGCATACAAATTATGGGTGCGATTCAAAGACTCTAGGCATGAATTTGAGGTAGGCTTGAATTCCAACTAGAATCTTGCTGCCCGGGTGTTGGTTTTTAGCCTATAAAACCTAGATGTTTTGGGACCTTGTTTTGTGACAGATCCTCTTTTCCTCCCCTAAGACTTACAGCCACATTAAAATTTGGCAGAGACTGTCAGGCTGGAATGTCCTTGATCTAAAACAGGGGTAGGCAACCTATGGCATGGGTGCTGAAGGCGGCACACGAGCAGATTTTCAGTGGCACTCACACTGCCTGGGTGCTGGCCACCAGTCCTGGGGGCTCTACATTTTAGTTTAATTTTAAATGAAGCTGCTTAAACATTTAAAAAACCTTATTTACTTTACATACAACAATAGTTTAGTTCTATATTATAGAGTTAGAGAAAGAGACCTTCTAAAAACATTAAAATGTATTACTGGCACGCGAAACCTTAAATTAGGGTGAATAAATGAAGACTCGGCACACCACTTCTGAAAGGTTGACGAACCCTGATCTAAAAGAAAGGAAATCCATTCTTTCTGTGTTTGTTTGTTAGGGTGGGGGCAACTTCTTTCAGAACTCGCTCCCCTCATTGATCTTTCCAAACCTGCATTTGCCAACCTCCCACCTTTGCTCTCTCTTTTTTCCAGCAATTGAGGAGAAAGTAAACTGAGGGCTGGGGTGGCTATATTTATGCATAGTCCCTTTTGTGTTATTTCGTGTGTTTTAACCCATGGTTTGGGTGCCCAGAGCAAAGGATGGGAACCTACAGATATATCTTCTAATTTCAAATAAATATATCTCTGGGATTACCAGATTTTGGACATAATCTTTGACTTTCAGTTATTGTTCCAGCCACACACATGGATTCTGTTGTGTTGAATATGACTTCAGCTATTAACTATAAATTTGTTTAAAAATATTATATAAAAAATCTATCCATGTTGAATTGGCACCATTTAAACTCCAGTGTGTGCTTTGGTTCTCAGGTTCCGATGTTGGCACAGTTCTTATTTAACTGATGCCGCTAGAAGTCCGCTGCATGTTTTGGTTCTAAGGCTTTGGCCTTGATGCAGAAAGCTCTCCCATTCAAGTATGCCATTTTATGTGCAGCATTAGGTTTTACTGTGTCTGGATATCTGTCCTACTTGGAGCTTGCATGCCGTTCCTGGCTTGTGTCTTAGTTCTCCATTATTACTCAGTTTACTCTCTGTATTAGGCTATTGCTCTCAGCCTATTCCCTCCCTGAGATTTGTCTTGCTGACTCAAATTGTTGTTAAACAAAGCTCAAAATGTTTTAATCTTCCAAGTTAACATAGCAAAGCTTAGTAATGGGAATGCAGATTTTTCCTGTGGACCATTGTGCTCTGGTACTTGTGCTGAGCACCAGTTTAATCTTCAATAAAGTAAAGTATAACAGATTGCATGTAGGGGAAATTAATCTTGTTTTATCGTGTGGAATTTCCAGACCAGTCATGCTTTCTCTGGCTGGAAAAAGGTTACTATACCAAGAGAAGTACTTCCCTTCTTTGTTATGGGCTGACTCCTCTTGAACTCTTCTGTCGCTGTGGTTCTGCAGACGGCTGCAGAATGACTCTTCTTGAATCATATTTGCATATCATTTCCTTTCATCACTGACTGCTTGCTGGAAAATTTTCTCTCCTGCATCTTGTGCTAGTGGTTTTTTTTTGCCCTCAAAGACAATTTAGATTTTATTCCATGGCTGCTTTGACCTTGCTGTGGTGATAATTTTTGCCCTCACTGAACATGGTATGAATAACTTCTTAGTTGTTTTGGCTACATCCCCAAACTGCGTTTGTATGTACTGTAGTTATCTAGTGGTAGGCTCTCTAAGTGGTTTCTCCCCAGCTCCTTTTTAACCAACACTGGACAACACGGTTTGCTGCCTTATCTTGGATAATGTGAGGGTCAATTTTCAATCTTACGCAAATTAAATGACTTACTCCAAACTTGTCACCAATCAGTGTTTTGTAAATATTGTGTAGCAGAGTGTTCTGTCTGCCCCTGGCTTAAAGGGCGCTAACCAAACGATCCCCAGACTCCTCTGTATTAACTGTCCCATTCTGTGAATTTGTTTAACAGAAATACCTTTCTGTTAAAAAAGGAAATGAGAGAATCTGGTTCCCTTTTGAGGGGATCTCACTGTCTGAGCTGGTTTTCTGTCAGATATAATGTGCACAATATGTTGTTCTTATCCTAGAGCGTACTATGGGTGCGTGCGTGGATGCATACCATCATACCAGACCAAATGGTAAGACCATCGCACGCATAAGTGTTTATCCATGCAAAGAAAAGTCTTGATTTTAATTTGTCCATGTTAGGAATTGTGCCAGTATAACTATTTTGTTAAATCACACCCTTCTCCAAAATAGTTACACTTAAAAGTTTTTCCGGTATCCATCACCCCAGAAAGCACTATGTAAATTCCTTTACTGCGGACACGTTTAAATTGGGGAAATCTCAAAATGCACAACAAAATCCTGCAGGGTCAGCCAGCCCAGCTTCATTCCATTATCACCTCAGCTGAAAGACCCCAATTCCACTCTAGTCAGTTCCAATAAAACCTTGTTTGCCAGTGGTCTGAAAAGGGCCTGCGGGGAAAAAAAAAATCAGCCTCTGGGACAAAACATCTGCCAGAAAATGCCTCTGGGGAAGGCTTCCTTGTGGTCCTAGAGTGAAGCAATTATAATTCTAGGCAGAGCCATGACAGCCCACAGGTTATGTAAACCCTCCTCTGCTCCATCCCACTTAGGCCCAATGAGATTCCTTGTATAAGTAGGCCCAGCCACCCTTGTTGTTCCTTTAGTTCATGTGTTCCTACTGTGCGCCGTTTATCTAATCTCATTGTTTGCATGGGATTTGCTGTTTTTGTTAAATTAAGGCCTGAATTTCTTTATTCACTTAAAAGAAGCCACTTCTTTGCTGGACAGAAGTTAAAGCCGCTTGGAGAGAGTCCCATCAAGAGTCCTCTTCCACAGCACCGTTTCCTTTTGAATTAATGGCTTTCCAGCAGTTGTTTGGGGTGTCGCTTGTTGCGTTGGGCCCTTCATTTTTTGGTTCCTTTGCTGCTACTTCTGATGCTTCCATTGTTAATTTAGGAAGGGAGAAGTCAGCAGAAGCAGAGAAGCACTAATTACTGCCTCTTCACTGCTACTGTACAACCTGTCTGGAAGTGCTTGCAGTCTTTTTTATGGCAGAACCCATTAGCACATAGAGAGGGACAGGTTTGCTCTGATACTTTAAAATGAAACAAGCATACAAACCTCCACACTCTAATGGCTCAGTTCAGTAGTCCTAACTCAGGTAAAACTCCCACTGTTGACAGTTAAAAGTGTGGGGGGCTCTGCCTGAGTAAGGACTGCAGGGTCAGTTCCCCAATCTGCATAATAATATAAATGATTTGGCGCAGTGTACAATTTGTAGATTCATTTTCTAATATACTAGTTAGAAGTCATGGTACATTAGATCTTAGAAGTGAAGAGCAGGAGGAATAGCTGTTTCTCAATTCCTGCCTTATCCCTCACTTAATTTTGTATTCTCTCTGTTCTGCTTGTGGTCCAAAAATTGGAGGACAGCTATGGTATCTGACTAGTTCTCACTAAGTTAATCACTGAAGGCTGTTTATATACCAAACAGGGTAATACTCAGTTTTCACTAACTTCATGCTTCACAGAACTCCAAATAAGGATCAGACATTGATATAGATGATGCCTCCAAAAAACTTGAAAATGATTAGGCTGCTGGTGCACTGATATCACTGCTGATCATGATGGCCAATACTGTGTCGTTTTCTTGTACTTCCCATCTCTCTGTATCCAGTTGCTGTCTCCTATCTTTCATACTTAGACAACAAGGTCTTTATAGCAGGCTCTATCTTTTTTTGTGTGTTTGTACAGCACCTAACACAATGGGCCCCTGATCTGTGGCTGAGTCTTCTTGGCCATACAGTAGTACAAATAATGTTAATACAAACAGCCACGGTTTCCATTAGATAAAATAAAAATGTATGCAAGGGGTATAAACCCTCCTGCTTCAGGGCACAAGTTACCAGTTACTGACAGGAGTTAGGAAGGAACTACTTCCTCTGTGCAGTTTATGCCATAATTATGCATGATGGATATTCTTGCTTCTTTAAAACATCTGATACAGCGCACTGTTATAGACAAAATACTGTACTAGATGGACCACAGGTCTGATCCAGGATGACAGTTCCCACATTTCTGTGCTTAGTGCCTGTCTGCAGCACAAATAAACAATGTTAGTTAAGTTTAAATGGTCTCTGCCTTTCTTACTGGATTTGGTGATGGCTAAGGCACTGAGGTCTACACTAGAAAATTAGGTCAGTTTACATTTGAGGGTGTGAAACATCTACCCCCTTGAGTGGTTTAGGTAAACTGACCTAACTCCCTGTGTACACAGCGCTAGGTCAATGGAAGAATTCTGTCTCAGGGAGGTGGATTACCTGTGCCAATTGGAGAACCCCTCCCGTCGGCGCAGGTTGTGTCTGCACTGAAGTAATGCAGTGGCGCAGCGTTTTAATTGTAGACAAGCTCTAAGAATCAACCTATTTTTTTCATCAGCTACAAGGGCTGATAGCTGTAGGCTAAACTATAGGTTATCCTTATAAAAAACTATTTGAAATTGTTAATTCCGCCCAATATGGATCAACGCCTCTCAGATCAAATCAGTCAGGGGATGGAAGGAAAATAAATACATTTTTAACCATGGTTAGCTATATTGACAGTAGAACTGCCAAACAGAAAATGAAAAGCTCTCTTGAGAAAAGATTTGTGGGGAAGTAGTTGGGGTCTAGTGGATAGATTGGGAGTAGGCAAGGGCTTGCACTCAGGATCATGGGTTCTACTCCTGGTTCTTCCACTGACTCCCTGAACGACTTGGGAAAGTCATAAAACTTCAGTTTCCTTATTTGTATCCTAGGTAGAACAATAGCTCTTTCAGTGGGGTGCTTTGTAATTTGCCTAATTAATCATAGAATCATAGAAATGTAGGGCTGGAAGGAACGTCAATAGGTCATCAAGCCTAGCCCTCTGTGGAGAACCAGGACCAAGTAAATTTAGAGTCCTAGACTAACCCTGATAGGTGTTTGTCCAGCCTATTCTTAAAAACCTCTAATGATGGGGATTCCAAAACCTCTCTTGGAAACCTATTCCAGAATTTAACTACCCTTAGAGTTAGAAAGTTTTTCGTAATATCTAACCTAAATCTCCCTTGCTACAGATTAAGCCCATTACATCTTGTCCTACTAAAGCTTGTGCTTTGAAATGGTCAGGTGAAAGTTGCTGTTGAGGTGCTGTGTATTTATCATGATGATGCTTTCTGCTGTGAGATACTTTTGTTTTCTGTGCAGATTAGAAGCGATACATCCCAGATCCTGGACGAGACCATTCCGCTCATTAAAGCCAAGGTGGTAGAAATGAACAACATCTATGCCAAAGTTGATAAATTAGAGGTTTGTTACATTGAGATTTGCATTTTGAGGGGAAATGTGCTTCTGAGGTTGCCCTTCCTCTGGAATTGTGCGGAGTGCTCACACATTTGCAACCAATTTTGTTCCCTTAGGTGGTATGTTTTTTGTTTGCTTGTTTGTTTTAAATCAGTGGCCTAAATACAACACTTGTTTAAGTGCTTGCGGGATTGGGGCCTTAAAGAATAATTTATTTTCTGATTCACCAACTCCTAGTATTAGATTTGAGGTATCCATAATGATCAGGTCTTTGTGACTTGTAAGGGGATTTATGCCATGGTGTTTACTGTTTTTTTTTGTTTGTTTGTTTTTTAAAAAAAGGTCGGGTCTCATGTCCATCAGTTTCAGCTTGTTGATAATAGTCTTGTGTAATTGTGTAAAATGTATTGCTGTGCTCTGCAGCGTTTTAGTGTTTGGTGTATCCTGAATGAGGGAAGCCAGAACGACTCACTAAGATGATGTCCTCACCATATTTAGTAAGCAGTATATTAAAATTACAGTGTCAGCACTGGGCAAGGTTGCCTCTGGGATGAATATAATTAAAACATGACAAGATAAATCACATAATGTTTAATATCACTTCTAACTGACTTGGAGAAGTGGAAGAAGCTAAATGTTTGTGGCATCAATTCCAGGTGGGCAGTTCTCAAGCTTTGAGCTCAACCCCTGTACAAAGTAGCAAAATAACTCTCCCTGCCCCCTCCCCTCCCATGTGGTTTAGTGTTGAGATCGGGAATGGCAATTGATTTAATGTATTTAAAGCATTGTATTTTCTAGAGCAAACTTCTTTGCCCTTTTATGCCACCTTTCATCCAAGGGCTTGAAGTATTTTATATCCAGCTACAGCACTGTGAAGCTGGTAGGTATTGTCCTATTTTAGAGATGGGGTAACTGAGTCTTGGAGCTTCAGGGCAAAATTTTCAAAAGTAGGAGTCTAACGCTAGGGTCCTAAGACAATTAGGCATCTCCCTAGTTTTCAAAAGTGCTGAGCATCCCAACATCGATAAGAGCTATTGGGTTCTCAACACTTTTGAAAATCAGGGAGGTGCCTGAATATTGACAGGCACTTTTTTAAAATCACACCCTAATGGATTTAGGTGCTCAAACTGACTGTGAGAGTCTCGTGCCTAATTCCTTTAGGCACTTTTGAAAATCCCAGTTTATGTTTATTTGGTCTTCCGTTTTAGCAAATCTTTGCTCTAGTGACATGCCTAAAATTATAAGCAAGTAAATGGCAGAGCCCCTGACTCCTCCTCCCTTTCTCCTCCTCCTCCCTCTTTCACCTACTATTTCTTTATTGATAGTTACTACTTCAGTGTTTAATTTGAATTGAAAATTATTTAAAACACAAACTTGGATTACCACTTCTTATTTTTTGCCAACGGCCACAATCTGAGATTTGTTTCTTGGCTAGCTGGGTTCTAGAAAACACTTTTCAAGCCAATGGAGTATTTGATGCGGTCACTCTCAAGATGGACAGTAATTTTACACCTGTGCTGCCCCTTATTTTATTTGATTCTACTGAGTAGGGATAAAACAATATTTCCATTTCATCATATGAATTTAGGGTCTTTCTGGCTCGTATTATAACCAGTACTAAAAGATTCTGCAGACTAGATTCTGTCCTCAGTGTCACCTCTGCAACAACTTTGCCATCTGGGGTTTGCACAGGTGTAGCAGGACCACATTCTGTCCCTGGTAAATGGAACTGAATTTACAATTCTGTGGTTATACACAAGCAGGAAATAGACTCCACCTCTTTCTCCTATAGCTCTGCAAGGCTAACTAGAGTAAAAAAGTAGAAAAAAATTCACTTTTGCCAGCAAAGTGAGAAGATCCAACTCAGAATACACATAGGATACAGATCTGTTGAATAAGAAGGTGTCATTTGTACAAGATTTATTTTCAGACAAGAGCTGCTCTTCAGTGCCTTGATTCAGCAAAGTACGAAGTGGGTTCTGTAGAAAGATAAAATAAGAGGGTACTGCTGTAGAGAGCTCACAATTAAGACAGTCCTATAAACTCTGGCTTATAGCAATTTGTGTGTACATGGGAGAGTATTACAGTGGAATTTGGGTTTTAGTGATCATTCTATTATGATCATTTAGATACATGGATTAGTTTTTTTCCAAAAGCCAGTTCCAATGTGTGTCTGAAGCTTGTGCTGACCAATGGGGGGCATTCAGCTGAAAGGATCATATGGGAAGTGATGTATTATTTTATTTGATGTTTACAAAGGTAGAAAAGAATTTCACACTTTTGAGTGTCACTCGGCTGCAGGTAAAAAATAAATAAATAAAATGTTATAGTTGATGGGAGCTATTTTTATCCTGACTGCCCTGATTTGGCATTCTAGGATGTCTAGTAGGACTCATGCTTTCCTTGCTAGATGGAGACTCTGTTTCTCTGCTTGTGATTGATTTGGCCTTTTACTGTACTATGGATCTGGATGTTGTGATCATTCAGCTAGAACACTCCTGTGTCCAGCATCTCTTACAACTGGATTCAACAAGAAATCAGAGGATGTCTTAGGCCAGAAGTTCAGAGACCTCTGTCTAGTCACTAAGACTAATAATAATTTTGCTTCTGCTGTTTTCTACCCACAACCAATTATAAGTGCAAATGAATTAGTCTTCTAACCACTAGTTTGCAAGTGCCAGCAAATAGTGTAGTTGGATGTCTATGGTCAGATTTTCAGCCAGTATGCAAGTGCTCATCTAATCTGTTTGCAAACAAGGAGCAAAATTGTGCATTTGAAGTGTATTGGAAAAATTGACGCTAAATCATTTGCTCCTGTGAGTAATTACTCATCTTTCTGGCTATAGGTTGAAAATTAGAGCCCAGGTTTGAAAATGCATCCCTTTTGCTGCTACTCTTAATAATAGTGCATTCTGACATCTTGCTGAAGCCATTGATTTGACTCTGGATCAGTAGCCTGGATAGTATTGAAAACCAGTGTGCAGATGCTAGTAATTCTCATCAGATTTTTTTTGTGTCTCCTCTCACAGGCATTTGTTAAAATGGTTGGACGCCATGTCTCTTTTCTAGAAGAACAAGTGCTTCAAGCGGAGGGGAACCACAGCACTGTGTCTCATGCTGTTCGCAAACTACTTCAGTCTGCAGCTATACCGTCTTTTAAAAATGTGAGTGTTTAAAAGCTGTTTATAGCACATGGGGAAAGTGGTGTCAAAAATACTCCACCCTCCCACCACCAGCGTGGCCTAGACAGTAGGTTTGATATTTCCGGGGAGTGTTGTAAACATTACACTGGATAATTGATTGTAACTAACCAACACAACAGAACAATTATTGTTATTTCTTGTAGTGAAATTGAATAGCTAAGAAGTCCTTTTCTAAGCTGTTGTGTGGTGTTGCTGTAGGTTAAATAGCTTTTGTGTTAAATCTGAGAGATGTCCACATTTGGTGGGGGGAGTGAATGGAACTATTCCCCTGTGTGTATGTGTGTGCGTGCACACACACACACAGTTTGTAGAATTTGTACATCATCTTGGGATGAAAGGTGTTCTATAAGCATCTTGTGTTGAAATTACATCCTCTCCATAGACTTGTCATCCTCTGTGAACCAGCACTAGAGGGGGATGAGGCACATGCTCTTTGCCAGTGGGTTTCAGTAATATTTACTGACAACAGAGGAATGTTGAGACTCAGGAAGCTGGATTTTCTTTCCAGGCACCCTCTTCTCTCCTCCTTTCCAAACCTGTCTGTGTGCGCCAGTGCTGTCTTGTTCCTCTCTTTTCCTCCAGCACCCAGTCTCCTTGTCAGCCTGTCCCAATATCCCCTGCCCTCCCAGTCTTCCTCCATCAGGCTGCTTGTCCTAATCTGGTCCATCTACCTCTCCTCCTGGTCCAGTTTGTGTCCCCAGCAGAAAGGACATAGAATATCAGAGTTGGAAGGGACCTCAGCAGGTCATCTAATCCAACCCCCTGCTCAAAGCAGGACCAATCCCCAATTCAATCACCAAATCCCTAAATGGTCCCCTCAAGGATTGAGCTCACAACCTTGGGTTTAGCAGGCCAAGATTCAAACCACTGAGCTATGCCTGCCCCTCTCCATGCTGCCTATATGCCAGCCAGGGCAGCACTGAGAGCACAAGAGGGACAGTCTGCCTGCTTTCAGTTTCTGGGATCAGTGCCACAGTAGCCCCTGGGACCTGCGGTTACAGGGAAAGTCCTGCTTAGCCCCTGCCACGCTGGGATGGAGTGTGCCCAATCATGCTGTGGGAATGGCATGTAGAGAGTCTGGTCAGCACATGGGAGCTCTCAGGGGACAGACCATGCCAAACTCTTAACAAATCTCTGCTGAGCATGCATGAACTGTGATTGTTCAGAAGCTTATAACTTGATCAGATTCTCACTGGAACATCCCTGTCACCAGCACAACCCGCCTAGCCAAATTTCAAATCCCTCCTCCAAAGCATGCAGGCACAAGAGCTTCTCAATGGTTCTAAGCATTTTTTTAACATGGGCAAAGGAACATCTTTTGCTCTGATTTCATTTGATGAAATGGATGAACCATTTTTGCTATTATCCCCCCACCCCCCCCCAAAAAACAAAACAAAACAAAACAAAAAAAAACCAGCCTGATGCAGATAACCAGCTTGGAAAATTTCTGTCAGAATGGTTAAAATTTGGTAAATTATAAGCAACTGGCAACAGGTTCTTATAATGGGAAGTGTTGAGCAACCTTAACTATAGGTGACACTATCAATTCAACCTATAATAATGATATTAGTGGTAGGGAAACATGAACATTCAGCAAAATATACGTAGATGGGAAAACATTGAGGTTCTCTCTTTCTGGATCCAGAAGTCAAAGGGGGCTGGGTCATGGCGAACTTGTTCTTTTATCTGGGCACTTTTAAAAAAAAAAATGAAAGCATACTCTAAATGAAAAGTCCCTAGCTGTCTTGTGGTTGCAAAGAAGACTTTCAAAATATGGTGAGTGTAACTGACTTCGTGATACCTGCTTGAGTTTGTAGACAGCTTGGAACAACAGGTTTCAATGGGTTGTTAAGTCTGAATCCTAATGTCAGTAATTTACATGTCTGTATAAAATAAATCACTTTGATTGAAGCATGCAGGAAAGGATAGGGACTGTCTTACTATGAAGATGAGCTGTCAGTGGAGTCTCGTTTTGGTGTCTCAAGTGGGAATTTCAGAGAGTACCACTTTTTTTTTCCACTTCAACCCTTGTCTGAAATCCAAGGCTCCAAACTGCCATTTCCTTCTTCCTGCACTTTAGCAGCTCCCTGTATCACTGCCACCTTCCAATGGTTCATCACTCCCTCTTGTCCATTCTGGAAGATCCCATTGCAGTGACCCAGCAAATTTGGCAGTTCTCTGTGCTGGGGAGCCTGTTGCCACTGAATGACAAATGTGTATGATCTGGGATTACCACCTCCCCTTTGCCCCCCACACCCACACTGAGTGAGACTTGAATCTTACAGCAGCCAAGGCGCAACAGGGGAGCATCCTGAGTAGCTGAATCCTGTGATGAGACCTTCAAGGATAGAGAAGGTGGGATCCTGCAACGTGGGTGGGTGTCACAGGCAGGTTTAACGTGTTTGGCTGGTTCTGAGTGGCAGGCTGCCCAGATTTACTCAGACCCATGAAGAAAAAGAGCTGGGGTTGCACTGACAAAATTTCTCTAAAATAAAATCAAGCTTTTCCTCTTTCTCTGGTCTGGAATAGACAGTGCATTCCACCTATTGTTTCCCTGCTTTTAAATTAAATATACACACTGTAAAGTGCAAGGAAAATCTCCTTCTCACTCTTTGCTACTATATCCCAAGGTGCAGCAGCAGTAACAGGGTTTTGGTTCCTCCATTCATATTGTTAGTTTAGGCTCTCCCCTCCAGGACTGGTACCATTCTCTGCATGGCAACTTGTTAAATTTTTGGTCGTCTGCCTCTGTGGTTCTGCATTTTGGGCATTGAATGGTTAGTTCCATAGCTGTCTATTCAGGACCTTGTTGAGAAAAGTGTAATATCTGTGGAAGAAATGGGCACTGATACGGTTCTCTCCTCACGTTAGGAACATGTAAAGGGGTTGTTGGAGAGGAAGGGCAGCATGGCTAGGCAGGAAGTGGGTGGAGACTTGCTGATGTATTCTGCCCCCCCACCAGAAATGTGAGAGAGCATCTTAATTTCATGCATGTTATTGTCAGCACTTTGCAATGTAACTTGCACTGCAGGGACTTGCCTGGGATGATGCTATTGGCTGTGGTAGAACAGAGCTTCTGTGTAGTTAGTGGGGGGAGTGGGAGATAGAGATTGCTCTCCCTTTTTATAGGGATTTTACGGTTCCCATCACCATATTATTTGAGCCGTTCACAAATATTAATGAATTTATCCTCTCGGCATCACTGTTCAATAGAGAGGTCTCACTTTCCCTATTTCATAGGCTAGGAACTGATGCATAGAGAGCTTAAGTAACTTTCCCAAGAATACACTGGCACAGCTGGAAATTGAACCCAGATCTTTGGTGTTCCAGTCTAGTGCCTTAAGCATGAGATTACCCTTCTTCTCCAGCAACGGGACCTGTGTCCGGGTTGGAGCTGGAGGATGAGAATAACAGCTGGGAGATAAGAATTTGTACCCGAGTTCTTTATAGGTGGGAAGAATGACCAATCTGGGTTCTTGCCTGTATGGCTTGTAAGAACTCTGCAGGTGTGTTGTTCTGGCTTCGCTGAACTGTTAAGCATCTCTGTCGCCATAAGCTGAAAAGTTCTACAAGGACAGAGCTCTGGTCATAGAGTTAGGAGCAGTAGATGTTTGACTGCATACTAGTTTTTGTTACTGTTTTACAGGATTTATTATAATCCTTCCCTCTAAGCAGGATGAATATAGAAGATGCTTCTTTATTTTTGCTTTATGAACCTTCAGAAAAACAATCTGAAGCAATTTGTTTGTGACCCTAAGTATTTGTATGGAATATTGGAGTCCTATATGTGCAGGTTCTTCTGAGTGGATAGTGGATAGTATCTCCAATGGCTGTGTCAAAAATGGAGTTAAACTTGCTCCATGTTCTTTTCCTCTTCTACCACATTCTCTGGGTGTATATGTGCAATCTCTCTCTCATACACAGTGTAGGAAGTAGTTTTACTAGTGATTTCAGAACGTGTTAAAATACTTCCAAAATTTGCAGCACTCTTATCTGAGCAGTACTCTTAGTTCTTTGTGTTTCCCGTTCCTTCTTTTTTCCTGCTTCTTTAAACTGTCCATTACATGTAATTTTCAACAGTTCTCCATTTAGCAATTTATAGAACATATCTTGCAGGCAACCGTGTAAACGATTTTACACCAATTATAAATATACATTGCTGTACAAAACTGACAGATTACAAAATATAATGTCACACTGAAAGAGCTCACTTGGAAATTACAGAGCAAAAGAAATGCCTTCTCTTGTGAAGTCCATACACTCTGCAGAAGAAAAGTAGAGGTTGGGCTCTGTAAGGGAGAAGCTCGCTGGTTTTTGATACATTTCATACCTTTTATCTAAAGATTTCACCTGTGCCCTGGGCTGAATGGGTCTCTTCCACCATCCAGAGGAGACAGGAGAATTGTATTTTAGAAAATATCAGAGTTCTGGTTATAAAGAATCAATACCATCTCTTTCTTTCAGTGGATCAAAATCCTGTATTGCCAACTCTTACACTTTTATCAAGGATCTTGTGGTATTTGATGTCTTTCTAAAAGCCCTTGCTCCTGAATTCATTTGATTATGTGAGAATTACTTTTACAGCTTTAATTAAAAAAAAAAAAGTTTTGAGACTTTTTACGGTTGTAGAGAAAAGTTTGAAATTGTTACCCTAAAGGCCCCCATATCTCAGTAGGCAAATATAAAGAAGCCAACACTTACTATTTTTTAAAATTTCAGGTTTTTAAGCCAAAATTATTCGGGATGGCCTGACTCATTATTTTTGAATGTTTGGGGCTGGCAATACTGAAAACCCTCTTCAGCGTGTGATTCCATTAGTATCTGGCCTGCCAGAGCAATACTGCGGGAATTCAAAACCACGCTACAGCCGCTAGAGCTTTGATACAAAATATATTCCTTCACTCACAGCCAAAACCACATTTAGCATGTGGAAACACGGATAGAAGTGATTTTGAAAATATATTGAAGGAAAGTAAAAGCCATTGGCTACAATATTTGCATTTGATGCAATTCCTTATCACTCACACTTTAGAAAACCAAAACACACCGTTTTAAAGGGAAACTTCCATTCAGATTCAGCTTCATTGTAAAACAATTAAGAACGTAAGAATAGCCATTCTGGATCAGACCAGGGTCCATCTAGCCCAGTGTCCTGTCTTCCGGTAGTGGCCAATGCCAGATGCTTCAGAGGGAATGAACAAAACACAGCAATTTATTGAGTCATCCATTCTCTTCCATCCATGTCCAGCTTCTAGCAGTCAGAGGGTTAGGGATACCCAGAGCATGGGGTTGCATCCCTGACCAGCTTGGCTGATGGCCATTGATGGACCTACCCTCCATGAACTTATCTAATTCTTTTTTGAACCCAGTTATACTTTTGGCCTTCACAACATCCCCTGTTGTCTACAAGATTTAAAACCAATAGAAATATTTCCATGACTTTTTATTAAATTCCATGGAAACAGTTGCTTTTAAAAAAAACAGTAAATGCTCTCTTGTGTCCAAATATTGCAGTATTGGGAATCTGAAAGTGAAATCAACTATATATTTTTTTAAAAGTTACGTTAATTTGATCAATGTACATAGTCAAAGCTGAGACAAATGCAGAAAAGGAAAAAAGCATAAAATATTAGAAATAAAATTGGATTTTAAAAATTCTTTCAATAAAATTGTATTTTGTTAAGACCTATTAAACTCCAGTGTCTAATATTTTTGATAAATAAAGCACTTGTTAAAGATCTGAGGCCACCAGCCCTTTAGGCTGTAAGAGTTCTGCATTAACATCCCAGAGGTCCTCCGTTAAAACCTCGGAAGATTGGAGTTGACATTCATGATATTTCTAAAGTTTAAAAAAAAAATTAAAAACTCCTTTCAGGATTTTATTATCCATCATAAAGAAGCAAAACAGGCACAAGCTCATTTAAAATATTCCTTTACAAGTCATAATATACGGTTATGTTAATGATATTGTAAGCAAACATGTTTATCTGATTTTAGTTGATAGTGTCCCTTTAAAATATACAGAGAGGAACATTCCTATTTTTCCTTGCTTTCTTCTCACTTACTCATAACTCCATGCCTACAGCATCATTAGTATTTGGCTTTGCATTGCACTTTCAAGCAGTGAGCGCAGGTCCCTTGCAGGAATTAATGCTCTTTCATTTTCTTTGTAATAACAGCTTCAAGTTAATATTAGAGATATATTTATACCAGTTGTCAGGAGCATGATAATTCTTGACAATGCTTTCCTTCTATGAATTATCAGAATTTCTCATTAGAGTGGGTAGAATAAAATAGGCAGTTTCCTTTCCATTAGAATTGTAATGTTATCTCTAGAGCAGGAGCTGATTAACTTAGTCTTCATTCATCTGCTTCAACTGATGGGCTAACCACTTTTTTCTGATGCCTGAGGAGGAGAATGGTTTTCTAAATGCTATTGTTGGAAAAGTGGCTCAGGAGTTGATAATGGGAGATGAAGTTTACTTTGTGCTACATCATCAGGTCAAGCTCAGCCCACCTTGCTAGTGCCTACGAGTCATTGCCACTGCAATGATTTAAGTGTCTAAGATAGAGATTCCAGGGGTACAGTTATTTTTGTGGTTGCCTATGTGAAATGGGTTGGTGGGCTCAGTCCAGATTCTGGCTGGCAAGTATCCACAAAGGTAGTTACCAGTGGCAGTAATATGCTTCTTTGAACAGAAAGGCCACTGCTCAAAAGGATCAGGAGATTGAGCTCTTCTGTCTGTCTAGGAGAGCTTTCTCCCCATTACAGGTTCTGAATGATTTCCTGGGGAATTAATATTAACAAAAACAAGGTTATAAACTGCCGGAATAAGAAGCCCTTCCCCTATCAGTTGCTCACATTTCACCTCCTTGGTACTTGTCATGTCATAATCTTTGTAGATCTCCTTTAAAATGTAACTGGATGGTGTATGTTTAATATATGTTAAGATCACATTTTCCAATGTCCTTTCCCTTTCATATTAGACTCGCTGAAGGCACGGTCTAAGTTAAGATTGGGAGTCAAGAGACTTGTGTTCTACCTCTGCTTTTGCCACTGACTCTCTGGGTATCCTGGGGCAAGACACTTCACTTCTTGTGCCCTAGTTTAATTTCTGAAGCTAATGATCCTGATCTCTTGGGAGATCCTTGGGGGGACTGATTAATCTTTTTCCTTCATTTGTATTACATAGCATAGGGGAAAGGGGCACAGAGAGAGCAAGTAAGGCCAAGATTTTCTAAACTAGGACCCTAAAATTAAGCTCCTATGTCCATATTTAGGCACCTGCCTGACTTTCAAAAATGCTGAGCACCCATCAGCTGTTACTGAACCTACTGGATGTGCTGGGTGCTCAGCACTTTTGAAAAGCAGACAGGTGCCTAAATATGGATTTAGAAATTTAGCTTTAGGCTCCTAGTTTTGAAAATCTTAACCTAAAGGCCTGAACAGTTACTGCAGCAAAATGCAGGCACTGAAATATAATGAATAAATAAAAACTGATAGGAAAATTCTTATCTAAGTGAATGCTGTCCTGGTTAGCACCCTGCTCTGCTTTGTATTTGCGTATTACCCAATAAAGTCTCCCACTTCTGGCTACCTATATAATTTTTATGAGACTGATTAAAACAAACAAACAAATAAGTATGATCTGTGACAGAAGGTGGAAACCCCACCTCTGTACTTACTGAGTTCTGGAGGTGCTTTGTATCAGTTAATCTATTGGTGTTTATTGTTGAGCTTTTCAAATAGGCTTCACAGTGAGTGGTTTACTAGGCTTTGATGATAATTTTTTGTGGGGTTATAAATTCCACTTAGAACGTTGCTCTGTGCAGCATTAAAGTAAATCAGCTGCTGCAGAGAAGAGACACAGCTCGTTCCAGGGAAAGTAAGAGGTGGATATTCCCCCTTGCCTTGGGTTCCTATTGGCTGCTGCTGTGAGGAATGCAGCAAGCAGTGGCTACTGCTGCACTGTTGACTAAGCATCTGCATGTTATACATTTCAGCTGTGCACATGCGTAGCTTCTGGGGAAATAGAAGGTGGTGCCTTTAACTGTGTCTGATTCCTCTTCTCTTAGCAGTTACGTTTCCTCTCTTCATCTGGGGATCTACCCTCTATTTCCATTGTTAAATAGGCTAGATACTCTCTGCATTCTAAAACTGCAAGTATAAAATACTCACTTAGCTCTTCCTTCTGTAATGGTTCAGTCCCCGACTCATGAAACCTGTGCTGCCCTACTTACTTTAAAAAACTCAACCTAACTAAATTGAAGTGCTGTGTCTTCAGTTTGAGTTCCCTGAGGGCAGAGAGCAGCATATTGAGAAGAGGTACTGTTAAGTTAGGCTATGACTACGCTACAGAGCTTGCAGGGGCGCAGCTGCACCACAGTAGCGCTGCTAGAGAGCTCTTCTGTCGACTTCGTTATGCCCTGGGAAGCGATGATAGCTGTATCGTTGGGAGAAGCTGTCCACACCGTGGTGCTTAGGTCGGTGCAACTTATTTCGCTTAGGGAGTGATTTATTCACTCCCCTGAGGAGCATAATTTATACTGTATTGACATCAGCTAGAGCGTGTACATATATTTATTACCTGTAGTAGGAATCAACAGAATTCCTTTTTAGTTATTCCCAGAAATAATTATGGGTATTTTTGCTGTACTAGAAATGGGATGTATATATCCACTATTTCTAGGTCTCTTGGGTTATTTCATTTTCCTTCATTAATTTCCACTCTTTTCCCTGGAGCCAGCTGCATCCTGGTGAAGTCTTGTTGACATGCAGAAACATGCTGCAAATAGCACCTGAGATTTTTTCACCCCAACATATTGTGTTATTGTTCACTGAGAGAACTTTCTTGCTAGTGGTGAACTTGCACGGAAACTTTGTTTTACCATATTTCTGTGGGTTATTTTCTTCCCAGCACGGAATATTCCACCAGTTCCTGTTACATTTTATAATGGAGTTTCCTCAGAGAACTGTGCATAGAAATTGTGGTCTCTGCCTTACAAAGGCATAATTTTAAGTGTGCCCAATGGAGGTGTTTGCATAACTCTGAACTGGCACAAAATTTTCCCTTTTGAACTGATTTTGTCTTTAGATATTTCTAGATTATTATTATTATTAATTTTATTTTATTAATACTCTAGGGCCTAAAGGCCCCAACCAAGACAGCAGCCCTATTTTGTTAGGCACTGTATTTATTAACCCATAGTAAGGGATAGTCCCTGCCCCAAAGAGCATACAATATAAATAGACCAGAGAGACAAAAGATGAGAAAAGGGAAATGTTGTTATCCACCATACAGATGAGGAATTGAGGCACAGAAAGATTAAGCGATTTGCCCCAGGTCACAAAAAAATCTATGGCAAAGTCTGGAATTAAACATGTATGTCATAAATCTTGTACATTAGCTTCAAGATTCTCCTTTCATGAGGCTTGTTGTCTGCCTGGCCAAATATATTGCATTTTTCATCTGAGGATCTCTTACATTTTACAAACAATGAACAAGCTAAATACAGGAGCTTAATGAAACAGGTGAATGTTCTACCCATTTTATAAATGAACTGAGATTAGGCCCTGGAAAACACTGAGTTAGTGGCAAAGCTGAGAATGAAATTGGGGATCCTAACTCTCAATATTCCATTTACAATAATTTCTATATTCAGACTTGGCATGATGCATTGAAATAATGTTGAAATGGAAGTCTGGTTTTATGTGACACTATCCTAAAGGCGTAGTTTGACTTCTGTATTTGGGGGGGCAGCTCCACTCAGGCCAGTGAGGCCCACGTGTGGGGTCGAGGGTGGAGGGCAAATTCTGCCCTTGCCTCAGACTTGCAGTTTAGGTGGTCAGTGCCTGCCCACCCCCTCCAAATTACATGCCTATATCATTCTAAAGTGATGTGCAAACAGAAGTGACTTCCTTTGTAAATCAGTTTATGTTCCCTGGCCACCTGCTAGAAGCGTGATTTTTGTTTCATTAGGAAGAATCATATATGAGGGAAGCCTGAAAAAATAATACTCTGATCCTGCATAAACACATTCAAATGAAAATAACTTTAAATGTGTGTATAGCTGGGACAATGAAGTTATTCATAAGGTCCTATTATTTGCAGGATCAGGCTCTAAATTTGAGCTGTCACAGTAGTAATTGATATGGATATTTTTATAAGTAAATATCATGAACATAAGACATAGCGTATAAGTCAGAGGGCACTGCTGTAATTAAGTACTGTACAAATCATGTATAGCCTGGTCCCCATAAAGAATGTAACAGTGATCCATTATTAATGCAGGGTGATTATCGTCTTAGGTTTGCTAATAATGTTACCCTCCAAAATGACTATTGGATTTATAAAGCATACGCTCTCAAAAACGGACATACCACAAGACCAGAAAGACAAACAATGATAGGATATAACAAAACACAGACAACACAGAGTTCAGCCACCTCAAGAGTTTCTTGTCGTTAAGCTAAGGAGGGCAGCTGTGCCAATAGAAGAATAATATAATCTCAACGCAGGTACATTCTGGAGAATATGGATTCTATAGCTTTGCTCCTAGTAAAGCTGGGCTCTTACTTTACCCCTGTGGCATGGTCTGGTTTATGGAGTTTTACAACCTTCCTGTCTCCCCTCCCCCTACCTCACATACGTCCAATTAACTCCCCACACACTATTTCCTCCATTTCCCAGTGGCTTAGCGCTACCACTTAGACATTCTGACTTTTCTTGGGCACACACCCCCTTCTAAAGGCATTTTGTCAGTTTATTTCTGATGTCACTGGCTCTCAGTGGGAGGCTCTGGTACAGACAGAGAGACTCCGTTTCAGGTCCAGTCATCTCCTCTTGCTGAATTACTTGAATAATTGCTCCTGGTTTTCTGTATTTATTCATGCCTCCATCACTTTTAATTTTTGTTCAGGACCCAGATTTGGAAAATTGTTGTGTTCTTGTTTGTGAATGTAAGATATATTAGAAAAAAGGACAAAGGTACAATGTGCATAGGTAGATAAGTAAACAAACAGGAAATCCATTTAAAAATGTGATTTTACAATATTGTGCTGTCTGCCTTCTGAAATAGAGTACCAGTGGTGGTGAAACTTTCCTGAAGTTGTTTTTTTTTTAAAAAACAAAACAGCTCTCTCCCCACTCAATACACACACAGGCACTATTTGAATGCTGTTCTTTTTAGTAATTGTTACGTTTGTTGCAGTTTAGATCCTAACAGTGGCTTTTCACCTTGTGTTCCATAGTGATTGTTTCTTTGAGTCAGTTTTCCTGGAAAAGGCTATAGCCTTGTTAAGAATGAAACATGAAATGACTCTGAAAGCAAAGAAAGATTATAGGCAACTGAATGGTTTAGTTTACTTTATAACCTGGGCCAAAATCATCCGTGTTGTAACTCCTTTAATATCAGGAGTTATACCTAGGATGAATTTGGCCCATTGTACTTCTGAAAATAGGACTTTTCTCTTTGTAATATGAAATATGTCCTGATTGACTTTTCTTATTTCTCCTAGACTCAAAATTGTCCCCTGCTGAACAATTAATTTGCATAGTAAATTTTCAAAATTATGAAAGGGGTAACAAAATCAGTTAGACTTTTTTTCCCCAATACTGGCAAAGGGGTTCAGAAAACTCTGCCAGTCTAAAAATGAGGAAGAGGGCAATAAAGAGGGGACTAAAATAAGATGCCTTCTCTCAAGCTCATAAACATCTGGAATCCACCAACAGTGAGGGTGACTGAAATGGTGGAAACTCTAAACGAGTTCAAGAGACACCTACATTTTATTTGTGGAGAAGAAAGGTTATTGAGTGATCTGGTGTAGAAATAGGAAGCCTCTTCTACTTCCAAAAATGTCTTTGCATTCTAGCAATTGTAGCATGAATAACATTCAGAAATTGTCCTCTTCTCTTTTTAGTCATTAGCATAGGCTGCCTTTTGCTTCCTTATCTTGGTGAGTACTATTTTGTTTTGTTTGCAAGATGTTATTTTGATTAACTTTTCCAGTAGTTCAGAGTAAGATCACAGATAAATGACATTTTATCAACATCTCATTTTGTGGTGGGTAATATTTGAATGATCATGTTTATGCAACACCACAGAAATTAAGTTACTTTGCAGTCTTTTGGAGACGTGTAGGGTCCTGAGGACTGGTAATGGGATATAGAGTTTTTCAGCCATAGGTCACGGGTTCAGATTCCCTGCAGTGACTTTGTCACTCCTGTCACAGTTTCAAGATAATGGCACCTGTATTTCCTCTTCCTTGGTCCCTTGAGGGCACCCACTTAAAGGTTTCTGGCTCCCAGCCATCACCTCTGCTGAGTGGAGATCCCCATTTCACTCCTTTGTGACTAGGGGTTTTAAGGCTTTACAGCTCCCTGATCTATACTGTGATATCCCCAGCAAGCCAGTCTGCCTAAAAGGTCAGTGCCTGTGCTTTGCTCTCTCACCAAAGGCTACGACCAGTGTGTTGCCAGCAGTTACAATTTACCACACAGCTCTTTCTAAGCAATCACATTTTTTCTGACAGTAAAAAGCGTTAACACAGAGAAGTTATATAAAAACAAAAGAACTTACATGCATGCTAAAAAGCTTACCACCGGTTTCCCTCAACTCCAACATAGGGCTCTGGTAGATGCCGGTCCTTCAAACCCCACAGTTGGGTTTTCCCTGTGGTTACAAGCCCATATCAGTCTTTTAGATCAGGAACCAGAATGAAGGCCCCGAGTCAGTTTAAGTTTGGGCTATTTATCCCAAAATCCCTTCTCTGTCTGTTGGTCTCCGGAGAATCTGTTCTGAACCAGAACATACAAGCCTCCCCAGGAAGTGTTACCTCTCTGGAAGTGCTATAACCTGAGTGATTTGCCTTAATCATTCCCTTTTATTTTCAGAGTGCATGTAATCTCTGTCCACAATGATACATAAACCATTCATACTCTTAATACGATATGGTCTCCCATAGATTTTGCAGGTAGCTGCCCTGTCTGTCAGAGTTATCAACCAGGGGAGTGTATGGGACGCAAGCGCTGACATATCAGCTGTTCCTTGGCATGCAGGAGGCGCTGGGAGGGAAGGGGAGTAGCAGGCATGGGGTGTGTTTGGGGAAGGGCGTGGAACTGGGCAGGAAGAGGCGAGGTGGAGTGGGGGCAAGAAGAGGTGGGGCATGGGTGGGAGCGGGGCTGGGGCAGAGCCAGGGTGGGGTTGAGCATCCCCAGAGGAAGCCCCCTGGTGTGGGAGCCAGGGTTAGTGTCCAGTGGTCATTCGGTGATCTGCATGAAAGGAGCTTGGTGGGTCATAATCCAATTTCCAGTGGATGAGCATCCACATCACAGAAATCATCACCATATATTGTGCTAGTTGTCTTCCTCATTGGCAGCCAGCCACAGCAGAGAGGCATGTTTTAGAGGTGGTCTCTTCAGGTCAGGGTTATGGCCCATTGATAAGGGGAAGTTTACCCTGCTGGTGCCCATAATGCACCTGGCGTACTGATAGAAAACTTCAGACTCCGGAACTGTCAGTCCAGAACTTTTATGAGCCACTCTTTAATATACACAGATTTTAGAAGGAATCAGAGTGTTTCGAAGGATTTTGTTGCTCATAAGACATTATGAGAATCTCTCCTTGTGGCAGTTAACTTCAGGAATGTTTACTCCTTGATGAGCTCTGCATCCGATCTATCATTTTTCTATAGCACCCATCGCTGTGGCACCTAACTGCCTAAGTGTTTTAGAGGGAGATCAGCCTGGCAGAGTATTGACGATACTACACTCCATTCAGGTTTTGAAGTCCACGTAAGTACATTAAGCGTCAAAGGATATTTTTTGTTGAGATTAAAACAAAATTCACTCTTACCCTAATACTTTCCATGTCCTTGCCCATGCTACAGAGAGCAAGCACCTTGATGTGTCATAGGGATAAGAAGTTTGACTGATCTATTTCCTTAAAAAACAAAAAAGTTTCCCATTGTAGGAGTTGAAAAATTATTTAAAGTCTCCAGGCACCCAGAGAGGAGGAATGTTGTGTCTGCTGGAATCTGCTCTTGGCTGGGGATTATGGCCATTTTCTGTGGTCTGCAAGCAGTTCTGCCTATGATGTAATGTTGTTGCAGGAAAGGTGCTTGCTCTGCTTCAGCCTGTAGGAGTCGTAATGCCTAGCAATTCTCTCCCCCGCCTCCAATGCGCGCACATACACACACACTGTCTCTCCCAGAAAGTTGCCCTTCCCCCACCCTTTTTCACAGTGCTTCTCCCTGAGGCAAATTTCTTGCTGTCTGGAGTATCAAGCATGCACCGGTGCTTTCCTTTTTCTTTCTCCTTTTTTGAATTTTCCTGTGTAGTTACTATAAAGCTGCAATAGCTGAAAAGACAGTTTCACCCTGGTTCTTTTCTCTAGTTGTGTGTGTGCGTCTGCGTTGTGTGCGTAAAATAAATAAATAGATGAGAGGCCAAGTTTGGGTTTTTTTAAGTGCCTTTCCTCAACATTCATCATTTTTTCTTGTGGTAAAGATACAACATAAGCAGATGGCAAATATTAACACACAATACAGTGCCTGCTAGAAGTGATTTAACAATGCTCTAGGTTTCTTTGCCTTTCAGTTAGTTAAGTCATGTTTACAAGTTAATGAATTTGTTCCACTTGAAATATTTGATAGCATGTACTGAGGTAAAGGGATCCTTTAGGAGTAATTGAGGAATGTTGTGTGTTTCTCGGCACTGTGATTATGGGTGACCTATTTTTTTTTCTTTGAATTTTAGTATTTTCACTATGGTGCTGAAAAGAGGATCAGAATGAGCAGTATTATTAGGTAATAACCTCAGTGATGCTGCTATGAACCTGGAAGTGATACCATGCATCATTGCAACCCCATCCTATGCTATAGAGTTTGTTCTTGCATTTGTATTGGATGTCGATAAGCCTGAGGCAAGGATTTGAAGAACAAATGCAATTTTGGATAGCAAATTGGGCAACAAACTGTGTTTTTGAGTAGCCTGTTTTCGTGTTTTGGAACTATGAATGCAAAATATTAAATAAGAAGTCTCATATAAGTTAGCTTGCATTTTGCAGCGAAGGTGCTTGGAAGGGCATGATATAACTCAATATATTCCAGACCCTGTGTAAGGTTTCTTGCTAACATGATACCTGTTATGTACTTATCACAAAAATCTAAGCCTTCTTCTGCAGTTGTACTCACGTTGGGAAACAAACAAATCTGTTTATATCTGGAAGCTGAGGTTCGTGTATTGTAGAAAGACGACTGGCTGCAAGCTATGGCGCAAACCTTGTGTGATTAATATTTTACATGGAATTCTCCAGTCATGCAGCAACCATATAAATGTGTTTGCACTTGGAATATGCAATGTAGGTGTAGTCGTATCAATCCCAAAATATTAGAGAGACCTGAAGAAGAGTTCTGTGTTTCTCGATAGCTTGTCTCTCTCACCCACAGAAGTTGGTCCAGTAAAAGATATTACCTGACCCACCTTATCTCTACTTGGAATATGCAGTCTATCACACTTCTGAAGCTGCAATCGCAGACAGTCCTAAACAGTCCATTGACTAGCAACCTGTAAGCCTCACTGCATTTAAAGAGTTAATGCCATTCACTATTATTTGACCACTTGGGGCCCAAAAAAAGTAGTTTTTAAAAAGATTTAATTGATGGCTCTGGCACAAGCCCTTCCTATGGTAGGATTCTCAAAGGTTTGTCTTTTCATAGGGTTTTTAAAAAAAAAAATGCATTGCTTGGTTTAATAATACCTTTATTCAGTAAGAAGTGAAAATGCACAGGATCTGTTTCACATTTGAAGAGGTACAGTACCTAGCTCAGGAGTTCTCATGCTGGGGGTCAGGTACCCTCGGGGTCACGAGGTTATTACATGGGGGGTCGCGAGCTGTCAACCTCCATCCCAAACCCCGCTTTGCCTCCAGCATTTATAATGGTGTTAAATATAAAAACAAGTGTTTTTAAATTTATAAGGGGGGTTGCACTCAGAAGCTTGGTATGTGAAAGCGGTCATCAGTAAAATAGTTTGAGAATCACTAATAGCTCATCATTGACTTCACACAGGATGCCATACCAGACAAAGCTAAGTTGCTTAAGATGTGCCTGTGTATATCTTTCATAACTTAAATTTGACAACGATTCAACATATTCATAAATAAGGCTTCCCTCAGCAGAAACAAACAGTGAATAATTAAGCAATAAGACAGGCCAGTGTGAGTGCATTTCTACATGACAGTAGTAAGCTTGCATGGCGTTAGGGTCTGAGGTCAAATGATTTTAACTACCTGAGAAGCGCTATAATTAATCTGCAATATGTTTCCTGGAGTGTCACAGATACTCTTATTAGCTGGAATTTATATGCAGAAATTAGACTAGTTAACCCGTATTTTACCAGGTATTATGGATGTCTTACATCATTGGGAGCCAATCAGAAAGGTCTCTCTAGGGCAGCGTTTTAAAAGCCATTTCATAATATATTTATATTCAGTGCATATACACTTGTTTTTGTAACGTTCATTTTGCCGCAGAGTCCAAGTGTCAATGTGGTTTGAAAATGCATGAAAATAATTTATTCGCCCTTGGTTTTTAATTCAATTGTACACCTAAATGCTCTAGGAAGCATAGCTGGTACACTTGGGGAAAAAAGTTATTGTGTAGTGATTGTATTTCTGCAATAGCAGTATTGCTGCAAGCTCATCTTTGGTGGTGGTTAATCCCTCTTCGCCACATTGCTCCTGTTCAGATGCACCCTAACCTGCAAATCTTTCTAAAGCTGCTTCTGAAACAGTCCGGTTTGCCAACAACAAAAATATCAAGATAGTCTCCAGAAAAAAAGAGAAACAGAGTGTGTGTGTGTGTATTTGTGTGTGCGCATACACCTTTAGCCAATAGAAATAAAGGATTCTTCCTGGCCTGCCTGGAAAATTCTAGTCCTTTCTCTCTGGCTTAGCTGATTGCAGTTGCTATGTCTCTGGCAGTTGCTGTTACACAGCGTTTCAGTGTAGTTTACCCAGTAGAGCTCAGCCTGCAGGAGTCGCCGCGATTACTGCAGCTTCTCTTCTAGCTGCCCATCCCCCAACAATACTGCAGTGCCAGTTCCATGGTGTGTGTGTGTTTTCTTTCACATAGGCATACACAGACTATTTTTATCCTTCATTAGCAGGCAGAACTTTGCCATATTGTCTAGGAACTTTCAGGCCCTATTCACTAATATTGAATGTTCCCAAAAAGTCTAGTTAACACCTCCCCAATCACCTGGTTTTGTGTAACTCTTTCATTGCCAGAGTGCACCTTCCATTCTGTAAGCATATGAGTTTGTTTGGGGTTTTTTGACCACAGTAATTTTCAGGCCACATTAATGACCCTTTGGTATCAATTTTTACCAGGCAAGACTTATATTTCTTTTTGTAGCAATGTCTGTGTGATGGGACCACCCATCTCATTGCAGCTGGGCAGGCATGAGTACCTCAGCACTGCATCTAGGCCTCTGCTCCACAGTTAACAGGCCATGTTCCCAAACAGATGGGATATGGGGGCCTGGCTGGAGGATGAGTAGTAAGAACTGGCTTCATTAGCCTGTTACTATTGAGACAAGCTACCTCTAAAGTGCTCTCTGTCAGAGGAGGGGTGTGGAGAAGGGTTTTCATCTTTATGGCAGCTGATTCCAGCAGGGCCAGAGATGTAGGGGCTCAAAACCTGCCACATCTCCCCTCATGCTACCATGGGACAGGCTACAGCCACTGACTTGAAGTTTACACTTTACTCACTTTACTTCCTGCCATGTCGTACCAGAAGCTTGTACACAGTTTACTGTCTGCTCTTGCCTCGGGTCACTCTCTCTCTCTCACTGCTATCCAGAACCTCCCTCCCATTGACCATCAGTGTTCAGAGTATTATTGGACTTTTCCCAAGCTGAATCTTATTTTTCTCATTTTGACCTATCATTTCTGATCTGATCTGAGGCCTTAATCCTGCAAAGAACATGAGTGCCCCCGACCCCCATTGCCTTTGGTGGGAATTGAGTGAATTGCCCTGCACTGTGCCCTATGGCCCTTTATATTATTTCTTAGCCAATGGGTTGTTTTTTTTTGGCAACCTGTCCCAGTTTAGTGTAATTATTAATATTTTTGGACCCTGAAAATCATCAGAAATTAATCTGAAAACCAAAAATGTTCCTAAGAAATCCTGATTTTTTACAAAGTTCTGGTATGTCCCTGGGACCGGAATAAAATCCTGGTACAATCTGTAAACACTTTTTTTTTTTTTTAAATCATGTTTTTGAACCTGTTTTTAAGTTGTACTATGTACACGTGGTCTTGTGCTGTAGCATGTCTTAATATAACATTACTAAAAATAAACTCTGTACACTTCCCCTTTTCTTAGTTTATCAAGAGAAAAATTAGGTTATAATTTACTCATCTGTCTGAATACAGTGTATCTTCTTACATATACCAGAATACTAGTTTTGGGGTGTTTGTAAGGGGCATCTATTTTACTTTTACCTTTACACATACACACATTCTGCACAGATGGCCACTAGAAAATGTAGATGGTAAATTAATACAATCCATATTTTGTCCTAAAGCCTTTTCCAAAGTGTCCTCATTTTACAGATGGCAAACTTGAGGCACAGAAAAGTGAAGGGTCTTGCTCAAGGTCATAAAGTGAATCACTGGCAGAGTCAGAACTAGAATGCATGAGTCCTGTCTTGTGCTGTGCCTGTCCACTGGGCCACTTACTTAGGGAGCTGATCCAACTCCTATTAAGTCAAAGTGAGTCTTTCCTGAGTAATGCTGCTTCGTATTTCAAATAGGTTTTATTATTTTGTTTAGCTTTTGATTGTGACGCTGCTCCAGAAAGACCTATATTGGGGGGCAGATTATTTCATGTCTGTCTGTTGTGTGGGGTGCTTACATATTCCTGTGAAGCATCTTGTTCTGGCCACAATTAGAGACCAGGATACAGGACTAGAGCAACCTTAGGTCTGATCCAGTCTGGCAGTTCCTATGTTCACAAAGAAGAGTGCACCTTACAGCTTGAATGCTTTCAGAAGTTTGGATCGTCTTATTTTTTGTGAAATAGAGGGATGGTATGTAGCTCACTTTTATGCTACTTTTATGCTTAGTTTCAAAGCACTTAATAAAAGAGGGTCAGCATCATTGTCTATATGTTACAGATGGGGAAACAGAGGCACAGGAAAGTGACTTGTCCGCATTCGCACAGTAATTCAGTGGCAGAGCTGTGAGTAGAACCCAGATCACCTGACTGAGTCCAGTGCCTGACTGTGGGAAGCAAAGGAAGCTTATACATTATACTGAGAGGTGGTCTTCTAGAGAGATTACAAGGGGCAGAGTTATGTACAGCCTTGAAAGTGAAGCTATACTATAATCTATTACTTCGGCTCAAAGTCCAAATGCTCAGTTGTTTGGCTTCCTTGCTCCCACTAAAGGAGAAATGAGGTTGGCTGTTTCTTGTCTCAATATATCTGTGAGGGCATGTGGTGCTAAGTGAGCATGTAAGCCAGGTGTCGTCTTCTGCACAGCTCCTCAGGCATATGGCCTTCTTTCAAATGCAAAGCTGTGGGTCTATAACTCGAACAAGGTTATCAGCAAAATTTCCCTGACGTAATAAACGCTGCTTTGCTTTTAATCTCCCACGTCTTGAATATATGTATAAAAAAGTATGCTTGGTTGGTGCAAATTATAGACTTCAGTGGAGGTAAGAGGTAAAGGTGCGTTGTCTCTGGTCACAGTTCTGCAAACCCACCCTTGAAATGTTCATTTTCCCAAAATCAAAAATGCAAGCACAACCCCATTTTATCACATAATCCAGGGACAGTCTGAATTGACAAGTGCTCATCTCTGAATTTCTGTGGCTGCAAATATTAGACAAAGCCGCCTGTTGTCACGCCTCTTTTCAAACCTCTTGGCTGGCTACCCATTACATTCAAGCTTATCATCCTTACCATGCACATCTCTGTTCCTGCCTATACCTCAGCGCTCGGACCTTCCTTCATGCATTAACTTAAGCCATGCTCCTGCTGAAACATCTCTTCATTCCTCATGGTGGTCTTTGCAGTTTGCCCCATAGCTGTGATAGTGTCTGTTTCCTCATTCAGAGCTTTGAACTTACTTTTTCTGCTGTGCCTGTTAACCTATAATTTTCCTCTGAAACTTGATTTCACTACAGAAATTTAAGAAGCCACCTACGATGTCACCAGATATATTCCCTCTTTCTCTTCGCCCTGCAAAGCTGTATCCCCTTCCTTTTATTTGCCTTTGTGCTTTGTGTGTTTTTCTTTCATTATTTCCTCAGTCTTAATTGTAAGTGTCTGGTGGTAGGGAACCTCCTCTTTAAATTTACCAGCAGGAAGTGCTGTGTGTGCCTGTAGCACTGTGAAAAAAAAATAAAAAAAATTTGAAGGCGGCGTGAGTTCGGATTCTAATCTTGGCTCTGCCACTGACTTGCTTGTGTCTGGACAAACTACTTAACCCTTTTGCCTCAGTTTCCTCAGCTCTGAAATGGGGGCTGTAGTACTTCCCAACACCACCTCTGCAAGTAGGTATCCATCTTCAAACCGCTTTGCGGATAGTAACTCATGTCCCTGGTTAAATCCCTTTTGTGCAGCTTCAGAAGCACAAAGGGGAGTAAAGTTGCCTTAATCAGGCAGCTGAGGATTCTCCCCCATATGCTAGGAGACATTCCTAGCCATGTCTTCAGGAGAGGCGGGAGCTGTAGCCTTCCACCCAGAACCCCTATGGTGCCACTAGCCTCTAGTGTGGAGAAAGGTACTGGGCATAGCTGAGGAGCCAGCTCCGTAACTGTGACATGAACATTATTGTCAAAGCAAACTTAAGGATAAGTGTTTCTAGACATGGTGCTGCTGCATTTAGGACCCCTTTGTACACTTCTCAAAGGAGCCATATTAACTCAACTCACTCTCTCAGGATTCCATTTGTGGTATCAATTTTTATTTTATTTATTTATTTAATAGTCAGAGACTGTCCCAGGGAGTTTGCAGAATCTTGGTATTGTGTGTTTGATATTGAGAATAATGTGTTCTGGGTAAAGGGGACAGATAAGAGAAAAATCAAATTATTTCAGGCAGGGTGAAAGATCATGAGAATTCCTCTTATCCAGAACTTGTCAGTGATGAAGTGTGTGTGTGAGAGACAATGGAAATATGGACAACTGAAATATTCCCCTAGTTAAAATAAATAATAATAATCCAGTGTGTTGAAGACAAATTTAGATGTGTTGAAGATTCAGACCATAGAGTCCTTGTTGCTTGATGAAGGCAATTGGCCTGAATGTCTTGAGGTTCCCTCAGACTCTGGCCTGCAGTCAGGGGTGGCCATACTTACTGACGCTCTCAGCCACATATGACATTCTTCAGAAGTTTGAGAGCCAGGGCACACCTGCTGGGGCTCAGGGCTTCAGCCCTGCAGGGAAGGAGATCTCAGGGCCCTCCCTCCCTGCTAGGCAGAAGCAGCGGTGATGTGTGTGTGTGTGTGTGTGTGTCAGGGGGTGTCACATGCCCTCTCCCCCCAGTTTTTGCCAGGGTTACTTGGCTTCCACTCTCAAGAGGCACCAGTCATCTCTGGCAGAAGCCCCTGGCCCCAGCACCTACCGCAGGGCACAAGCCCTGAGCTCTCCTCTCCCTAGTCTGGTAGGAGGAGAAAGGAGAGGGCGTTGGAGGCGCTGCAGGCCACACTTTAAAGAGCCACATGTCGCTTGTGAGCCACGGTTTGGCTACCCCGTGCTATAGCAAAGCCTGTTGTCATCCAACCACTTGTCTAATATTCAGTACGACAATGACCAGAACCAGATGCATCAGGGGAAAGTGCAAACAGCCCTATGGTGGATAATTACAAAATCTCTCTCCATAAGGAGAGTGTATTTCAATGTTATCTAGATGAAATATTTCAGTGGTTCTGAATTTAAAATTTTCAAAATTTTCATTGTGTGGGAAATTTTGAAACTTCAGCATTTCGTTCCAATTCATAAAAATTAAAAATTTTTTTTTTTTTTTTTTTAGCATTTCTCATGGAACAGAAACTCATTTTTGACCAGCTCTACTCAGAGCTGTACTTAATTAAATACATGTGAAAATGATCAAGTGCTGGGAATAATAAGCCCCACCAAATATCACTGACCCTGTCCTCTTACCTGAATATCAGATTACTCTTTTTCCCTAGGTGGGTCACCTCCAGTCCCTCATGTCCTTGGAGTTCAGACCTCTGTGGCGCACCTGTCTCTCTGGAACAGAGTTCCTGACCCTCTTTGTTTTCTGTGCCTGCTTGCAATGGTGCTGATGCTCCCATGAAGGCTTTGAAGGCTTCTCTTAGTGTAGCAAGCAGGAGCAAAACCTTCAGTGGGGGCTAAGGGGAAGGTGCATTAGTGCTGAGTCAGGTGCGTGGGCTCTCAATAGATGAAAAGTAAATGGGTTCAGGAGCTCTGGGAACATGAGCGGTGCTGCAGGCCATGGCAGCAGCAGGAACTAGTATAGATCTGCATTAGGGGCAAGATATTGTATTACTTCTTTTTTAGCTTTGAAATTGTTGTGTGGGGCAGGAACTTTACATCGGAGGGATAATTGACCCAATATAGTTCCTGTTAATATGTCTGGGCCTGGTCTACAGCTGGGTGTGTGTGGGGAGGAATCAATCTAAGATATGCAACTTCAGCTACGAGACTAGCATAGCTGAAGTCGACGTATCTTAGATTGAATTAAAATTACTTACTTCACGTCCTCGCGGCCCTGGATCGATGGCCACGGCTCGCCCGTTGACTTTGCTTCTGCCTCTCGCACTGCTGGAGTTCAGCAGTCGACGGGAGAGCAATTGGGGATCGATTTATTGTGTCTACACTATATGCGATAAATCGATCCCCGATAGATCGATTGCTACCCGCTGATCCGGTGGGTAGTGTCGACGTACTGAGATGAGGCACAAAATCCTGAAATTGGCTAGGCTCACAGGGAACCTACTTTGGCGGAATCCAGATCTGAGGTGGTGATTGATTGTTTCAGAGAAAGAAAACTGGTGGCTGCAAGACTTTGGTTTAAGTTTCACTTGTGTACTTGGAAACTCCATTTCCAATGGGGAGGAGCTTACATGGTTAATTTCCATTCCCTGTATGAAGTATGTTCTTCCTCCCTCATTTCTTGGGGCCTACCTGTTCTTTCAGCGTTTGGAAGTTTGAATTACTTATGAAAACCAGTAGTTTGGAATTGGATAGGAAGGCCTTATAGTAACAGCAGTAAATGCAGAATCCTAGTCTGTGCCTGGGGACTGAGTGGGTTATTGGGTCATTATGATGAAGTGGGTTTCAGCCCTCGAAAGCTTATGCCAAATAAATTTGTTAGTCTCTAAGGTGCCACAAGTACTCCTGTTGTTTAGGCTGGCTTAAGTTTACTATGTGCAGTGTGGCTTTGGAACATGTACGCACTTCTCCTCCCTCCCTATTTGATGAAAAGTAAAATCTGAGTGATTGTGGATTAAGCTGCCCAGAGGGGATAGTTTCCTGAGCAGAACACACAACCTACAAGTGCTCACCTTGTGACTGAGTTATGCTGTTTTAGTGCTGAGTTGCAGTTGTCAATACTACTACTGTATTCACATCTGTGGGTCACACTCATGTTGCTTTCATGTTTCCTTTAGCTATCTAAGACAGTATTTGGGGTATATTCTTCAAGTAGAGGGCCCCAGTGCTTCAAAAACAAAGCCACAGAGCTGCTCTCCCTAGATAACTTGGCCTCCTGATAAGGTTTAATTTACTGAAGTCTCTAAAGCTGCCACCAGAGGTTTTAATCCTTCAGGCATGATTCTGCATGCCATTCCTTTGGATTTTCTTGTTAAGTACAGAACGCTGCAAGTGCTTCACTTTGCGAAAGGTCATCTAAAATTCTAATGTTTTTGTTTCAAACCGTAAATATCCCATCTAGTTTATATGGCCCTGTGTTTCCTGCTACAGAATGTTGAGTTCCTCTTCACTTTTTCATCCTTCACTTCCTCAGCTAATCACTGTTTATGGGATCTTTCAACTGAAAGGTGTAAGTTAATAAATAGTTCCCTAAATTGGGAGCAGAGTTGGGAAGTGGATCCCACTTCAAATCTGTCTACAGATGGCACTTGCTCTGGAGTTCCTGAAGGAGAACACTGCAACTCTGGGCTTGGCTACACTCACACTTTACAGCGCTGCAACTTTCGCGCTCAGGGGTGTGAAAAAACACCCCCAAGTGCTGCAAGATGCAGCGCTGTAAAATGTCAGTGTAATCAGGGCGGCCTGGATGCTACACCTGTAGAGGATGTGGTTTACATGCAGTGCTGGGAGAGCTCTTTCTCAGTGCGGCAGCGCTTTGAAATTCCAAGTGTAGCCATACCCTCTGTCTCTCTCTGTTCTTTAAGTGTATCACACGTGATGACTAGACTACAGCTTGAGTCTATGTCCATACTTTGTGCCTTTATTACTGTCATGCTAAGTATTGTCTGAAGGGCTTTTAATGTATCTGAATAATGCTGCTAGCATTTGTAGACAGCTGTCTCTGATCTGGTGAGCCACCTCCCTTGCCTTATAGTACTTTACATAGCCTTACATTTTCAGTTTTGAGATTTAGTGTGGAGGGATTTGTTTTGTTTTAAGTGCTCGGTGCTGGTGAAAGGTTGACAGACTGATGTCCTGAGAGGCTGAAATCCTCTGCCAACAATTCTCATACAGTACAGGTAGAAACAGTGCAAGCTACTGTCCTACCCTATGCCCTATCTAAGGAAGCACTAATAGACGTGACAAGGAGTTACTTATAAAGTGCTATACATATGCACAGAACTGTAGAAACCTTGGCTTGAGGACCTTATAGTCTGACTTGGTCTTTGGCTAGCTGCTGATACTCACTGACAGAGCCAGTGCCACTTGTGGTATCTTTTGTGGCATGGATGCCATCCCGCTGGGAATTGGACTAAAGGCTCCTAGTCTGAAATACCTCAAACAGCCATGGTACAGCAACATCCTCTGTGCTTTACTAATCTGCACCAGATGTGAACCAAGTGATCTAGGGCAAAAGGCTCCATATCCTGTTACTTGAACCTTTCCCTTTTGATTTCTCCTGTAGTTTTGGATATTCAGGTTCTTGCAGTCCCCCCCGCCCTCCCTTGGCATGAAGCTATTGCTTTTCCTTTGGGTTTCACTGTAGCTTGACCACAGAAGAGCTATTTCATCCCTTGAGTGTGTGACATGCATACAATAGAGATTCCTCATACTCTGGCATCTCTGTTACCTCCATATCTTATTTGTACAGTTGTCCAAGAATCCTTTCCTCTGAACTGCTCCTCCTGAAGCACTGTCCTCTGGATAGTTGTGTTTGTCTCAGTAGTTGGCATGGCCTCAGCAGCTGCACCAGAAGATTCAGAACAGACTAGCACAATCTTTTATCATCATCTGAGAACTAGAGGGGAGCCTTGATTAAAGTTAATTACAGGTCAATTTAAAACAGAGAATCCTTTTTACAATTATTCACAGCATGATTACACAACATTAGTCAGCCAGAGGAATTAATTGTATCAGGAGGTCATAGAAACATACATTAATAGGGACTGGGAGGGGATGGGATAACTTTGTAGTTGTAGTTTAGCATGGTAAGGGAAAGAAAGTATACAGATCTTACACTTCAAGGCATCAGTTGATCACTGCAGGGGTTAGGAAGGAAGTCTTCTCTCACCCTAGAGTACAGCATTGCATAACTAACCTGCTGCATCATAAATTCTTCTTCTTATTCTTTCTATTTTAAGTATCTAGTATTGGCCACTGTCAGATGCTGGGTCCTGAACTAAGTTGGCCAATGATCTGATATGGCAAATCCTCTGTTCAGGCCCGTTGTCAGTTTCATAACTTAAGTTTCACTGCTGTCCTGTATGGTAGTACTGTTTCTTTTAAGATGTTTTAAATCAGTGTTATCAGCCACTGGCAGTGATTTCTCTGGAGTGAAGGGCAAATGATTTTACTTTGAAAAGCCAGAGTGTTTTGTCTTTTTATTTCTGACTTTATCCACATTCTCTGTAAAACCACCAAAACTCTCAACTTTCCACTTGGACTGCATTCTTCATCTACTGCTTTTGCCTCTCTGCAGTGTTATTGCATCTTGTCACTGGCAACTGTTCCAAGAGCTGCCTGGCTTGCTGGTTTAGTTTCTGCCTGGCCTTATTCAGAGCTGGGACTGAGGACCATCTGCTTTTGCTGTCACCATTTATTTTTTCTACTACTACTACAACATTTAATTTTTTACAACTTTTTGTTGTTAAAGGTGCCTGTCTCTCCTTCCCTCACAAGTCTATACACACATGCACTCTAAAACAACATGATCATTGATGTGAGTAGCTTACTGCTCCAGGCCTATTCCTATAACCCCCCTCCCTCCAGCCTCTGTAGATTAGCGGCTTAGAGGGCAGTTCACTGAGAATATGCTGCCACTTATCCCAGATGGGCAAACCAAGAGAGTGTCAGCAGAACTGCCCCAACTCATCTCCTCTGCTGTGGCGAAGAGGCGGGATGGGCATCTTAGGAAACCAGTACCTAGGCCATAGAGGGCTTTATAAATCAATACACCTTGAATTGCCCCAAGAAGCAGATAGAGAGTAAGAGTACTCTGGGGAATTACGTAGTAAGTTCTCCATACTGCTAAACAAGCACACAGCTTCCTTCAGAGAGCTACCGCAATTAACTGTAAGTAAATAGATTAATCAAGAACATGCTAGTTCTGATATGATCTCATCTAACCAACAGTCTATAGCCTTGAAATACTTTGAATTGAGGGCCTGACTTTGTGAGCTGCTGAGGGCACTCAGTCCCGTTTTGGTGTGTCTACACTGCACACTAAACCCACCTCTGAATCCGATTAGTGCCCAAGCTGCACTTTCATCCACACCCACACATATCAGTTTGATTCGGGTCAGCAAGTATTCAGGACCCAGTCCGGCGACCCTGGTAGGGGGTGGGTCAGAGCCCCAGTCCCTCTGTGACTTAGGTCCAAGCCCTGTCATTTTGTGACTCAGAAGACCTCTGTAGCGCAGCATGGACATGTTAGCATGGTTGAGACACATGGGTTCAACAATTGTAAATCCAGGTTTACAATGGATGCTCAAGCACGGGCTTGGAAACACAGAGTCCACGAGCCCTTGTCCCACAGACCTGGGTTTACAACACATTATAGATATACCCTGAGAGACCTTGGTTTTTGGGGTGGGGTTAAGGTCTTCACTGTGGCAGAGAAGCAAGTGTGGTCTCCTGGGTGGTACCTTGCAGAATGGGTAGCTCAGCTTATTCTTATGTTGTTTGAATTGTTACTTTTCCAACCTGACCATTTCTTCTCTACTTTGGCATTTTCTGCAATGTTACTACCTCTGTTTGCAATTCCTTTCTGTTAACTTTCCCTCACACCTCCCTCTGTTTTCTGCTGCTGAGCATAAGTTCTGAAGCACTTAGAGGAGAGGAAAGTGATCAGGAATAGTCAGCATGGATTCACCAAGGGCAAGTCATGCCTGACTAACCTAATTGCCTTCTGTGAGTAGATAACTGGCTCTGTGGATGAGGGGAAAGCAATGGATGTGTTATTCCTTGACTTTAGCAAAGCTTTTGATACGGTCTCCCACAGTATTCTTGCCAGCAAGTTAAAGAAGTATGGGCTGGATGAATGGGACTATAAGGTGGATAGAAAGCTGGCTAAATTGTTGGGCTCAACAGGTAGTGATCAATGGCTCCGTGTATAGTTGGCAGCCGGTTTCAAGCGGAGCACTCCAAGTGTCAGTCCTGGGGCTGGTTTTGTTCAATATCTTCATTAATGATCTGGAAGATGGCATAGACTGCACTCGCAGCAAGTTTGCAGCTGACACTAAACTGGAAGGAGTGGTAGGTATGCTGGAGGGTAGGGACAGGATACAGAGGGACCTAGACAAATTAGAGGATTGGGCCAAAAGAAACCTGATGGAGGTTCAGTAAGGACAAGTGCGGAGTCCTGCACTTAGGATGGAAGAATCCCATTCACTGTTACAGACTAGGGACTGAATGGCTAGGCAGCAATTCTGCAGAAAAGGACCTAGGAGTTACAGTGGACGAGAAGCTGGATACGAGTCAACAGTGTATCCTTGTTGCCAAGAAGGCTAACGGCATTTTGGGTTGTATAAGTAGGGGCATTTTCAGCAGATTGAGGGACATGATCATTCTCCTCTATTCGACGCTGGTGAGGCCTCATCTGGAGTACTGTGTCCAGTTTTGGGCCCCACACTACAAGAAGGATGTGCAGAAATTGGAAAGAGTCCAACGGAAGGCAACAAAAATGATTAGGGGGGCTGGAGCACAGGACTTATGAGGAGAGGCTGAGGGAACTGGGATTGTTTAGTCTGCAGAAGAGAAGAATGAGGGGGGATTTGATAGCTGCTTTCAACTACCTGAAAGGGGGTTCCAAAGAGGATGGATCTAGACTGTTCTGAGTGGTACCAGATGACAGAACAAGGAGTAATGGTCTCAAGTTGCAGTGGGGGAGGTTTAGGTTGGATATTAGGAAAAACTTTTTCATTAGGAGGGTGGTGAAGCACTGGAATGGGTTATCTAGGGAGGTGGTGTAATCTCCTTCCTTAGAGGTTTTTAAGGTCAGGCTTGACAAAGCCCTGGCTGGGATGAGATAATTGGGAATTGGCCCTGCTTTGAGCAGGGGGTTGGACTAGATGACCTCCTGAAGTCCCTTCCAACCCTGATATTCTATGATTAGGGTGCTCTCCAAAAAGATTGAGAATAGGGGATTCCAGATAGGTTTAACTTTCCTCACTGTATAAAAGTGGCAGTTTGTACACTTGATTAGTTCTAGGGTAAGATTTAAGAGCCTAAGACCCACTGGCTTTCAAAGAGATTTAGGCTCCCAAGGGCCAGATTTTTCAGGGTATTTAGGCACCCAACTCCCATTGATTTCTCAGAGTTAAATACTTTGAAAAAATGGATACAAGTGCTTAAGATACTCTGGAAAATGGAACTTCAGCATCTAAATTGTTTTGGTGCTTTTGAAAAATTTATCCCTGGTCAATTTTATCATCTTGAGCTGGTCTGAATGTGAATGTGAATCTGTTTAAGAAGAAGCCAAACAAAATTTTTAAAAAGCTTTTACACTCATGAGGTCAGATGGCTATGGTATCGTCTTAGACTGTGAGCTCTTTGGGGCAGGGGCTATCTGTTATTGGGGTCTGCACTGTCCCTAGCACTATGGGCCCACCTGGTTGTAGCCTTTAGGTGTAACTGCAGTAGAGATGATGTGTTTATCTGTGACTCACCACTTAACTGATGATTGTAAAGTAGACTCTAGCTGATTTTTCCCAGTTACAGACTGATTAAGACCTTCATCACGCTCATTGCTTTCCTTTGGTCTATCCAAACTCTAGTTACTAAGGTGATATTCCTTGCCCAATTCCTCTAACCACACCTATATATGCCTTTTTTCCTTTGAATCTCTGTTTTCTACTGAATCAAGTTCAAGCTTCTCATCCTCACTGTCAGGACCCCTCCCTCCTCATACACCTCATTTCTCTGATATCCTTGGCCAAAAAAAGGGAACCGTTATGAAAAGTGTCAAGGAATCTTTAGCATTTATGCAAAGCACTGTTTTATAAGGGCTTAATCAAACGACAACCACCTGCAGTAATTCCTAATTTTATCTACTTCTTAAGCACTAAGAGCTGAACCTGCTCTGCTGGGATGCTAAATTTTGCACATCTGAATTTAGACCACTGAGCCAATCAGCATCTAGTAGAAGAGGGGTGCACAACTGGTTGAAAAACAGCATTCAGAATAGTTATCAATGGTTCACAGTCAAGCTGGAAGGGCAGATTGAGTGGGACCTGCAGGGATCTGTCCTGGGTCTGGTTCTATTCAATATTGTCAAATGTTTTTGATAAAGGCATAGACTTAAAAAGTTTGGGACAATACCAAGCTGAAAGGAGTTGCAAGCACTTTAGAGGACAAGATTACAATTCAAAATGATCTTGACAACTGGAGAAATGGTCTAAAAATAAATAGAATGAAATTCAATAAAAACAAAATCAAAATACTACACTTAGGAATGAAGTAACTTTTCCACTTGCTGCAGCACCGTGTCCCATTCTGGACACCACACTTTAGGAAAGATGTGGACAAACTGGAGAAAGTGTAGGAGATCAACTAAAATGAATAAAGGTCTAGAAACCATGAACTGCAAGGAAAGATGGAAAAAACTGGGCTTATTAATCTGGTGAAGAGAAGACGGGGGGACATAAATCTTCAACTATGTAAAAGACCGTTATAAACAGGAGGCTGATAAATTGTTCTCCTTATCCACTGAGGACCAGACAAGAAGTAATGGGCTTAAATTGTAGTAAGGGAGATTTATGTTACAATTAAGTTTTTCCTAATGTCTAAGGATAGTTAACCACTGAAACAAATTACCTAGGGAGGTTGTGAAATCTCCGTCACTGAAGGTTTTTAAGAACAGGTTAGACAAAGGGCTTTCAGGGATGGTCTAGATCAGTGATACTCAGACCTTAGTGATTCAGCAGCTAAATTACTGATCAGTGTTACCCACAAAAGCCAAAGTAGTGTGAATTGTTTCATTTACTATATATTCATATTTTAACAGTATGACAGGGGAAATAAATCTCACAGCAAAATGACAGACCAAGTACACCACTACCTCGATATGTCACCCGATATAACACGAATTTGGATATAATGTGGTAAAGCAGTGCTCTGGGGGCGGAAGGGGGGCACTGCGCACTCCGGTGGATCCAAAGCAAGTTCAATAGAACACGGTTTCACCTATAATGCAGTAAGATTTTTTGGCACCCAAGGACAGCGTTATATCAAGGTAGAGGTGTATTATTTTATCAATTACAATTGGTTAATAACTTAGTAAAAGCATTCTGGTTGGTTAGTAACTTAGATTGGTAAATAATTAAATCATACCTTGTTTTAATGTGTGCTGCAAAGAGCTGCAGGAGACATTAAAGAGACGTCTGCAGCTCATGAACCTCCGTCTAAGTTTCACTGGTCTAGATACTATTTAGTGCTGCCTCAGTGCAGGCGACTGGACTAGATGATCTATTGAGGTCCCTTCCAGTCCTACATTTCCATGATTCTAAATATGCAGTATTGAAAAAATGTTAACAGCAGGCTTTTAGTTGAAGGCAAAAGACCTTAATGTGTAAAGAGAAAAAGTAGTTTTGGAGGTAGGAGAAATTGGTCTAGATTGAAATAGGATTACTAGAGAAAGAACAACCGCCAGGAGTGAATAGTTACAAGACCACACCTATGAGGAAGCCTGCTGGATGAGTGGACAGAAGGTAAGTTGGTGTGAGTGAAGTAAGTGGATGGATGGGTTGGGTTGATACTTCAATTTGGTAGTAGATAAGGAACATGCAATGGAGGTGATGTGGTGTAGCTATCACAGTTTTTTGGAGCCCTGGAAGTCAGTCTGGATTGCAAGAAATAGCAAGGGAAGGAATTTGAATAGTCAAGATAAGCAGCAGTAGAGACCTGTGGAAATTAACTATTGCTGCACATTAGTTCCAGATGCTTTTGTCTATTTTTGAATGGCCTGTTTGGTAGAACAATGAACAAGAGGAATAATGAAAATACAAATCTCTGCAAGAGAATAGCTTTGAATAAAGAAGCAAATCCACTAAAAATGGCAATTTGGGGAAGATAAGGACCCTGTGTGCACATTTTAAGACCAGGAGACTCTACGTGAAATAAATTGAATGAATAGCACATTAACTCCTAACAATGAGATATGAAGGCTAGGAAATTTGACCAAAAACTGCATGGGCGATAATTTGCCCAAAACACAAGAAAAAGAATAAAGTCTCCAAGTCTTTTAAGAGCTTTCTAATGCTGGGCATCAGTGTCCACAATGATCTGGAATGGAATGTGAACTGAAAATTTGTAGTGGCAAAGCCTAAAAGGATTGTCTTAAAGGTTTGAGAACAAAAGTATTGGGATTCAAAGGGTTCTGGTGGGGAAATGTGGTGACAGAAAATGACCTGTACCCTACCAGTAGCCTGATGCATTTTCTGTTTCAGTATCAACAGAAACAAGAGAAGATGTGGGATCAAATTCAAATGTGGTTTAATGAGGTAGAGCTGCACTGCAAGACCGCAGCATGGTCACGGCTGGCCTGGGTCAGCCGACTGGGGCTCAACAGGGCTATAAAATTGCAGTGTAGCTGTTCGGACTTGGTCTGGAGCCTGGGCTCCTCCCCCCTCTTGCCTACAGTGCAGTTTTATAGCCCCAGTCAGCTGACCTGTGTTCTGAGACTCAGTGCTAAGTATTCATCACCACCTAGACATACCCAAGATGTACAACTTCACTGGGAGCTGCACAAGCTCAGGCCACACCTTCTCATTCTTTCCTGACAGAGGGACAGACCTCCTGGAAACCATTTAAGTTTTAGTCTTTCCCCAGGCATTGTGTGGGGGAGGGGGAATGTTCTCCTGGTATTTGGTACATAATATACTCTGAGGTTATATGTAAGATAATGTTGACAAATTGCAACATCCCACATATGCCCAGCTAAACATATTACCAATTAAATTCTTTTAAGAGTAAAATTAATTTTTCTCCCATTTTTTCATTTCAGAAGCATACTCCATCAGCACAGCATACATATGACCTGCCTAAACTCTACAGAACTGAAGATTATTTTCCTAGGAACTATGCAGGTACAAAGTATCAAAGCCACTAGTAGCTGACTTCATCTTATAAGCAGCTTTTTAGGGAAATGTTGCTTGAAATGTTTTCATGTCTGACTTTTGTTTTTATGATTCATGTTTTTTCAAATAAAAACTTGAGAATTCTGCTTAGCGGTAAATGTATAGCAGTGATGGGGAAAGAGTGGCCTACGGGTTTATTATATATGCATTTAGCTCCCTTATTTTAAGGGAAGCCTAAATAGTATGGATGGGGAAGAAATGTAAATATAGTTCAGAATAGATTTGTTCACGTTTTATGCTATTGCTGGGAAAAAAAATATAAACTCATGTTGTTTACAGTGACATTTTAGAAACCAATTTGTTTACATGTTTGATCAGAAGGTTGCAGATTGCTGTATGTGTATAGCATATTAAAACTATTTCATCTTATGTGATTTTCCTCCCACATTTGATATGTTACTTTATAGGTATTTACCAGTCTTTTAGTAATATTTCATACCAAAAGCCTCCCACTGTTTTGAATTTACAAGATAAACCTCTAAAATCAATGTGGTCCAATTTTGGAAATTCAGTAAGTTACACATGGCTGAGACTTTCATTGAAAATTGGATCAGCTTCAAAAGCTGTTGTATAATGTAACTTGAATGGTGTAAATAAATTTCTGCAAGGCTACTATGGACCCTTTGATGTGAAGTTTTATAATGAAGCTTTGACTTAGCCAGGGCCAAAAGTTTATCACCTTTTCCCCAACATAAGTCTACAGAAACAAAATATAAGCAGTTGGCTAGGAAGAGTATTTGTGACTGGTGTATGCTAGAAGAGGTGGTCAGAAATTTAGGCTAGCCAGGTATATGGAAAGTTACACCATTGCAGAAATGGGGAAGTGAGATGGGGGAGGAAAGGGAATGTATCAAATCAGATGTCACTTCTGATTATTTGCAAGTTAATTATTTGTTTCTTCACATGTACTGCACCTTATAGTTAAATCAAGTTGCTATACCCAATTCCTGTATCAGATGTAGTATATGAACACAACTAATACTTAAGATGGAGGGTAGAATAAAAGTCCATATTTACATACAACTTACACTATAAGTGAAGCTACATGCACCTGAACAACCATCAACACCTCTGCTTTTGGGTGGGAGTAGGAATTTGTCACCTCACTACTCCGTATTGGTTAGTGGAACTAGTGATGAGATGTTTCAGAGTAGCAGCCGTGTTAGTCTGTAGCCGCAAAAAGAACAGGAGTACTTGTGGTACCTTAGAGACTAACAACTAATATTTGAGCATAAGCTTTCATGGGCTACAGCCCACTTCATCAGATGATGTTACAGTCCTGCAGCAGATATCCAAAAGGACTAAGTGTCATGTAATCAAAGTGGATGCCTCTGTAAGCCTGTTGTAGAGGATGTATCAAGTTCCTATACTGATACTACTAAGAAGCAGAGTATCATATCTGTAATAGGGCTGTCAAGCAATTAAAAAAATTAATCACAATTAATCAGGCTGTTAAATAATAGAATACCATTTATTTAAATATTTGAATGTTTTCTACGTTGATATATATTGATTTCAATTATAACACAATACAAAGTGTACAGTGCTCATTTTGTTTTTTATTACAAATAGACTCAGACTTTAAGGTCAGAAGAAACCATTATGATCATCTAGTCTGAACTCCTGCACAATGCAGGCCACAGAATCTCACCCATCCACTTCAATAACAAACCTCTAGCCTATGTCTGAGTTATTGAAGTCCTCAAATTGTCGTTTGAAGACCTCAAGGTTTGCACTGTAAAAAAAATTTTTAATTCACCTAATACAAGTACTGTAGTGCAATCTCTATCATGAAAGTTGAACTTACAAATGTAGACTTATCTACAAGAAATAAAACAATGTAAAACTTTACAGCCTGTAAGTCCACTCAGTGCTGCTACTTGTTCAGCCAATTGCTCAGATAAACAAGTTTACATTTGCAAGAGATAATGCTGCCCGCTTCTTATTTACAGTGTCACCTGAAAGTGAGAACATGCTGATGGTTGTGCTTGATAACAATCCAAAGTGATGTGGACCAACGCATGTTCATTTTCATCATCTGAGTCAGATGCCACCAGCAGAAGGTTGATTTTCTTTTTTGGTGGTTCAGGTTCTGTAGTTTCTGCATTGGAATGTTTAACAAATTTAATTAACGCATTATTTTTTTTTTACTGAGCTTCAACAGCATAGAAGCATATCCTCTGGAATGGTGGCCAAAGCATGAAGGGGCATACGAATGTTTAGTAGATCCGGTACATAAATACCTTGCAATGCTAGCTATAAAAGTGCCATGCAAATGCCTGTTCTCACTTTCAGGTGACATTGTAAATAAGAAGCAGGCAACATTATCTCCTGTAAATGTAAACAAACTTGATTGGCAGAACAAGAAGTAGGACTGAGTGGACTCGGAGGCACTAATGTTTTACATTGTTTTGTTTTTGAGTGCAGTTATGTAACACAAAAAAATTACATTTAAGTTGCACATTCACAAGAGATTGCACTACAGTACTTGTATGAAGTGAACTAAAAAATACCATTTTTTTTACAGTGCCAGTATTTGTAATCAAAATAATAAGTGAGCACTGTACACTTTGTAGTTTGTTAATTTAAATCAATATATTTGAACACGAAGAAAATATTTAATAAATTTGAATTGATATTAACAGTGTGATTAAGCACGATTAATCAACAGCCCTAATTAACAAGACTGATGTTTGGATAAAAACTGTCAAAAGCAATGTTCAGTACACCCAAAAGCCCATCTCTCTACTGTAATTTTTTTAAAATTGAAGTATCAGCTTTGGTCTAATAGTTCTTTGAAATATTAACATTATAAAATGGATACTGTAGCCTTTGATATACCTAAATGTTGAAACACTGGTCTGGTTAAGGTATGAAAACATCTGGGCCAAAAAAATTCATGTTATCCTAAACCTATTGCCTATTAAATCTGATGACAAGGAGTAGTGTTTTAGATGCCTGCTAAAAGAGGATGTTCAGATACCTACACTCTGTTTCAAAGATGAGTTAAAGGGTCAAACAATTTAATTCACAATTAGAGTATTATAGTTGCACACTAATTGTAAGAGCTAAATCTCACCATCCACTATATACAAAGTTGTGTTCCAAATGCCAATCATAGCTGTATTTACTGCTGTAACAGCAAAAGCCTGACTTGAAATAAGATATCTGATCGCTAGAGTTTGGCCTATTTTATTATAGGCCATGGTAGGTAATACCTTTTGTAGCGAGAAGACAGTAGAAGTCCAAGTGTTCCGAGTTTTCCCTTTCTATTTTAGCGCACACTTGTTAATAAGATGATGTTGGTAGGTCATAAGACCTCTTTCAGGAAAAGTCCTGTCACGTAGCATAAGGGCTTTGGATTAAGCCAAATTGCACAAAGACCCTCTTAGTGGGGAATAAGTGCCTGTCCCCACAGGGAGTTAGTAGAGAATAGTTGTTGTACTTTAAATTCACACCCTAGTTTATTCTGCACTAAAAGACAAGCCCAAAATCTCCAGCCATTATTTCTCACCTCCCCACCCTGTAGTGACTGCATCTTTATGTAGTGGCCCCTGTCACGTAATGGCTTAATATTAAGGCTGTACTAGTCCTATTTTCACCAGGCCAAATCCTTGTCTCCTACTCTCCAATCAAGGGCAAGCTTTCCACTAATATAATGGGACTAAGATTTGGTCCTTCTACTTTAAAGGAAAACATTCAGTTTACCAAAACAACAAGGTGTCCACTGGCACCTTAAAGACTAACAGAGTTATTTGGGCATAAGTTTTGGTGGGTAAAAAACCTCACTTCTTCAGGTGCATCTGAAGCAGTGAGGCTTTTTACCCACCAAAGCTTATGCCCAAATAACTCTGTTAGTCTTTAAGGCGCCAGCGGACACCTTGTTATTTTTGTGGATACAGACTAACAAGGCTACCCCGATATTCAATTTACCAACATCTTTTAGTAGTTTCAAGTACTGCATGTGCCTTTAAGTTTGCCACTATATTTAAAAAGAAAATAATCTCTTCTAGTGCTTTTTGTTAAAAACAAAACAAAACAAAAAACCTCTGCCCCTGCAGCTGTATGAACTGGGAAAACAGTCACCATTTATCCTGTCCAGTTAGCATTTTAGTCTGTTTAAGCTATCAAGTTTATACTAAATAAACAAGAGATTTCTCTCAAAGATTTGGGTGTTACAAATAAACAACAGTAGGTAAAATATTATTTAAAATTTATAATAACTTTCCAATGACCTTTGTAATGTGCTGCACTTTGAACAAGAGTGCGGCTCTAGAATACTTCCATTCCCAAAGTTCAACTTTCTGCAATTGCAAGTGACGATTTAGCCATGAGTAGAATGCTACCCCACTATATACACCACTAGCAAGTCAGTACAGTTTGTAGCATGAACAAACAAATATTGGGATGAATGGGTTGGTGTTACAGTACATGACATTGCTAGGAAGCTATGATGCATACTATAGCAGTTCCTTTGAGAAAATTAATCTAGCACAAATGACATCTTAAATCTCCAAATATGCATCTATAACCTCACTGGTCTATGATTAAGTGAAAAGCCAAGAATCACAATGAATGTGAGCATTAAATCTTGTCCAAGCTTTCAGTGATATTAATAGCCTGTTAAAGAAGTTAAACTGCAGTTCATATATTTCTGAAACAGGATATAAAGTGTTCAGTTTGCACTTGTGAAACTAGAGAGATACTTAAGTTTAATGCACAACACTCAAAGGAAAAAAATATACTAAGACTGGCAAATGTGCCAGACACTTACGTGTAGCCCAGTAGCCCACACTTCTTGCTGGAAAGGAATGGTTCAGTTACGGCCAACAAGCTTTCATCCAAACACCATTCCAGGGAGAGGGAGTTAAAAACTAACATTTTATAGCACCTCTTCAATGCATTTTTAATGTGGGCTCAATGTAGATCAGTGCCCCATATAGAGATCTTCAAAAAATGAAAGGTATTACAGACATCCATGAACACAAGTGGAATATTAAAACAGAACCATACAAATTGCTAGTGGCCCCAAAATCACTGGCTTTTATTTCATTACTAGTTATTCAACCACAAAAAGGACAAGTACTGGTCAAAAGTAAACGTAGGAGTTGTACCTGCTCTTACTAGATTCCAAGTTATGCAGCCTTGTGTCAGACATCCGTTTGCAGTCATTAGCGCAGACATTTCTTAAATTGCTTCTAAACAGTGAATTGTTTTAGGGGAAAAGGACAGTTATCTGTTCCGTAACTGGCATTCTTTGAGATGTGTTGCTCATGTGTATTGCACAGTAGGTGTGTGTGCTTGCCACGTGCGCCGGTGCCAGAAGTTTTTCCCTTAGCAGTACCCGTACTGGGGGAGCAACGCGGCAACCCCTGGAGTGGTGCCTGTATATCATAAGGGCCCCCCCCCGGTTCCTTCTTGCTGGACAATTCTGACAGAGGCGAAGGAAGGCAGGGTGTGGAATAGACATGAGCAACGCATCTCGAAGAACGTGTTATGGAACGGGTAACTGTCCTTTTTCTTCAAGTGATTGCTCTTATGTATTCCACAGTAGGTGATTCCAAGCCATACCTGTTGGAGGTAGGTAGGTAGGAGTTAATGATAGGCCGGGACGGAGTACTGCCCTGCCGAACCCGGAGTCATCCCTAGACTGGGAGATGATTGCATAATGCGAAGTAAACATGTGAACAGAGGCCCAAGAGGCCGCTCTACAAATGTCTAGGATAGGGACAGGGGCTACGTAAGCAGCTGATGAGGCCTGAGTGTTGCCTGATGATCAGTGGCGGGGGGAACCCCTGCCAGATCATAGCACATGCGTATGCATGAGGTGATCCAGCGGGAAAGACGCTGGGTGGAGATAGGTTGCCCTTTTACCCACTCAGCCAAGGCAACAAAAACTTGCAAAGATTTCTGGAACAACTTGGTCCGATGGAGATAAAAGGCCAGTGCTTTACATACATTGAGCGTATGGAGGCAGTGTTCTTCATTGGAGGAATGGGGCTTAGAGCAGAGCACGGAAAGAAAGATGCTCTGTTCCACATGGAAGGCGGAGACCACCTTCAGAAGGAACACTGGGTGTGGGTGGAGCTGGACTTTGTCCCTGTGGAAGACCATATAGTGGATTTACGAGATCAAGGCCCTGAGCTCTGAGACACGTCGGGCCGACATGATCGCTACAAGGAAGGCTACCTTCCCATGAGAGGTGAGACCATGATCACGTGGCCAGGGGCTCAAAGGGAGGACCCGTGAGTTGGGACAAAACTAGGTTCAGGTCCACTGCGGAACAGGGGATCTAGTGTATGGGAATGAACAGTCAAGGCCCCTCAGGAAACGGGAGGTCATAGGGTGGGAGAAGATCAAGTATCCTTTCATCGGTGAATATGGCTACCAGATGTACCCTGACAGAGGTGGGTGCCAGTCTCTGGGTCTTAAGGGACAGGAGGTAGTCCAGGATAAGCTGGAGAGGTGCGGAGGAAGGGGAGACTCCCCGCTCACTCACCCCCTTGGAGAACCTGGGGCACTTTGCCATGTACGTCTGGCATGTGGACAGTTTCCTACTTGCCAGGAGGACTCGCCTTACCTACTCCAAACATCTGCCCTCCTCATCTAGCCATGGAGCAACCACGCTGTCAGGTGGAGCACGGCTAGATTGAGATGGAGGAGATGGCCACCATCCTGGCAGAGGAGGTCCAGGCAGAGCGACAGCATCCTCGGGTGGGGGGGCCAAGAGGCAGAGGAGGGTCCCGTACCAGTGTTGGTGGCCCCACGCTGGGGCTATGAGGATGATTTTCACTTTGTCTGCTTTTACGTTCTGCAGGACTTTGTCAATAAGAGGGAATGGCGGGAAAACATAAAGGAGCTGGCCCAACCACTGTAGGAGGAATGCATTGGATAGTGCGCCTCTCCCCACTCCTCCCCTGGAGCAGAACTGGGGGCAACATCGGTTCTGGGGGGTTGCAAAGAGGTCAATCTGGGGAACACCCCACTTAGAAGAGCCGGTGAGTGACCGAGTGGAGCGACCACTTGTACTGGGAGGAGAAAAGCCTGCCGAGGCGTACAGCCCTCAGGGAGATATCGTGGGCTATACCGAACTCCCATAGGCTCAAGGCTTCCCAGCAGAGGGCTAGGGAGCGAGTCCCGCCTTGCCTGTTGATGTAGTACATGGCTGTGGAGTTGTCCATGAGGACCCTGACCACCTTGCCGCGAAGGTGCGTGCGGAAGGCCATGCACGCCAACTGTATTGCCCTGAGCTCCTTGACATTTATATGAAGGGACAAGTCTGGGATCAACCACATCCCCTGGGTTTGCACGTTGCCTGTGTGGGCTCCCCAACCCACGTCCGACACATTGGTCACCAGGTCCATAGACGGGTTGGCCTCCCGAAAGGGAACCCCTTGCAGCACGTTGCTTGGGTAAGCACCACTGAGAACTGGGGACGAAACCGTGAGGACCTTGTCTAGCTCGTCCCGGGCCTGGGAGACTTGGGAGGCTAACCAGAGTTGGAGGGGTCTCATTCGGAGCCTGGCATGGCAGACCACATACGTACATGCCACTATGTGACCTAGAATTTGAAGGCACGCCTCTGCTATTGTCACCAGGAAAGCCGTGACCGAAGCCATGAGACCTCTTAGGGCCTTGAACCTGTCCAGAGGGAGAGAGGCTGTGTCTCTTGTGGAGTCCAGCAGCGCCCTAATGAACTCTATGCGCTGAACTAATCTAAGGTTGGTTTGGTCTCATTCATCACTAGGCTGAGACAAGCACATGTTGACAGGAGCAGTTCCACATGGGTCTTTACCTCAGAACGAGTTACCCTTGAGAAGGCAGTCCAGATATGGGAAGATCTGTACCCCCTCCCACCTGAGGTAGGCAGCTACCACAGCCATACAAATCATGAAAACTCTGGGTGCTGTGGAAAGGCCAAACGAGAGGACTGCAAACTGGTAGTGGTCCATCCCCACTAGGAATCAGAGGAAGCGCCTGTGACCCTTGAAGATATGGATGTGGAAGTACATGTCCTGGAGGTCCAGGGAGGGGATAATAGAGGCCAAGGATACCATGCGGAACTTGGAGTGGCCAAAAAATGGTTTAAGGCTCTGCAGGTCCAGGATGGGCCTGAGGCCCCCTTGGCCTTCGGGATCAGGAAGTACTGGGCGTAGAACCCCTTGCCCTGGAATTCTACTGGCACTCTTTCCACCGCCCCCCAGGTGCAGTAGATGGTCCACCTCCTGCTCTAGGAAGTGAGCATGCTCCGGGTCCTACAGGGGTGAGGTGAACTGCAACCTGTAGCCCTTGGAAATGGTGCTGAGGACTCACTGCTCCGATGTGATACAGGACCATGCTATGCGGAAAGCAGACAAACAGTTGCCGAACACAAATTTTATTAATTGGGGTGTCATTCTGGCAACAGGCCCGGTGCCCCCCTGCAAATAGTCAGAACTGCCTCCTTCCCTGCCTCTTGCCCTTAGAGGGCCCAGGTTGCGGGGCAGAGCAGGACTGCTGCTCAGACTGGCATTTTTGGTGTCTCGGTCTCATATCTGCTCCTCACAGATTGAGCCAACAGTTGCGGTTTGGTCATGTCCTTTGCTGGAGGGACATAGAGACCCATGGTTTGCAGGGTGGTGCAGGAATCCTTCATCCCATGCAGTTGGACATCCGTCTGGTCCATGAAGATCGCCTTCCCATCAAACGGGAGGGCCGGTATAAGGGATTGGGCCTCCATCAACAATCCAGGCAGGAGGAGCCACGACGCCCTGCGCATGGAGATCACCAAAGCCACTGAGCAGGCTGCAGTGTCAGCTGCGTCCGATGCCACTTTCACTGCCCCCTCGTCTACTAGCGCCTTAAAGTCCTTCCTGTGCCGGTCTGGGAGGAGAGCCTCAAACTTAGGCAGAGACTCCCATAGGTTAGTCATAGCTGCTCAGTAAGAACTAGTGGTTAGCTACTCTGAGCTAGAAACTTGCTGAGGAATAAATTTTTTTTATCCAAGGAGTCCAGTCATCCGGCGTCCTTATTCTTGGGGGTAAGTGCAGGTTGGCCCTGACGCTCTCTATGGTTTACCAACTCTGCCACAAGCGAGTTAGGTGCTGGGTGGGAATATAGGTACTCATGGTCCTTGGTGGGCACAAAGTACTTCCTTTCAGCCTTCTTAGAGATCGGCACCAAGAAGGCGGGAGTTTGCCACAGGGTGTTGGAAATGTTGTCTACACTCTGGTGCAGGACCAGAGTCATGGGGCCCGGTGCCAAGGGGGACAACACGTTAAAGAGGGAATCGGAGGGGCCCTCCATTTCCTCAGCCTGCAGCTGAAGGCTGGATGCCACTCACTTTAGCAGGTCTCGGTGTGCCTTAAAATTCTCCTGAGGGATTGGTGGCGGAGGCACCGTTATCGTATAGGGGAAAGAGCCGGCGCACAGCCATGGGCCTCGGTAGGTACCAGGGGGTCAAGCCCCAGATCAGAGTCCGGGGGCACAAGTCCGCCGACTCGTGGCCTGCTGATCTGTCTCTTAGGCGGTCGGATGAAACTGATGGAGCCTGAGACCCTCCGGTGACCAAGTGTGTCTCCATATGGGCAGGCATCTGTGGCCACGGTGCCCACTGGCACCACTGTCCCTGCCACGGTGCCCCTTGCCACTGACCCATCTGAGGGCCCGGTGGCAGTAGCTGTCCCAGCTGAGCCGCATGGGCCAAGGTCTCACAGGAACAATATAAGCAGCGGTGCCTGCAATACCGCCTCCATCAGGACCTGGACCTTGAAGTCAAGGACTGGTACCTGCCTGAAAAGCTGCTTCAGTACCCATGCCGGCAAGGGAAGCTCCAGTGCAGAGGCATCGCGAGAGGAATCTTGAGCACGATATCTAGTTGAGCGGGAACTGGAACGAGAATGAGAACGCCTATCCCCTTGAGATCAGCTACAGTAGTCGTGTCGTGAAGGAAAACGTTCCCAGCGCCTCTCTCAATGCCTGTGCTCGCTGGCAGGCGGAGTAGAGGGTCCCCAAGACTCTCATCTGGGTAGTGACTGGGACAGTCTGGTCAGCGTCGAGGGATGCGCGAGCTGCCAGACAACTGGTCGCTACACGCCGAACGGTGCAGAGAATGGTCCTTGGAGCGGGAACTGCGACCTGCAGGAGAGGTTTGATGGGCACCCAATGTCACCGGCTGCATGCCTAGAAGTGGAAGACTCATAATGTCTTTCGCAGCCTGCATCGCCTCTGGTGTCGACAGCATCTGTACTGGTGGAGGTATGTTTGTGGACAGCGCCAGGCTGCTCCGCTCAACATGAGTCAGAGGCCTTGAGCCCAGGGGGGACTGTGGGCTGCCTGTGGCAGGACCAGCCTCCCCTCTTGCTTTGTCTCGGCACTGCTGCGAGGTAGGGCCCTTTCCCTGCGTCTTGGAGGGGGAACGATGCTAGCTAGTAGAGGGTGCCTCGCTACGTACCGACGGTGTGGCAGAGGGAGCTGAGTCTGCCCGGCGGGCCGGAGTTGGGACCAACGCCGATTCCATCAAGATAGCACGGAGTCTAATGTCTCTCTCCTTCTTGGTCCACGGCTTGAACGACCTGCAGATCTTACAACGTTCGCTGATGTGAGTCTCACCCAAACAGCAGAGTCACTCAGCATGTGGGTCACTTCCTAGGCAAAGAACGGTGACAGGAATTGCATGACTTGAAGCCTGGGGCACGGGGCATGCCCCAAGCTCACTCTAACACTGAAGTAACAATCCACGAATGGTACCACTAAGGTCAAGTAGAAAGGCTGCAGCAGAGCTGGAGCACACAGTTCCGACTACCTTCACTGGCGGCAAGAAAGAACTGAGGGTGGGGAGAGCGCATGGTCCCTCTTATAGCACGATATACAGATGCCACTCCAGGGGTCACCGTGGTGCTCCCCCAGTACAGGTACTGCTAAGGGAAAAACATCCAGCACCAGTGCACAAGGCGAGCACGCACACCTACTGTGAAATACACATGAGCAATAACTCGAAGAAGAAAATAAACTTAACCTGTTTAAGAATCAAAACTAACGATGGTTAGGTTGGTTGACCCTTTGGACAAGTGTCTTAGTGATCTTTCTGAACCCCTCTGGTGAGTATAAAGCAGGGATTCTCAAACTCGGGTCAGTACCCCTCAGGGTGTCGTGAGGTTATTACATGGAGGGTCATGAGCTGTCAGCCTCCACCCCAAGCCCCACTTTGCCTCCAGCATTTATAATGGTATTAAATATATTAAAAAGTGTTTTTAATTTATAAGGGGGGGCCACACTCAGAAGCTTACTGCGTGAAAGGGGTCACCAGTACAAAAGACTGAGAACCATTGGTATCAAGCTGGGGCAGATTCATGGACAGAGTGAGGTGATATTAAGATAGTTATGGAGCTCTCTCTTCTCCCTTTCTTCCTGGGATCTCAGTAGGCAGAGTTCACTTTCAAGTGTTAACCTCCCAACATTGCTGCTCTGCAAAGCTGTAGTATTAGTAAGTAACATTCTGCGACACTGTGACAGCATTTACTTTTTTTTGAAAAAAAGTTTGCTAGTTAGAGTAGAACTAACTTAATTCTGAACATTGCTCTAATAATTTTATTGGTCCATTTCCTCCTGCCTCTAGATTTCTCAAAGATGAGTAAAACCTTGTAAAGAACAAAACTCTTGAGATCAGCTTCAACTGTCTCCTAATGTCTAAAGTAGTCTTCAGGTTTCCCCCCTCTTCTCCAACCAAACAAATACAACCTGATTACAGAGCACTGGAATGTCAGTCATTAAGAGGTAAGTATCATAATGTCCCTCTCTCCCTTAAAGCTAACAAATCATTACTATTCCTTTTGATAAGTCAAGTCATACAATTTTGAATAAAGGGATTTTATCTAATCACTACAAAAAGTTAGCTATACTACACAGCTTCCTGCAAATGGAGCAATTCATACTCAACCTTGGCTGGCGAGAAATGGCAACTCAGATAAGGAGGCTGCCTCAGATCTTCAAGCCCTGTTAGCTATAAATTCTTATTTAAACAGACATCAGCTTAGAATCACACATTAAAGATGAATCAGTTAAAGAGACTGCATCACTCAGGGCTTGTCTACACTACTGCGCAGGGTCGATCTAAGATATGCAACTTCAGCATAGCTGAAGTCGACATACTTAGATTGACTTACCTTAGTGTCTTCACTATGGTAAGTCAACAGCTGAGTCTCTCCCATCGACTCTGGTGGCAAATCGGGGTCAACAGGAGAGTGCTCATAAAAGAGACGCAATAAATCAACGCCAGCTGGATCGCTGCCCACCGATCCGGCGGGTAGTGTAGACAAGCCCTACGTGTGGCAAACACATTCAGAAGATACATATCACAGAACCTGCCTGAAACCAACTGAAGAGAATATGAAACTCAAAAGAGGTATTGTCAGCATGTTTAAAACAAACAAAATATCCAGTCCTCTAACCATCTTTAAAAATATCTATCCTGCCTGTCTGTTTCTGCTGGAGCTGGTGGGAGCAAACATAACTGCAGCCTCTTGTGCACAGTGGCCCTTGGAAGTGAAAGAGAAAATGAGAACCTCCGTCACCCATTGTCCAATCAAAAGTCTCTGCTCTGAAACAGTCATCACTTCTGCTTCTATTGATCAACCCATCATCCACATGAAAGCTCACTCTGAGAAGCTAAGAGGATGTCCACACAGCAACAAAAATACAGCTGACTCAGGGTTGTAGTGCTTGGGCTGCAGGGCTCAAAATTGCACTCCAGACATCTGAGCACCAAGTCCCAGAGCCAGCCTCCAGCCCATCCATCTACACTGCAGTTTTATAGTTCTGCAAGCCTGGGTCAGCTCACAGGTGTTTTATTGTAGTGTAGACATCCCCTAAGACAAGGATCAGCAACCTTTGGCATGCAGCTCACCAGGGTAAGCACCCTGGCAGGATGGGCTGTTTATCTGCCACGTCCACAGGTTCAGCTGATCATGGCTCCCACTGGCCGCAGTCCGCCACTCCAGGCCAATGAGGGCAGTGGGAAGCAGCAGCCAGCACATCCCTCAGCCCGTGCCGCTTCCCACAGCCCCAGCTGGCCTGGAGTGGCAAACCACGGCCACTGGGAGCCATGGTTGACCAAACCTGCAGATGCAGCAGGTAAAAAACCAGCCCAGCCTGCTAGGGTGCTTACCCTGGCAAGCCGCGTGCCAAAGGTTGCCGATCCCTGCCCTCAGAAGTCAGTGTGACCAAAAATTGCGGAAGGGGTATAATACATTTTAAATACATAGACCGTATTAATACTTTGAGCTTAGGCTCGCGTGGCTCACTTATTCATTACACCAGTGCTTTTCTAGATCTACCCATTTACTATGTAGATATACGCAAGTTTCTGCCCAAGATGCTTTCAAAATTCAGAACCATTTCAGAATGGGGATTTAAAAATATTTCCTTTAGTGTGAAAAGCTTCCACATAGGTTAAGCTATCTACAGTTTTTCTATTAGTAAAGCAGTGATGACTTTTGTTTCCTATGCACATCTTATCATATCCTAACCAATTTTCATCTATCTATCATTGGTTGTAAATGTCTGCCAATATAGCCTGATCATAGCCTTCTGGCTTAACATAAAATCCTGAAAAGGTACAAGAGATTCAAAACCACAGTATTTTAGGATATATACTTTCAGCAAATCAAGCTTTCATTTGCTCTTATATGCAAAACTCTTGCTCTGATCACGTCTGGATTTTTCTTCAAGGAAAGATTACATGAATGAATTCTGAGGACAAGAGGCAAATCTTTGTTACGTTCTTGCCCCACTACTGGAAGACTGGTTTGACCCTCTCCAATCAAAATGACTAACATTAACTACTAAACTGTATATGGGATTTATTCTGTTTCTGAAAAACTAAAGAACAGCTGCATTTTTCCAAGAGTGTTCCATCTGCCAGGAAAATCTGTGTTTTAAGTAGTCAGTACTTCCCCGCTACCCACCCTTTCAAAAAAATATAAAAAAAATGATACCTGATACCTCAGAAAAAGGCTTGAAACATTCTAGGTCGAAAGATTCTTCCAGTATGCTTGAACTTTAACTTAATTGATTACTAAGAACAAGGAATGAAAAATCATGACTATAGCGGTGCCTTTAGAGCTTATGGAACTAGTGAAGCAATGCAAGTCTGTTTATATGCTACTGATCCTAGTAACAAGTAAAGGAGGAAGATGAAAGCTATTAACTTACTGGTTAAGTTGATCTTACATAGAAAATGTTTTAAATTTTCCCATAAGCAATCAGTAGATCTGAAACGACAGCATCACACAAACTTGCCATAGCAAATCCCCAGAGTTTCTTTCTACAAAGGTCAATGTAATGAAGCACAATTTAACAAACAGCGATATGCCACTAGTAATAAAGCAAATGTTTACATTAAGCACAATACAGCAATTTATTTAGATGCTTAAATGAAGAATACAAAGGGAAATAAAGATCACAAAATTATACATACTACAACAGTGTGTCATATATTAGATGGTATAAATGAATACAACACCTTGTTGGTGTTAACTAAAGATAAAACTAAATATCCAAAATGCAGCATTTTTATTTCTGTATGCTGCTTCAACACAATACACTTTTATACAGATCTAAAAGGTGTCAAAATTAGTAGCTGCAAACTTGTTTCTTGCATGTGATTTTTTCTTTTTTAGCTTAAAACATTTCAGAAAATGGCTCTGAAATACGTTTGTCATCAGTTGTAATGTCAAGGATATTCAGAACAAGAAAATTCTATAATACAATAGAGTCCAGATATAATTTTTTATGTTGCTGGCCTCAGTTTTGAGATTGTACAAGGTTATGTGCAAAAACTAAGTTTGTCAAAATTCATACTATAGCAGTTTCAAGCTTTTGCTAGGTAAACTAGATACAGCATTTATTACACAGCAGGGCAACACTAAAAAAGAGAAACAAATCTATGATGGGTACACAAGAACAATTTCATAAGCTTCACTTGAATAGGTCTAAAAGACTGTACAAATATACATTTCAACTATTCAGAATGATACATGAAAAAAATCAATTTCCCCATAGTCTACTATACACATTGAACTGGTAGCTCATGTTGGCCCTATACTACCATGTGAAAAAGGGTAATGTTTAAAAAGACATACAACTGAACATATCCAAGAGTGAAATAAATGTTGAAAATGCAGATAAAGAAAACCTCTGCTTTTCTTCGTGTGCATTCTGGAGCCACCAGCTTATCTGTTTTCACATTAAGTTACTGTGCTCATCACAGCAGGTATTCTCAAGCAAATTTAGCCAACAGCATACTTAGGAATAACCACTGGAATAATAGTGGCCACATCAACCAATAGCCAGATGACCTAGCACTCAAAAGGCAGTACCAGTTAGAATTAAGCTTAGCAGTCATATTGAAATGAAAGTATTTAGACAGTTGTAGATTGAAGCATATTTACTCATGCTTCTGAACTGAGCAGCTTATGCTTGCTGGCTACTCAACTCTACACCAGTTAAGCTGCTATGCATTGATTCTGCTACACCATCAGTCACATTGTCAAACTGATCTCCATCTTCGCTGTCAATTGTGCTATTCTGCCATTCCATCTGTTGATTTGACAAACTCTCCTCAATTTCTGATGCATTTTTCCATTGTGACTGGTCCTTAGACCAAAATTCTTCTACTTTTCCATAGGAACTATTCTTCCATTTTGATTGCTCTTCATCACTTTCAGAAGCAACCCCTTTTATTTCTGCAGTTGGTTTACTACTACCAGCATCTTCGCTCTGAGATGATTCATCTGTCCAAACTTCTGGTTTCACCTCTGATGTATTGTCTTCAAAGTCAGAAACTTGCTGAGAGCCAGGTCCACTTTCAGACTGCGAAGCTCCATCTTTCCATTCAGCAGCATCATCTTGATCACCTTCACTATCTGAGGCATCACCTACTAGTTTAATTGGTTCCTTGACAGAATGAATCTCTTCATATTTTGAGCCTTCCTCCTGTTTTTGGTCTGATTTCTCTGGAGACTGTAAGGGATTTTCATCAGTAGTCTCCTTGGATATGCTGTCTTCTGGATTCTCTATTGTGCTATCAATAGAGGTTTTACGACCAACATCTGAAATTGGTTGACCAAATGGACTATTGCTTTCATTAGATTCCTCTTCTATATTTTCATAACTGTCTGAAGAACTTTCATCATCTTTTTCTAGGTTTATTTTTTTATCAACAGTTTTACTAGCACTGACTCTGGAATTCTTTTCATCATGATTTTCAAACAACCATTCAGCATCAAAATCCATTTCGTGTTTAACTTTGTTTAATTCTTTCATGTTAAAACCAAGCAGCACACCAGGCTTGTACTTTTCACAATCTCTAACACATTTCTTTCTTTTGTTGCTAAAATGTGAAGCAATATCTGATTTCCATAGCCACAAACTGGCAGCCAACTTTTCAATTTCTCTCCTACTGGGATAAGGTTGTTTATTGAAATATTTTGTAAGAAATGTTTTTCTGGCTTCATAAGAATCATCTTCATGACCTTTAGGGTCTAAAGCTAAAACTACAGGTTCTTCAGGTTTCTCTTCAAAGGCAGGTGGCGAGTCATCATCATCTATTTTTCTTTTCTTCATCAGAGAGAATTCCATGTGTTCATAAGTACGTTTCACAGGTGCTACAGCTGGAGACTGATTTAGTCGAGATGGTGCATTAGCTTTGTCTTGGCCATTTTGGGTCTTCCCAACCCCTCTGCAGTGAACAAGGTGTAGCGTTATAGTTGAGGCAGTCATATTACTGGTATACACACCAAGACAATGAATGCATTTATATGTTAGCTTTTTCTCAACTGGATGAACTGTCTGAATAACTTGATGCCTCTCCCTTAAGTGATGTGCGAGTGCATCAGATATGGGTCCTTTTAGGATTGAAAAGCAGAGAGGGCAGAGTGTTTTACCCACATCTTTTTTGTAGGGGACTGCTGCTTGAGGAGAACTTTTCACAGGTATATCTGCCTTCTCCTGGATTTTGGGCTGTGGTTTTGGAGGAACAGGAGGAGTATTCTGAGCATGATAAGCTACAGATTCAGCAGGGGCATCTCTCAGATTGTAGGTGGTTACAAGTAGATGTATATTAGTGTGACTACCCTGCTGTAATGTCAAATCAAAGGTTAAAGTGGAATCAGTTTTAGGTCCCATTTCTTCATCAACATGAACCATTCGCATATGAGCAGCCATCTTTTCAACATCGTTGAAAGTTGAACGACAGTATGGACAAGACAGTCCATGGATTAACATATGATTAAGCAACGTATCAGTGGGTAAATAGCGATTACAGTATAAACATTTGCTAGTGAAATTGTGTATTTTCATTATATAGTTAGCTACTGCAGGCACCTTTTCAGCCTTGTGCTCCTTTTCAAAGTGAACACTGTACACATTTTCAGGAAACAGCTCATTACAGATTGTACAAATTTTCCACTTTTGTGTTGATGAAGTATTGACAGCAGAAGGGCCTGTAGCAGCCACAGGAGGCTTTGAGCCAGACTGACCTAATACTCTTGATGCTGCCTGAGACTGAGATAATGACGTTTGTTTCAACTGGGCTGATGAAAGAGAAGAGGAATTGGCAGACTGAAGAGAGTACCTTGCTGGAGTCTGAGATCTCTGCTCCCCTCCAAGGGTATAAGGCCTTCCATTTCCACTCGGTGAAAACTGTTTCATTGTTTGAGACTGTTGCGGAATAGAGACAGGTGCATTACCACTTAAGTTTAGCCTTCCGCCCGGCTGTCCAACATAACTTGGTGGTACTGATTTGACTCCATAATTGTTCTGTTGTAGGTGAACATTTGACATCATATTCACTCCTGCAGAATTTAATGTAGGCTTTGGTATAGTGAGTCGATTCATCATCTGCTGTGATGGAAGAGATCGGACATTTCCAGGGGAAAGGGGACTCATCCTTTGAGGAAGTCCCATAGGCTTTTTATCCTGTGGTTTTGGAGCTATTAGCATCAAAGGTTTGGATCTTGGAACCACTACATTAGTGTGCCCTATCATTGCTGTAACCTGATATCCTATACGTTCATGGTCTTCAATAACATGCTGTACTAAAGCTTCATATGACTTCGGCATAAAAAGGCATCGTTTGCAGTGAATACTACTCTCCTCCCGGGTACTGGAACTTAAGGGAACTGCACCATTGAGTGACTTTTCACCTGCCTTTGCTACGTAAGGTGCAGCAACATGCTGAAAATGTTCCCTGTAAATGTGCTTTCTAACTATTTCATATAGAGGATCTCGGTAAGTGCACTTCTTACAATAATAAACAGCTTGTTCTACACTGTCAGCCTGCTTAGGTTTAAGGCTATCATGTTTGTTTTTATCTTTAAAAGTGCTGATGCCTCCACTCGGTGTATTGGCATTTGGAGCATGAAATATTTTAATGTGCGTTTCCAAAGTCTTTTTGTCCGCATTGAAAGTACAGTAGGGACAATTAAGAAGAATCCTATTTTCAAAGTCTTCACTATGAACATTCCGGAAGTGACTTTTATAGGCTGAAAAGAACTTCGACGAAAATGGACATGCACTGCAGCAAAAGGGTTTTGTCCGATAGTCCTTAAAACAAAGAACAAAACAAAAACTAGATATAGAACACACTTTTTTTTTTTTTTAAACAAGACATTTTGCACTAAGCATCATGGACAGTGTGGAATTTCAGCTCGTCTCACGGGGACCATTACAATGGGCCAGACCAGCTTCAACTCTGCCATTAATTTGGCATTCACATTTTTTGGCCTGTAAATCAGGTAATTAGAAGTTTAATTACCAGACTGCACATGTAAAATGAAAGGTGCCAATTTAGAGGTCACTTTGAAAGCGCAGCCCAGAGTGTCATGTTTATGGTTAATTCATAAAGATATCACTCTTCCTTAGTAAGGGAATGGAAACAATGCTGCCTGTCAGGTTGCATGAACAGAGTTTACCAACATCTTTTTCCAGAAGATGTGGGCCTGGCTGTTAGAACTGTAATGTACTATTAGTTGGCAAGCTCACTGAATGAGGTGTTCAGGCCAAAAAAGGTCACTTCAAATCAAAGTATTTCACAAAATGATGCTTTTAGATATTCCAATGTGCTTTAATCCAGTCATTAGCCACAGTTAATTTTCGTTTAATACTGTCCTCGAAAGCTTTCTAAATGGGTGCAGTATTTTGAAATAAGTATTTTTAACTGCCACTTCCAATGATACGTCCACACAAACCTAGTGCGTCTCTTTGTATTATAGTATCTTAGTCACTTTTGAGAATGGAGCAGAACTGAGCAGTTTAGCTCCACAGTCCTGTTGCTTCCAGACAGATTAAAGCAACACTAATCAGGGCACAATTAAGACAATGTAACATAGGAGGTGGGGGATGTGCATGCAAACTATGATGCAGAAGTTACTTTGTGAATTTGGCATGAAGCAGAAGGAATACTCTTCTGAAACATAAATCACATCCCAGAGGGCCGTATTTAATTGTGATGTTTAATTTAGATATATAATAATCCTATCACTTGAGAAGTAGAGCTTCAAGCAACCAACTTTTTCTACTGACCAAAGCTAGGTTGTATATATTTCAAAACTCACCATGGATCAGAAAAAAAATAAATAAGGCTTTTGAAAAATTCTGCTCTTTTACGTAATACCACATAGCTCTTTCATAGTGCTTTTCACAGCCCTCTTGCTCTCCGTGAATTGTAGCAGCTTTGAAAGGGTTGCTGATGCTTTGTCAACTGTTATAATTCAAACTGAAATTAAAACTACCCATGATTCATGTCCATCTTCGAAGTCAGCCCAGCATTTCAAAATAATTTAAAATTAAATATAAAACATGACAAATTGAGATAACTATGAACAACCTGCATGGCTATGCAAGTGAAGCTTCAAGGTGCAAGTGGATCTCCTGAAGTTAAGGAATGAATTACTCTCCCCCTCTGTATGAATAGGTGAGCTGTGTGTATTTCTGGCCACATTCTGAAGCCTCAGATATTGGCCATTGCTGGAAACAGGCCACAGAATTAAGAGTTGTCTGCTTTGATGTGACAAATCTTTTTGTTGAATATATTAGAAGCAGGGAGAACATACTGATGCTATGTCAGGGGCACAGCCATAAAGGGACTTTGGTTTTTACAAATACCAGACCAGTGATCCATCAAATATAAGCATCCTGTTTCCAGGGGTGAGCGATATCTGATACTTATACCACCTGATTTCATAAATGGAATGTTCACTTGTCATTGTTTCACTGCTTATTTTAGTATATATTATAGTATATATTATACTAAAAGTGGAGGCTATCATAGAATCAAAGTGAAGGGCTTCTGTTACATTTGTTTAGTTAGTGGAATAAGACAGAAGTCACCATCACAGTTACATCCTTTTCTCCATTTCTCCTAGCTCAGTTCAAACCTTCTTAGCTTTACAGTCAATTCAGAAACATCTAGAAAAGAATAAATATGATTTCCAACATCACTGCCACTCCATTCTGCTGTACGAAACTGAACAGGCTCTGACACAGATGGGTTTATCACCAAGTCTTCAGAGATGTAGCAGACAGCTGAAAGCTATGAAAGTGCAGAAAGCAGCAGTTGGATTTATTCTGCTTAATATTTTTCTGAATTCATCATGAAAACAGATGGTAGAACTGAATTAGGGAAAGGTGAAGCAAATTTTGTAGAAATAGTCTGTACAAATAGTTATACTTTTAACTAGAGGGATGGTGAGTTTGCGCTGAGCTGGAAAATAAGGATGACTTTCTTTTTTTTTAAACGAAGTTTGGCACTTAAGGTGCAATAACAGAATAAAGTTTCTCAACAGTGAAGTTTTTCATTCGAATAACTGGCCCTCAGCATCTGTTTAACCCAATCAAGACTAGGATTATTACTTGTACAACAAAAGCACCCTTCTAATAATCCTTCAAGTAGAAGAAGATTACAAAAACTACCGTTAAATCTGGTAAAATACAACAAGAGAAATTGGTATAATTGTGCAAAACACCATTTGAAAGTTACTGCCTGCAGGATCTGAGGTGATATGTGGAACCATTACTAACCTGATTTTTTGTAAGCGAAGGATCCCACAATCCTACATCTTCCCATGTAGTGTTTTTCAAATAAAAGTCATTAGGTTCAAACTGCTTAAAATCCTGGAAAAGGGTGGATGGGAAGACAGAGACACATCAAAAACTGATTGCTCCCCATTAATTACTCATGAAGATACCCACACAGCCCTCTGTCCACCAAGAACTACCCACAAGTAGTACAAGAGATCATTAACCCAAGGGAAAATTTCCCCTCATGAAAAATCATAAAAAATACATCTTGTACATTTATTTCAACTGAAGTTTCCCTTGACAAAAAAAAAGGTGGGTTCCCAAGGAATTAGCGGTTCCAAATAAGCAATTCTGAAAAGTACAGGCTCAAAGACACTAAATAACCGAGAGCCAAGATTTTCAAAAATAAAATCCTAAAAAGTCAATCCAAGTCTGACTTTCAAGATTTTCAAAAGTGTTCAGCATCTGACAGCTCCCACTGAGATCAATGTTGAGTATTTTTTTAAATCAGATGTGTGTTTAAATATGGACTTCAGCTTCTGTTTTTTTAAATTCTGGCACAGGGATGTAGGTGAAGTTCTTAAAAGCACGTTAAGTTCAATTTTTGAAAGCACCTAAGGTACTCTGAATCCCAAAGTCTGACTGAATGTCAGTGGGACTCAGGCCTAAATCACTTTTGAAATCTGGATTCAAACGCCTTTGGAAATTTTACCCTGAAGCCCATTATTCAACCCATACTTATTCAAAGCAATTGACCCCAAACAAAAAGGGATGAACACTCATTTTATTTGGAAATGATCTGGAACAACAACATGAAGAAGAGGAGCCAGTTTAAAACTAAAATAAAACACAGAAGGCTACTATCTAAAGGGTGCAGAATAGCCAAAGAGCAGATGAGTGGAAAGGTGATTGTACCAGGTATTCACTTCAGGAAAAAAGGTTTCTGATAAGCAATATTTTAAAGTTTGTCAGTAAGATTAATAGCAGAATATGTCTTAGATATAACTTGAGCCGTTATAGAACGCAGTCCTTAAGTCCAGAGTCCGATTGTTCTGCACTGAAATACCTATAAAAATCTCAGTTCATCTCTTGGCCCCTAGGACAGCAGGCTCTAAGGCCTTGTCTAAACTAGGATTTAAAGGTGTTATTTTACTATAACAGCCAGCACCTGCTAACACATTTTAAAAGTCTAGCATAGACAAAGCCTACTGCCTTCAACACATGCCAAACCAGTCAAGTTAAAGCCTAAGCATGTTAGCTAACACTACACCTTTAAATACCAGTTTAGACGAGGCTTAAAGGTGTGTAACTTGTTTCAGTAGCAGCTCCTAGTAACCATTTAAGAATGACTTCTAGATGGCAGTAATTCTCTAACAGAACCCCATACAACTCATTCTAATCTGAAGGTTACAACTCCTGAGGTAAAGTGAAAGGGTAAAATTGAAGGTCCGTAAAGGTCTAACAGAAAGGTATGGAGACACCAAAAACAAAATCTGATGTCATGGAAGCTAATATGTTTTTATGAAATCTCAGTAAGAAATATCACTTCAGCAGAAAATTGAATCAAAGTGCCTCAATTCAAACCAGAAAGCTACATCAGATGTCATACTTACTTCTATATGTTCTTTACAGTATTCCAACCCAATGTCACTAAGTATTTTTTTCACAGTTTTCCGGGCTTTTCTTAAACTGCCAAGGTTGTTGACAGGAAGTTGGAACATAGTTTCTATTGAAAAAGAAAGTAATAAGGGGAAAAGAAGATTAAGTCAAAATATGTTTTGTCTCATGAAACGCTGCACTTTTAATTCTCAGTAATATATTCTTACTTCACCCACATCATGGAACATAAAGAGCTGTCACCATTTCTTAAGAAAAATGAGTACATTTTCGGTCTGGTTTCTTCTTAAAATGAGGTGGGCTGTGAAAACTAGATGTTGTCAAACTTTAAAGTGAACACTCAACAGAAGAGCTGATGCAATGACTACCGAGAAGAAAAAAAGTCTACTCAAGCAGCACCTAGGGACAACTTTAAAAAATGTATTTTCATTTAGATCAAAATGTACCTAGTTTGTCAAAGCTCTTACAAATTCAGTCCACTCTTTTGTGCATACGGATTCTAGATCATCTGGAAATTGATAAATCAGGGCTCCAAGGAATTTTGTTTTTTTGAGAGACTTCTTTTAAAACAACCTATAGCAGTTTTCTTAACTGTATATCTAACAGCAGGGAAGTGAACTGGTTACATGTTCAATGACATTTCGCTCAAGATTTTGGGTAGCCCACACTGTGCTCTTTAAAGTTTATCACATCACCACCACATTGCAATAGCCTGTCAAAGAAAAAAACTCTGTTCTCACAGAAGTTTGGGGTGCAGAATATTTAAGAGTTTTTTTCAGAGTGCTATTTCCAAGAGCATATTGGGTTCAATGCTACTCCATTTTCCATATTTCTGAGTTTGATTTGATTTGAGTGTTGACAAGCAATTAAAGATGCCAGTAAAGACTGCAGTCAGCACACTTGCTTACCATTAAAATGTGCACTGAAGGCTTTACTTAGCCAGAGTCCATTTCATGGTTCTATGTTTCTCTTTCAACAACTGAGGTCACCAAACACCTAGAATAATGTAGTTTGAGGCAACCAAACACCGAGGGAGAGACAGAGAGCCTACACTGACGTTGTCATAGATAAATAAGGGAGAAACTATTTGTAAATTAATTCTAACTCCACTGTTAGTGACTGGGAAAGTTTATGAACTACTTTTCAGTTCACCTGTAAAGGAAAGGCTAAATTTGGTACTTTTGAAGCTACAGAGATTCCTGAATTCCCTAACAACCGGAATTAAGATCTCATCTAACCCACAAAGGCAAAAGTTAGATCCACAGCCCTGGCAGGTTTGTGGATATTGGAATCCTCCCTTTATGTGCTTTTGCTACCACTGTAACAGCAATGGATTGCACAACCATTAAGTCATATCTTGAAGTACAACAATGGGGCATTTGCATTGAAGGATGGTAGTGGTCCAGGTGATAGAAATCTGAGAAATGTCTTTTCTTCAGACATTAGAGATACCTTTTCCAGGCACTAGAGATTAAAGAAAGCACAGACCGCCCCACCCCTCTTTTCTTTACTTTAAGAAAAGATAATTTTTTTCTTAAACCACCAATGAATTATCAGAGGTGAAGAGCTTGTTTCAGTGAACTATAACAGTAATGTTTGTTGTGACTGGAATACTTTAGAGGGCTAGCAGGTTGCACTGTTGGTAGCTATTTTATCTAGATAAGACTTGTGTGATTAAAAAGTGGGAAACAATTCAATAAAATCTTATTTTGTTTGAATGATACAAATTTCTGCTCTTGTAAACTAATAATCCCATCATAGGGCCAAAATCTATCCCAGCTCAACTAAAGAAAGGCAGCATCTTTTTTAACCATGTCATTTGGCTTTTGACAGATCTGCAGATATAGTTTTAACTCTTGCTAATCTTTACTTAAGCGTCATCTCTGGAATTTGAGATGGTTAATAAGTATGGCTAAGTTTTTGTCATGGATATTTTTAGTAAAAGTCAGGGACAGGTCACAAGCAATAATGAAAACTTCACAGAAGCCTATGACCTGACCTTGACATATACTAAAAATACCCGTGACAAAATGGGTAACCTCGGCAGCTGGGGGGTGGGGGGAGGGTGGCCTGGGAGCTCCAGGGTCCCTCTCAGCTGGCAGCTCCAAACTGCAGGGGTCCCCATTGCTTTCCATGGGGGCGGGAAGCAGCAGATCCCCCGCGATGCCCATGGTGGCTAGGAGAAGTGTCAGGAAGCTACAGGGCTCCCCACTGCCACCCGCGGATGCCAGGAGCTGCAGGGATACCCCGCAGCTCCCCACCAGTGCTGGCTGAAGTCAGGGAGATCTTTCAAAGGTATGGATTCTATGACTTCTGTGACTAAATCGTAGCCTTATTAATAAGACATCTACAAAAACACTATTTTGGTATGTGAAAATACATAAAAAATAGGTCCTCTTAATTCTATCATAAGATCAGTACCAATTTCTCTTAAGTTATAACAAGACTGACAATGACAGTTTCCTAAACTACAAATGTGGACTGTGAATACAGAACTACAGTTAGGTATCTGACAACCTCTCCTCCACGCCCCCTCCACCTCCACCTCACACACAACCCTCACCACACACTCCTTCAAAAGTTTGCTTCTTTTGACTATCTACATACTGGCCTTTTCAGAAAAACGTCCTGGTATTTACAGCTGTTAAACCAAATTCCAGACAGCCTCTAGCACAGGGGTCAGCAACCTTTCAGAAGTGGTGTGCCTAATCTTCATTTATTCATTTTAATTTAAGGTTTTCATGCCAGTAATATATTTTAACATTTTTAGAAGGTCTCTTTCTATAAGTCTATAATATAGAACTAAACTATTGTTGCATGTAAAGTAAATAAGATTTTTAAAATGTTTAAGAAGCTTCATTAAAATTAAACTAAACTGCAGAGTCCCCCAGACCGGTGGCCAGGACCAGGCAGTGAGAGTGCCACCGAAGATCAGCTCACGTGCCACCTTTGGCACACGTGCCATAGGTTGCCTACTGCTGCTCTAGCATCTTGCCTACACTTGGACTCCCCCTGTTAACAACACTGTTGGTGGAGCTGAATTTGGCATTAGCAATGGTGGGAAGTTTTTCAGAAAAACCTAGAATAGACGAGATTTCCAAATATGTAAGTGCTACTATAGGTCACCAAAATCAATTTCACAAGCTGCAAACATTACTGGCAGCAAGTGCTGCTAGCCAATAACTGCATCATTCTTAATGAATTCAAAAATGGCTCCCAAGAAAAAGCTCTGTATTGTCACACTATGGAAGTTTCCTATTACTACAATTTACAGATTATGTGGGAACCAGACCCAATTCGCAGAAACCTCTATGGTAAAATTTTCAAAAGTGTTTAACTCATAGGAAGTGGAAACATTTTCATTCAAAAACTAATATAAATAACCTACTAAATTAAAAGGTAAAAAAGAAAAGGTGTTCGCCTGAATATTTCTACTGTGTTTAAAATGTTTCAGGGATGACAGAGTTAACTCATTTGTAAACAGTATTAGCAACAATGGAATGACAAGGACAGAATGCAAACTTAATACTGATGGTCTATTTTATAACCACAAACAAGGAAATTCAAAGATATTTCAATAGACTTTTATATTTAATTTCCTCTGAGTAACGTTTAAAGAAAACACTAGTAACAGTACTAGCACAAACATCGTGACTTGTTTGATGTAGATACTATGTAAATTCAAGTGTAACAACTGAATGCTATACAAGTTAAGATTATTGATGTAGTTTTACAAGATTTAAATTTGAATGAGACTAAAGTACTAAAACAATTTCACTGAAGTACTTATGTTGCCCTTATATAACACTTTAATTTTAAGCTCTCAAAACACTTTACAAACATTTAGTGACAGCACTCTGAAGTATATCTATTTTACAACTGAGGAAACCAGAGACCCAGAGGTTAAGTGACATACCAATGGTTTCAACAATTTAGTTACCAAGTTGGGAATGGAAGACGGGTGCACTAACTAACCTATAATAACTAGGCACTATTGCCTCCCATTAAAATCAAAACTTTTCCCATTATAATTACCCAGTTAGATTATCCTAGTCCATTACTCACAGAAGATGGAGACCGAAATAACTGCATTGCTACTGGCATCTTTGATTAGAAGCCAAGGACAGAGTGGACCATGAACTACTCTGTTTCCTAGTCCTTCCACAAGAGTGCTGAGACACTCTGCGGTGGAAGGGGGGGCGCATGAGAGTAAGAGCCCAGAAGAGAATCTTAAACTATTGCCTGTTCTGAACAGAGGATTTCAGTTGCCCACTGTTGTGAATCCAGCATCTTTCACGAGAACACATTTACTTGTAATTTAAAGAAACAATTTTTTTTTTCAGTGGAGTATATATCTGTCACTAAGAGGGATTCTGACCATTCAAAAATTAATTGCTCAAATAACTTAAGTCAGCCTCGGTGAATTCTATTCACCCTTTTGCATTTTTTTTTAATCATGGTAAAGGCAAAGAACGTAATTTTGTGCCTCAGTTGGTAAATTTTCATTACTATTTTACAAGACCGATTCAAAGTAACTAGTTATTGAACAGAAGTCTGCATTCAAACCCTTGATTCATTAATTACTTTTTCAAGTAAATTCCAAGTTGGTCCACAAGGCCCTTTCCTCTTTCAGGTCCCTCCTTAAGACCCACTTCTACAAAGACACACACAAGAAATACGTTAACCATAACATTCAGCTATTTAAAACATAAGAGCATCTTGCACCATTATGCCGTGCATTAGGCTTTGCTGAATAACCACATCATGTTTTGATATTCTCCCATCTCTTCTTCCCCCTCCCTGGCGCAACATACAGGCTGCCCCCTTTTTGTAGCAAAATGTCCCAGTTTTTAAACTCTTCTGGACAGAGACAGTATCCTCTTATTTGTGAAATGCTTAGCACATTTTTGGGTGCTGTAAGATTATGCAACTTAGGCCAAGATATAAACCCATAAAAAGAATGGTAAGTAATGTTTCATAGTGGAAAGGGATACTGGCCCTCCAGGTAGAGCTCTGTAAATGAAACATGGTAATAGAATACGTATTTGAGAACTCATGCAATATATTTAATATTAAAGTAGCACTACATGTAGTTACTTCCACAGGTGAAACAGAGGGAAAATGATAACTAAAAGTCCTAGGTGTTTAAGATATGTAATGTGACAACAACTATATTTTTTATATTATCACAAGCAAAATTCCTAATATAGCTCAGCTTTGAGCTAGTTATATTAACAAGTATTTTCCATGAGCTATTCAAATTTTACATTTGTAATTTATACCAACAGGTCCAAGAAATAAAGTGACACTCATTTTGGTAAGAACTGTGAAGGGTGAGAATTAGCAAAGTTCTACTGTAATTGTTTTCAAAGCAGACTAAGATTGATGGCAATTTTTCCAAGTGGAAAAAAAAAGCTGTTAGCCAAGAATTTCAACTAAATCAGTGGTTTTCAATCTTTTTTTCATTTGTGGACCCCTAACACATTTCAAATAGAGGTGCGGACCCCTTTGGAAAACCACTTAACTAGACTAAGTAGTTGGTTGACTAAAGCTAATGGTTAGTAGGGTCATGTCTCATTTCTAATTTCCCCATTACCTACATTTCGCCCCTTATTTTTAGTCTTTGAGTGAATTAAGTGAACCCCAACACTCCTAAAAGAAATGGAAACTCTGATTTGCAATGCATTCCCTTGGCAGAGTTGCTAGGAAACACCTATAGGCAGAGCCTTTTTACAGAACCTGGCTCATAACGGATCTTACATTTGGTAGGACAACTCCCACCTTTTCATGTTCTCTGTATGTGTACATGTATCTCTCCTTACTATATGTTCCATTCCATGCATCTGAGGAAGTGGGCTGTAGCCCATGAAAACTTATGCTCAAATAAATGTGTTAGTCTCTAAGGTGACACAAGTACTCCTGTTCTTTTTAAAGAAATATCATTAGCTGGAATGCAAGGAGGCATTTCATTTTATTTTTCAAAAATTAAATATGGCTAGAGAAATCACCACTAACATTTTTAAGTTCAAATTGGATGGGACAGAGAAGAGAAGCTGTACCTTCAGGACAGGAATGCACTAAAAAACATGGGTTCTACAAAGTCCAAAGTACCTTTCCCTCTCATACTCTGCCAAAGACGTCAGAAAGCATGATTTTCAATACTAATATTCTGCAATTAAAAAAAAACGAAGACCAGACTTACAATACTATTTCACACAAGAGTGAGAACAGGTTATTGTTCTTATAATGCACGTATATTTCCAAAGCAAAGCAATGTTATCCTTTGCTTAAACTGAAGAAATTGTTCTCTTGCTGTACCCAGAGTTCTCATTAACTGCACATGTTAAGGCAAAAAAATGATGAAAAAGCAGTCTGAATTTGATCAAGAAATTACACAGGGCTCCAACAGCTTTTTCCCATAAAAATAATCAAATGGAAATAAAGCAATGCGGCTCTTGGCAGAGTCACTAGATATAGTGCACATATCTACTTTCCAGCACCTTCTTCATACAGTTAAGATGTCTGCACAGTCTTCATCATACATATCAAAGAATAAATGAAGTAGCATATAGTAGGACATAGATAGGATCTGACTGACCAAAATCGACTCTGAATTTTGAATCCAGACAGACGAAATCTTAGTAGTAACTTTACCCATGATTCAAGATCAATGAGTATCTAAGGGTATGTCTACACTACGGGATTATTCCGATTTTACATAAACCAGTTTTGTAAAACAGACTGTATAAAGTCGAGTGCACGCGGCCACACTAAGCACATTAATTCGGTGGTATGCGTCCATGTACCGAGGCTAGCGTCGATTTCTGGAGTGTTGCACTGTGGGTAGCTATCCCGTAGTTCCTGCAGTCTCCCCCGCTCATCAGAATTCTGGGTTGAGATCCCAATGCATGATGGTGCAAAAACAGTGTCGCAGGTGATTCTGGGTAAATGTCGTCATTCAATCCTTCCTCTGTGAAAGCAACGGCAGACAATCATTTTGCACCCTTTTCCCCCTGGATTGCCCTGGCAGATGC
>NC_133782.1:15866405-16048119 GCF_003597395.2 Chelonoidis abingdonii | reverse complement strand
GTTTAAAGAGCCCTTTATATCGATATAAAGGGCCGCGTTGTGCGGACGGGTGCAGGGTTAAATCGGTTTAATGCTGCTAAATTCGGTTTAAAGGCGTAGTGTAGACCAGGCCCGAGTTACGTCTGTGAGGACAGCAGACACTTGAGGGCATTAAAACCCCATGGATTTAAACTTCTGCAAATTTTGTTATATTCTCTAGAATCTAAGATTTCATTTAAAGAGCTGCTAGTCCTGACTGCAAAGAATTTTTTTCACAATGTAAAACAACTACTGTAGAGTCTGCTGTCAGGCAGTGAGACAAACAGCAAAAAAGGGTAAACTTTATTTGTTAACAGAGCATTTATTTTGAAGCTTAATTACAATCATTTGAATGCCAAGCATTGTTAACTGCTTCATTTCTAAGGAGAGCAGCTATACTAAATTAGTCTGCAAATGCCAATTAACAGAAAGTATATCCTGCTCAAAGAGCATGAAATAAAGAAAACTGGTACTAGTTATGGGTGGGAGGAACAATTAAGAGATCTTCATACCACTTGAACCCTCTTTCTGTCAAGGTTACTAGTGAAATCCAATGGATATAAAAAAAATTGTTTGCTCAGAATTCTGCAACTCATCTCCAAGAATACAGAAATTTCATCAGGTCTCAGATCTGAACTGATTTCGTTTTACAAGGAAGACCAAGTGTGCCCAAAATAGAGAAGTCCACCTCTAGTACCTGAAAAAAATAAAATTTGTAAAAGTCATATTTGCTGTGAAAAGGCTCCCCTCTTGGAAAAGGATGTAGAAACTCTTCTACCAGAAAGTCTGCTTTGCTCAGCAAATTGCCTTAGAAAGCTGAATCCACCGAATCTTAAAAAAAGTCCTCCCTAAAAATGGAAAGCCACTGTATTTCACTTAGTTTGAAAAATCTTCAGGCTCTGGTCTAAATGAAAGGACACTAAGGCCTGGTCTACACTACAAAGTTTTGTCAGCAAAAGGCAGCTTTTACAGACAAAACAGTGAAGGTGTACACAGTACGATGCTCCTCCTGCTGACAAAACAGTCCTGCTTTGCTAACAAAATAAAACCACCTTGAAGAGATGTAAAGCTTTTTGCAGCACAGTTAGATCAACAAAGCATCAGTGCAGACACGTTTGTTACATCGTAGTAACTGGCTTCCAGGAGGTATCCCACAATGCCCACCGTGACCTCCCTGCTCACTGTTTTGAACTCGGCTGCCCTGCATCAAGCTATATGGGCATGCACCCCTCCCCTTTCAAAGCCCCAGGAAGTTTTGAAACTCCTCAGCATGGAGAACTCACACAGCTACTGCCCAGATGAGCATGCTGATTCCCAGCAGCAAATGCACTCCTGTCTAGACTACAGGGGAGGGGGTGCATCTCCTTGGTCTGAGGGGAGAGGAGACTGTGGGAGAACTCGGAGGGAATCAAAACATTAATGCAGAATCCTGCTCTCCTTAACACTAGGACTGCAGCAGCAGGCAGGCTGCTACTTGGCGGGGTGTGGGGGAAGAGACTCATGTTGTGCTGTTCAGAGCCAAGGAGAAAGGTGGGGGCTGATGTCTGAGTGTCCACCTCCCCCTGCTGGTGTACTGATCTACACTGAGGTGGAGGAGAGAAGAGATGGACACGGAGACACCAGTTGTCTGTCCACCAGCTTCTGCCACAGGATTGGTTGCTTCCGGCTGGTGTTTGAACTTAAAACCTGGTCTACGCTGGGAGGGTGGGGAATCAATCTAAGTTATGCAACTTCAGCTACGTGAATAACGTAGCGAAGTCAACACACTTAAATCTACTTACCGCGGTATCTTCACTATGGTGAGTCAATGGCTGATGCTCCCCTGTCGACACCAGTGGAGTAACGGAGTTGACCGGAGAGCACTTGGCGGTCGATTTATCGCGTGTTCACTAGACACATTAAATCGACCCCCATTGGATTGATTGCTCTGGAGGTAAGTGTAGACATGCCCAAAGAGACAGTGTGCCAACACACTCACTCTCCACACACATACACTCCCCTCTCCCATCCCCTCTTCAGTTGAAAAGCTGCTGGCAATCTACTGCCCATGGAACGATGGGATTGAGAAACCATCATGTTACACTGTATCCACCCCTGTGAGGCATTGCAAACCCTTCCCAAAACACTCTGCAGCCAGCTGCATAGTGGGATAGCTACCCGCAGTACACTGCTCCCTGGGTCGATGCAAGAGCTGCTATTGTGGATGCACTCCACCAACACAAGGAGCATAGTGTAGACATGCAACAGCGGTTTAATTACAGTGGTGGCTGTATGTCAGTATAACTTCCGAGCACTGAATCATCAACATTAATGGAGAGCCACAAGGAACCTCATACTGTTAAGGCCCATGACTGCTGAAAAAACTTACTCAAGCAGCTTCAGTGACTACATCACTATATTACTCCATGCTCTTCTTGCACAGCCTTGAGATGAGAAGGCATAAATAGTGAGGGTTCAGAATGAACCTTACCAATTGGCTGTTTTAAGCATGATGTTATTCCAGGAGCTAGATACTCCTTGCCCAATCTAAAGCTCCTGGAGAGGAAAGGTCTTGGAAATTGTCTGCACCTGGCATGTGGGTGGTGGAAACTGTCCTTTACTGCCCTTGTAGAGACTAGCTCTGAATGATTCTTTTACCAGGAAGCTCTACTATAGGCTGCATTGACCAGTAATGGTGAAGCAGCCTGGTACTTTGATCTGCCAACAGAAGCCATCACTGTATCTTGACATTCTGGGCTGTTATCCCAGTAAGAGCAGAAGATACCCACAATGAAGGCTCATATTGTGCCACAGCAGCTGTTGCACTTGGGCAACACCTCCCTCCTTCTCACTTATTTTAGAAGTTAAAAGAACTGGAGGGAAAAAGAACATTAAAAAACTGCACTGAAAAGCCAAAAATATGAGAGATTGCCTTTGCTGCTTTCCTCTTCAGCAAAGGAGAAGCAGGACTGAAAAGACAAATAAGGAGGAGTGCTGACTGCATAGAAGTAACCAAGACTTTACACGTTCACTGGATTGCCAATCCGTACTGGTTAAGAAGGAAAAACTATTTCGCTAATAATAAATAATAATAATGTTTGTATACAGAACTCCTCATCAATAGAACTCAAAGAGATTTACAAAGATAAGTAACATTACTCCTCCCATTTTTACGAAGAGGAAATTAAGTACAGAGAGGTGCTTAAGGTCACAGAACAGCTGCGAACAGAACCTCCAGTCCACATTTGATGGACCACACTGCGAACAGAACCTCCAGTCCACATTTGATGGACCACACTGCTTCTCCATTTTATCCTGTTTTAGTGGCAAGCATGATGCAGAATAGATTTTGCCAGTCTCCTGCATATTTTCACATTAATCCTAGTTATACATGCACAATAAATCACAATGTGGTAAATATTTAATTCAGCGATCCTCTTTATATTGAAATACCATGTACCCCTTATGCACACACACACACACAAAAAATGTGTAAGGTCAAGGAGAGCCAGTAAAAATTTGCTGAAACAATTCTAAAGAAAGATTCACTGAACATTTCTATCATCCCTAGTCAACAACCACAACCGTTAGATTTGACCATAGGCCAACCTATTTAAGTTTATATTCATGATTTAACTTTGTGCCAGGTCCTCCATTTCTTTTTTCTCTGCCTCTTCTAGATTTCTGTCCCACCAACAAGCACATTGAGAAATCCATGCTGATGAATTCCAGTTCTACTAAGTTTGCCTTGAAGGAACCAAGTTACACTAAAATTCACATTTAAAGGCTGTGCAGAACACTCCAGACTGAAAAAAAATTGATGCTTAAACAGCAGTATGATTTTACTTTCCTTCTGGTAATACCTTTACTGATATCTCTTGGTAAAACCTATATCACCCCCAAAAAGACCCTGACAACCCCCTCTCTACAAAATCCTGAATATTAATGAAACCAACTGGTTTGGTGACAAACATATTGATCTGCATTGTGTTTCATACACACACAGGATTGCCAACTCTGACTGAAGCTATTCCGGGAGATTATTTTTCCCCCACATGACATAGTGTCATTTTCTTAAAATATCCTATTAAACCTTCCCGGATTGCTTTCAATAGTCACCGGGAGATCAATGCTGATTCTGGGAGACTCCAGGCCAATCCTGGAGAGTTGGCAACCCTATACACCAGCCACAGCGCTACTATACACTTTTGCAAATATAACTTTCAAATTACTCTTCCATGGTCAAACAGGCTGTGACAGAATGGGATGTGTTTACCAAACTGTGAACTCCATTTTGTAGTGCAACCTACATTTAATAATGTATCCTCCATTTTGGATTAGAACATCCATTTTGTAATAGGGACAATGGCTGAGAAGCCATCACAGGGAAATCTAGAGCCATCAACTTTGATGGGTTTGAACTGGTAACTGAGAGACTATATGACAATGGACTCTCTACACTGAAGCCTGACTGGGGGCTGGTCTACAATGGGAACCAACATCAGTATAGCTCTCTCTCTCAGGGGTATGAAAAATTCACAACAATAAGATGTAGCTATGCTAATCTAACCTCCGATGTCTACAGTGGTAGGATTTTGGAATAATTCTTTTGTCAACCTAACTACCACCTCTCGGGGAGGTGAACGGCCTATGCTGACAGCAACACGTCTCCTTTTGGAGTAGGTACACTGGTACATTGAAGCACTACAGCAGTGCAGCTGGAATGCTGCAACTGTGCTGCTGTAGCAGTTTAAGGGTAGACATACCCTGGAGGAAGGCTGGAATTTCCCAGCTGGAGCACATGGGCAAAAAAGGACAGTAGCTACCTGCAGTGAGGGTCTTTCATCACCACATGCTGGAAGACCAGGCTGGAGAGAGAAGAGGATGCAGAAAAGTCTGCCTAGCCTGACTGATCAGACTGGACTCAGAAAGGATTAGATCATACTTTTATTGGAGGGAGGGGAAGGGGAAGGGGAAGGAGTATCTCAGGGCTAGTTGGGATTTTGCAACAATTGCTAACTCTAGTACTTTAAGAGTGACTATGGCTAATAAATTCCTTTGATAAGCCTGTATTCCCAGCCTACCTGACACATTGTTCCTGAAGGAGTTGATCAAGAAGCTGAGCATGCCTACAATTAAATGGAACTCTGAGGGAGCATGTATAAGCAGCTGGAGTTGCTGGTTTTGGAATTTATAGTAGCCAGGCTGCGGAGTCCCACATCCCAAGGAAGGGTGGCAGACACAGGGTCTGAATCTGGAAGTGTCTCATAAGAGACCTAGAGCTAAGAACAGCGATTCTGGGAGCTTATATACACATGGGATCCAGTGGCTCAGTCCAGTCACAACAATCTGGTGCCTGTTCAGCAAGAGAAACTGGGCCAGACTGTGACACTGGGTGAATTGTTTAGGTATAAATTAGTTACTTCTGCTTTTCAAGGTGGCACCCAAAACTCCTGACTACTTAGCTAATGGTTGCAATAAAGTCAACTGATATTGGTGCTAATACAAAGCCTGCTGTCCTCAATGGGAGCCTTTCCACTGCCTTCAAAGGGCTTTAGACCAGACCTGTTGTAACCCTAAACAGACCTCAATGGAGAATTACTTTTGCTTCACTGGAAAGTGACCTTAAATATAAACTTCACACAATGCAGCATTTTGGTTACAATTGAAGCATTTCGGGTACAATTCCAAGCTATCTGCTCTTACTGTTTTATAAGCTTGTCAACAAAACTATGAGAAAAATTATTAAAATGGTGTGAAAAATATTGTATAACACTTTTAAATACTTCCTGGATCATGGGGAGGTGTGTACACCAGGGTTCTGAACAAAAACAGAATTATAAAAACTGTGGAAGAGTTTTGCTTAATTGCCAGAGGAATTAACAGTATGAATACCCTAGATGCAGGAGACCATAAAGTTACTCCACTGTCTACAGACACATGATGAGAGCAAAAAAGAAAAAAGCTTTTAGTAGGCAAACTGAGTTTACCCAAAAGAGGAATTTTAAACCAGTTTTGTACTCTTCATGATACTGGCAGCTCAAATTCCTCATTTAAGTATTCCAGTATTTAGATCTACTCACTCTTCTCCAAACAGACCCCAAGTGACCTTCAGCTCCGCTTCCTGGCTCTTTAAATTTCAGATGAAGAGGCAGCTGCAGACATGTAGTGGCCATTTTAAAATAATCTAAACTGTTGCAGATTGCACAGCCTCCTCTATTAAGTTAATTTCCTTTTCTTTGTCTGGTAACTTTTAAACCATATCTTAACCTTCAACAAGAATAATCACCTTCACTGTATGGTATAAAACTGAATTTCACACCTCCAAACTAAGGTAGCCATGTAATCCAATCCCCCTAGCAAACCAGCTACCATGTGATAGTCAGCAACCCAGACAATCACTTCAAAGCAATGGAAAAATAAAGGCGTTTTGTAAGACTACTAGGAAAAAAACTATGTATTAGAAAATGTTAACACACACTATGTGTTAATACTGAGTATAGACAAGGACTGAAAAGTCAATGTTTTACACAGTATTAGAAAACGCTAATGGTATGCATTTTCTTAATCTAGACAATTCTTTGGAAGGTAAAAGTCCCTTGCTTAATACCTAGAGCCCCATTTTCCACAAATTCAGAACAAAACATTAAAAAAATGAAAAACCCATCCATCAGCAGCAGCTCCTGTCCCCTGCGGCTTTGTCCAACTCCCCACTCCAGGCGTGGCAACACAGTACACGGGGTCATAGCACTACTCAGGTTTGGCCCAGCCGCCTCTGTCATGACAGGGAGTAGTCAGACAAAATTTAAGTGATTGGCATTGCAACCTGGTGACAGAGGGACACCTGGGCCAAACCTGAGCACAGCTGCGATGCATGCCCCAGGCTGCAACACCCGGAGCAGGGAGCTGGGCCCAGCCCCAAAGAACTGCTGCTGCTGTGGAGTGAGTGTGGGTCAGATTCACTCTGCAACATCCCCCAGGACCTCTCAGCCCTCAGGAGCCAACACCCCACATGGATAAAACAAAGTAACAAAATTCCCCCGATATATAGGCTATGTTTAGAGTCTCATGACATTTTCTTTTATACATATATGACACTCTTGACACACACGCAGACACACAGCGCATGTATATGACAGTGTCATGAGGCTCTACAAATAGCCAATATTCACAACCAGAAAGGGAACCTACAGGAATGCATGCGTCCAGGGAATATACTCCAAGTTGCCACAGGTGCTTGTCCTTCTCACACAAAGGAGAAGAGGAAAAAGGAAGCTTCACCACACACCCTCTTGCTAAGAAGCTTCCCTCTTAATTCAACCCCAGAATGAACTAGTTTCTACTCCAGACTGAGTAAAACCCCACTTTCCAGCTAGTCTACAATAACCTGATCTTTTACAGAGAAGAATCTCTGACTCAATCATCTCTGTTACTCCTGTACAGTAATTTGATAGACTCTGAATATAATCAAATAGAACATACACTTCTACCTCGATATAATGCTGTCCTCGGGAGCCAAAAAATCTTACCATGTTATAGTTGAAACTCTGTTATATCGAATCTGATTTGATCTGCCAGAGTGCGCAGCCCCCCCAGAGCACTGCTTTACCGCATTATATCCAAATTTGTGTTATACCGGGTGGCATTATCCCGGGGTAGAGGTGTAGTTTCTCTGATTTATAAGAAAATTTGCCCCTTGAGGTTGAAAAGTGACTATTCAGAGTACAATACTACACTTCTGACACTGAGCAAATTTAGTCACTTTTTAAAAGAGGACAATATTTTCCTCTGAACTGAGAACTTCACCCAGTCAGATGTACTTGAAAAACAGAAGAATGGGAGATTGACATTTTTTAAAGTTATTCAAAAGATTAACTTAATAGTGGTTTGATGATCCAGGGCTTCATTGCCCTTAAAGGATAAGACATTTTATATGACTACTGTTCTATACCAATAAACACAGTAAATTATTATTGTCCATAATTCCACAATCTTTTTAGAAATGTTGTGGTAAGACCTATAATCAAGGGGATAATTTTACAAGGAACCACTGCTGCACAAAGGAACTGAGACAACCCACGTTCTTCCTCATGGTGAAACTATCACTTCATCAAAGCATTACTAATCCAAAATTTTACCATCTCCTTATTAATAAGAAGTCCGTTTATGAAACTTGGAAGCCCTACAATTACCAGCATATTTGGAATTGCCAGATAAGCTTCTACATGTATGCACCTAGACATTCCAGCAAGTTATCTGCACATCCAGAACTTAATTTGCAAGGAGCTACTTCATGAAAAGTGCACTTTTCCAAAACAAAAAGCCCTTTAAAGCACTATACAAAATTGAATCTAAGAATATTTTATTTCTATTTAAAAATCTTAAACTTTGAAATACCAAACGGTTAGATACCCCCAATGCTTTTTAAAATGAACACTGAAGTATTTGCCCAGTAGGGAATTAAACGTGCTTTTAAAAAAAAAAAAAAAAAAGTCAAGTCAACATTACAGATAAGTTTTTGCTCCTTTCTTGTACGGCTCTCTTTGGCTGTCTCAATCCCTTTGTGATTTCTGTGCACCATAATTTTAAATTTCACTACACAGCTGCCCATGGAGCACAGAATAGACTGGCTGGAAAAGACAGTCAATCAAGAAAAGGAAGATAACAAGGAAGTGCTGTTCTGGCATAAGAAACCAGAATAGGAAGGAAGAATGAGAAAGAAATAAAAAGAGAGCAAAGGGAAGCAACAGAATGGAAAGCAAATGCATGAAAATAAATGTAGGTTGAGTACGTTTGTTAATTCATAGTGGTACTGAGTTTTCCTGGCAGATGGTTCCCAGAGCTGTGCATTTGTTATGCAGGGAAAGCATTCAGAGAGGGGGTTGGCAAGGTGTCAGAGAAAAGTAGTGTTAGGGCAGAATATTGCCAATTAGCTAAAGAAACAAGTATTTTTCAAGTCAGTTGTCACAGAAAGCAACTTTCCTTACCCTACCCCTACCACTTAAAAAAATTCAAGCTCTCTAACTTCTTAGCTCAGGGGTGGGCAAAGTACAGACCACGAGCAGTTTTAAGCCAGCCCACAAGCTCCAGCTGGGGAGCGGGGTCTAGGGCTTGCCCCGCTCCGGCGCTCCATTTGGGGGCCACACCACACGGCTTGGCCCCACTCCAACACTCCAGCCGGGGCGCTGGGTCAGGGGCCACACCATCTAGCTCAGCCCTGCTCCATCACTCCAGCCAGAGTGCCAGGGCAGGGGCTGCACCACGTGGCTCCCGGAAGCAGTCACATGGCCCCGCTCTGAGGGATGGGGGCTACGTAGGAGCCGGAGAAGGGACATGGTTCCGGAGCCACTTGAGGTAAGCGCCGCTCAGAGCCTGCACCCAAGCCTCTCCCCATGCCCCAACCCTGATCCCCCTCCCACTCTCCAAACCCCTTGATCCCAGCCCAGAGCACCCTCCTGAACCCCAAACTTCCCAGCCTCAGCCCCCACACCAGAGCCTGCACCCCCAGCCGGAACCTGCACCCCTTCCCGCACCCCTGCCCCGGCCCTGATCCCCCTCTTGCCCTCTGAACCCCTCAGTCCCAGCCCAGAGCACCCTCCTATACCCCAAACTCCTCATCTCCAGCCCCAACCCAGAGCCTGCACCCCCTCCCACACATCCTCAACCCCAATTTTGTGAGCATTCATGGCCCGACATACAATTTCTATTCCCCAATGTGTACCTCAGGCCAAAAAGTTTGCCCTCCCTTGCTTTAGCTAGTTTATCTGGAAATATCTAATGCTATAATAAAATATTCTGTTAAAACTAGTATGGTACCATATTTAAGGAAAGACAACAATGCAACGTAACAGCAGTAATACTACGGTTTCTTACCTACTTATGAGTTAATCTCAAACGTTAAAGCACAAAGAAAAATTAAAGGCAATCGCTAATTTGGACATTAGGGCTGAGGTTTTCAAAGCTGCCTAGATAATTTGGATGCCTAGCCATCACTAATTTTAACTGGAATTGGATGTCAAGATTCTTTAGGTGGCTTTGAAAATCTGAGACTAAATTTTCAGCCCTAAGTCAATTACTGTGAAGACAGAAAATTGGAAGATAATGAGATGGAATTTAATTCATTTCTGACTTCCTGTCTTTCCAAACTATCACTGCTGCGTTACTATTTACTATCAGTTCAGAAGGAGTATTGTTCCATGGATGACACATTAACGTGAGCCCTCCTGAAAAGTGTTTTCTGTTGTCAGTATCCCCTAAGTAGCACAGAAGCCCACCAGTCCTGCAAGAATAAACAAAGCAACATCCCAAGCTGGAAAGATGAGAGCAAACAAACATCAAACTTACACATGGTACCATCCTTTTATCAAAGGGCTCTATATTTTGAAATAGCAGAGGACTTAAACTGATTATCAAACTGACCACTCCAGAGGGCCAGATTCTCCTCAAGCTCAATTCCTTCGCCAGCTCACAAGTGCACAGTTGGGATTTTATTAACATTGCAAGTCATTTTTGTAATACTGGACAGAAAAAAATAAAATCACATGAGACTTAAAAAACATGATTTTAAACAAGGGGGAAGCAATTTCTTGCTTATCTACTGTGCATTGCTATTTATTTCTACCAAGGATATTTTATGAGACACTGCAACACTTCTTAGACTTACCATTTAAAAATACTGACTCTCTTAGATATACATATATATATTTTTTAAAATGCACAATGGTAACTTCACACTAATTTTTATAAGGACAACTTAACTAAAATGTTATTTTCCCTCCCCAAAATTGAGGCTGCAACATGAAAAGCAATAACTATGCTTCTGGGTGACATTACAAATTATATGTCTATAATTTTGACTCTATGAACATATTTGGTTGATGCTTCCTTTCTATGCTGTGACTATTTTTACTCTTATACATATGAAAACTTATGTACATATGGAGACTCTGAGCATTTCAATGACTCGGAATAGTGCGATGAACTACACAAGAAAGTATCGGATCTATGTGTACGCAAGAGATGGGCAAGTTTGCAAGCACCTGTAATGTCTAATAGTCTTCTCTGCCCAACTGTGCTTTTTGGGAATAACACAAAGAGTAATCTATATGCACCTGTACTAAGTCAATCTTGTACATCCTATTAATGTAAAGACGACTTATTCTGTGTTAGGTAAATAAGCTGGGATTTATTCTAAGAAAACATGTTTCCATAAGCAAGTTACTTAGTAACACAAGAAAAACAAATCTGACATTTCCCTGGGATGCACTATGACATCAAGCTATTTTTGACAATAAGAGGCACCACTACAACCAAACTTTTTGAACAGATGGATTTTTATTTGGAGGCTTATCTCCCAGCTTCACACCTGATGTATTCGCAAATATTTTAACACCTGCATTTTAAAAGGTCAGAACAGCAAGAGAGACCGCAGAGAGAATTTATACTATTGCAGCTATAATAAAAAAAACCTTGCTCTAAATCTTTACACATTTTGAAAAAGGTCTCAGTTTTGCTTTTCTAGTTGCACCTCTTCAGCTTCAAAATCCATCTGTGGCCTAAATACTCAGTGAAGACATTCCAGCAGGTAAGACAGGTGAATTACTAAGTTCAACATTAGATGCCCCAAGTTAAAGCCCAAAACTAAGTGCAACTCATGTAGTTTAAAATGTAGTCTCTGAGACCCTCACCTTTAATGTGGAGGTGCAGCCCATGGACACTATTGGTCTCATGCAATGTTCCATCTTGCTCCACAACCACTCCTACAGAGAAAACTTGACAATAGTCTATTATTTCATAACAGACCCTAATCTTGGAACGCCTCCCCTTTCCTGTGCAAAAGTATCTTCCCTCTACTTAAAGTCCACTTTTCACTTATCCATCACTAACTTCTTATGAACCTGTCTGTGCTAACACCTCTTCTAGATGTCTGAATTTTATCTAGTTAAATCTGTTGTAAATTACTCAGGGCAGGAACTTTTGCTGTGTCTGCAAAGTACAATGCAGACTATACCATTGTAATATAAACATTCAAAAGGTTATATACTCCAACTGATCTACTTTAGAAAAAGATCTCCAGGTTTTTATAGTGAATTTTAAAAAAGCCTAACACTCTCTCACATATTATGTTATTTAACATTATGTTGTCTTTTCTTGTCATCTCCACAACAGCAGATACATACTAATCCAGAGTTGGTGGGGATTAATCAAAAATGCTAGTGACAAAGGTGTTTTAGCATACCAAGTCAAGCATAATTGAAATGGACTAGCCAATACATTACTGTATTTGTAGGATGTCTGTCTTGATAATCTACATAAAGTCTCATCTACATAAAAGCTGGTTTGCTGGGGCTTCTTGCTAAAAGCTGCGTAGTGTAGACAAGGCTTAGTGACAAGGCTGTGTTTTAAAGTCAGCGTGTGTAAACGCTAAGTGCCGACAAAATACTTCCAGCCCCACGAGCAGCATTTGCAGCTTGCATTGGCAAAACTTTTGTCTTTCGTGGGGGAGGAGGGGATCTTTTTTTAAGTACCCGTGAAAGACAAAAGTTCTGTTGACAACATTGCAGTGTAGACAAGCCCTTGTTAACATCTATAACAACTTCCAACTTCACTCAAATCAAGAAGTGGAGAGAGGTAATCTCTGTTTACCAGATTATGTGCATTTTTCTATTAATTGATTGTGTTACATTTCACTTTGCAGCACCCTCTCCTTTGAGTAGTTTCTCTGTTGGGGATTTATTTTTCAAGAAATACTTAACAGAACAACCAGGATTCAATCAGCATATAGGACAAGCATCAGCGCAATACACAAACTACAAATCTTTAAATCAGATTTAATTTCTCCATTGGCTGTAAACCAGCACTACATTATTGTTGTTTACTAATTCAAACTTTATTCATTCAATACAATTTTCAGTGTCCATTATCTTTAGCATTTCATCAGTACTTTGATTTTATTCCAACAGATATTATGAAGAAACCTTAGACTAATCTAAAATTTTAACTCTACCAACCTTTACAGCAGCCTTATTCAGTTTTATGTAATATTTACTTTTTTCCTTCTATCCGTTTAGAAAATAATTCTTTTTTTTCCTTTTAAATAAGTGAACTTCTCTATTCCCACTATCTTTCTCCCATTAACAGAGTCCAGCTACTTAGCTAACTTTTCAGAGTAATATGTGCAAATGATTGAAAATGTTTTTAAACATTTCATTTACAAGCTTCCAATGAGTTATAAACAATGAAGTTGTGATTTAAAAGTAACATATACCTTGTAAAACTCTACAGATTAACTTCACTTAAAGGGACACTCAATCACATTTTTCTCAGGATTATTTCATCTATGCATTACAAGTGATAGCTAAGTTTACTATACAATTGAGAAGAATATATTTCTTCCAGTTTGTTTTACTTTGTCCATGACACTGCTTTGACATAATCAGTTTCACCATTTCCCTGTATAATAAGCTTCCCCTTCTGTGTGTGTGTTTATACAAAAGAAGAAGAGAAAACATTTTTTTAAAGCGACAGTAAATTAACTATAAAACCAAGAAAACAGTTAGGGTGACTCAAACACAGGTGTACCACCTGAAAATTTATTTTTAAAAAATGTATCTAGATTTCAAGTTGGTGTTCCTTTAAGTGTAAAATTTCCAAATTCTACACATTCAGACCCATTCCCTCAATTTTTTTTCCCACACTTCAAACTCTTCCCGTTTCTATTCAGTACATATTATGAGGCATTTACCTCCAAAATTAATGGTGCTTGGATGTCTCAGACTCATTGGGCAAGTTTCATGCAAAAGCCTCCAAAAATAATTCTCCTGCAGAACGCCCACCTCAGCGATTATATTACATCTACTGTGTGAGGCCAAAGCCCGGACATAGGAGAAGGCTCATATCCTGCTGTACAAAACAAAGTGTTAAAGACAAGAGATAAGAATGTAATAAGGGTAAGTCTTACATTTATAAATTATGTTTCATCGTGAAGGACTAATGCTCATTATGAACCAAACATACTGGTATCACTATTGAAACAGAGCAACTAACTGCTGGAGTTGAACCCAGCTGCCTTCCTCCATTGCTAATGTTACAAAACATTTTAGCAGGTTTTAATTTTAAGCAAAAAGTTCCTCTAGTTGACACTATAGTAGAATATTTTGATCTTCAGAACTTAATTACCCAAACTGGAATTCCACCAGGATACAGAACTAACACGGCTATTCACATGCCATCTTTTGATCTCACAAGCAGTTATGGCTTCCACTTTTACATCTCATCTGAAACACAGCACCTTCAGCATGACAGTGCCCTCCATAGCCATGATGCATTCCAGATGAAGAAGTGACGTGCCACCTACTGAATCACCAACTGTACCTGTTTTCTCCTTGGAGGGTTTCCATCCAAACACAGACCCATCTTGCAATCTAGGGTCTTAGGAGATCATATAGCCCAAGGTAATATGGCTGTCAACCACAACCATGAGAAAATACATTCAGTAGGGCAAGATTCAGATGAGAAGTCTCACTCAGGTTCGTATCTGCTGGTACTAAGATGTGAAGTAGATTATGCTGGGTGCTGGAAGGCATTAGACTACGTTCTATAATCCATTTGCTGCACTTTAATTCATCTCACTCATTCATGTTAACAAAAGAATCAAGGTACTTCTATTTTAGGCAGGTTTTGAAGCAGAAGGTGGCAGGTAACTTCAGTGTAGGGAACCAGGAGTGAACAAATCCATCAAAGCTTCCAAAATATCTTTTAGTTGACCATTAATTTATTAAAGCTTGTCAGACAGAGGATAAAAAGTTTACCAGATTTTCCTCTATGAGTTGTTTGATTCAAGTGATAGTCTCATGGACTTTCTGATAACATCCACACCCTAATAAAGTACTGGTACCACTACAGAAACTGGATTAAGTTTCTGGAAATTTGTGGACTAAGTCTATTATAGAAATAAAACTTTAATGGGCTGATATGACACAACAACAGAATGCATGAAATACATAAGTTTAAAGAAAAGACTTAAAATTTAACTTTTGTTTTAAAAACCTCAGAATTTATATTCTAAAGAAGAGATTTACATTACATACTAGTAAACTGGGCTATTGACTAAGATTGGTGGAACTGAGTTATTTTATTTGAAAAATATTTTTACTATGAACAATACATTTATTTCCCTGCCATACTGGATTACTTTTCTGACAGAGAACTGGACAGAATGAATAGTCAGTCCTCTGCACTTCTGTCAAGTCCAGATCACCTTATATTCCTCTCTCCCACCTGAAGACCAATTATATAAAACTACCTGCCTGGCTGAGGCCTGTTTGGAGCACATCAGTGACAATTACTACATCAACCTGAAGATGTGACCACTGAGCAAAGCAAGGTACTTCAGCCTGTACCAGGGTCAAACAAGTCCACCCCTACATAGTACAAACCATGATCATCAAGCCTCTGGCATTTTTCTGAATTTAAAAAATCCTGAATAAAAGTTTTCCCCAATAGCAAAGTCTCATTTTACTGGCATTTTATTATGAGTTAAAGGGAATTATTGGTTTAGATATAAAAAGTACAACACAAACCATGTATCAGAACTGGTTGCAGCTGCATGCTTCTTAGTTCAAAGCAGTAAAAAATGTTAGTTTCCTATAAGACTTTACTTTTTTCTTATGCTTCAGTAGTCCATGTACATTTTAAATACGGTCTATTTCCAAAGACATCCACTTAGTTAATTACACTCAAATAGAATGCTCTGAGAAGCCAGCCATGAAAGTAGAATGAATAAAAGACTATATTAATACAACATTATGGTTGAGATTTTTGAATATACTATTCTGAAAATATTAAATTATGGCTCCCTCAGTCAGAAAAATGCAACCTCCTTGTGCCTATGGACTATTCGGCCATGTATCCTATTGTGCTCTGCATAGCACAAGGTGAATGATAGATGCCTGTTTACCAGGAGGGGGCTGGAATACTGGCACCTGAACGTTCCACAGCAGTTGAGCCAACCGGATTTGAGGAGCTGGCAGTGACAGCACCACAAGCCTTGGGGATAGCATGGAGCGAGATGGGAGAGAAAGCCAAGATAAAAATAAGGAAAAAACACAGCAGGGTCAGGGACAACACAGAGTTAAAAAATAGAGTGACAGAAGCCAGAGAGAAAAGTAGCAGAGAATGAAAAGCTGACACAGACACCTCCCTGAAAAGGTAAGTGTGGCTTCTGCATAGCCTTGTTCCTGCACTGAGAGGAATAAACAGTTCGAATCCTGACACAGCCACAATTTGTTTATAGGAAAGATGAAGTATTTAATCTGTCAGACTACTCTTCACGTGGTAGTAAAACAGCTCCAGATGACTTTCAGAGGTACTGGGCACCCGCAGCTCCCTGTGAAACCAATGGGATTTACTGGTGCACACCACTTCTACAAAGTCACAACTAATGTTTCACTTTTCCAATAACAGCTATAAACCTATGAAGAAGATTGGTTTTCAATATTAAACACACTACACTCTTGATAATTTCTTTATGGACAATACTTATTTCACCTACTCAACCACAAACAACAGACACTGTACTCAGCTTGTCAGCTGGTAAGAGTTCAGTCATGGTAGATCTATCCTTGACCAAGGGCTTGCTTTCACTGCTACAGTTAACAAGCTACTCTACTCAAGCTAGCCTAGCTCAAAGAGTGGGCACACTGTGAACCACACTCCATCAAACTACACAGAGCAAACAGATTTGCAGAGTGAGAGGATTAGCAGATAATGACTTATACTAACTCTAGCTGTAGCCTGTAGCTGCATCCTCACTGCATTACTAGCTCAAACATCAGCAGCACTTGAGTGTCAACCTTAATGGGCCAGCTAGCTCAAGTAAAGCACGACTTAACTCAAACTAGAGGTGTGTGTATGTGGAGAGGAGTCAGGCTAAGGGTGACCTGAGTTATACCTCGAGTTAACACTGTAGTGAAGCCCTGAAATTAGTTTGATGGTGCTAACTACATGTATATCTATGTTACAATCAAAGATGTAACTGCAGTGCATTCAGACATACCCGAGCTACCTTTAATCTAGCTAGCGCTGATACCAATAGCAGTGAATAGGCAGCACAGGCTTCAGTGTGGGCTAGGCACCCAAGTGCATACCTAGATTTATACATGGGCAGGTAGGCCTCACTGAATCCCATGCTGCCATGGCTTCACTGCTACTGGCACCTGTGCAAGCTAGATTAAAGCTAGCACAGTATGTCTAATCACACAATCCAAATGCAGTGTAGACATATCCTATGTGCTCATAGGCTATGTCCATTGTAGGACTGAGACTATGCTAGCAGCTTTTCTAGGATGAAAACTTGAAAAAGACATCACATACCTTCTGAAAATTTATATGTGCTACAGTTTCAATACCAAATATCACTGTAACTGAACAAAGAAGGCAACAATTATTTCTCTATTTGATCAGTTTGTTTACTTTGTACCATTTACTTCATTATGTACAGTCAGGTCCCATCTCTTCCCACCCAACTAAGTCAGTTTCCCCACTATTGGAAAGCCCAACTCCTAAAAATATATATTTTTTAAATATTCAGAATATACTATTTAAAAAATGCTGCATCGGAAACTGGATATTTTAAATTAGCTAATCACAAAAATTCAGGTTGGCTGGCTCTCTAAACAAAATCACTATTAGCACTGCTTCCCTGACCACTGTGAAGTTCTTGAGTTTCCCACGTTAACTGTTTATATAACCAAGTATATATTCCTGGGGGTTGGGGGGGGAATGGATGGAGAGTTTATCTACAGCATGGTTTTACAGCACACCTATAAAAATCCCTGTGCAGGAAATTCTTAGGCATTCTACATTTCCCTGCCTAAGACCACAGAACAGCAATAATCAGCAAATGATTGAGAAGTTCCCTGTTTTTCTCTGATCTCTTTGGGCTTACAGTCCAGCCTCAGGTTGGCTGCTCTTGCGTAAGGGTCTCCAGCTTCCCATCATACAAAAAGAACTCTCATGAAAGACAGCCAAGGTTCTAATGACCGAAGTGTCAACAGTGCAGCTGAAATTTCTCTCTCTCCATTCCTCTTTTTAGATTAAAAATCTTGTCTCTTCTGCTGCCCATCAGACAGGGAGTCTAACTCAGTGGTTCTCAATCAGGGCTTCAGGGCCCACTAGGGGGCCATGAGCAAGTTTCAGGGGGTCCACCAGGCTGGGCTGGCATTAGACTTGCTGGGACCCAGGGCAGAAAGCCAAAGCCCCACCACCTGGGGCTAAAGCCGAAGCCTGAGCAACTTAGCTTCACAGGGCCCCCTGTGGCATGGGGCCCTGGGCAACTGCCCTGCTTGCTACCCCCTAACGCTGGCCCTGGCCTTTATATGCAGAAAAACAGTTGTTATGGCACAGATGGATCGTGGAATTTTTATAGCATGTTGGGGGGGCCTCAGAAAGAAAAAGGTTAAGAGCTTCTGTTCTAACTCTCACTTTTCATTCTTTCTTGATTTCTGGAATTTTCCACTGGTGCCAAAAGCTCCACCTAGTGGGTGTGTACACTAACTGCACAGTTTGAACAGGAATTAACTATTTCCTTACCAACGGCTACTAAGCATATGTAATGTTGATAACGTTCATGTTTTAGTTTACTGTGCAACATGGCCAAATTTTCATTTATTTGGGAACCGTAACTTTGAATTTGCTGACTTGTGTTTAAAATCCGAACTAAAATGTCACATTAATCTAGGTTTCTTGTTGCTAACCTATTTATTTGACCATGCAAACATTTAAATAGGTCGATTCCTGCTTTGTGTTTTTGATGTGCCTTAGAAACTAATATCAAAAGTTGTCTGGTCTGTACAGCTCAATATAATTAAGTGTACAAGATGTCTAAACTAGAGACACCAATGGCCGAAAAGGTAAGCCACTACACCTAGTAGCCCCTTTAAAAGGAGCATTTGAAATTGCCACGGGTATTTATATATACATACACACACACAAACACACACATATACCAATAGCTGCAGTGAAATCAGTATGTACTGCACATGCTCATTATGTCATTCTCACTTGTCCATGGCTATTTCTTAAAGACTTTTTTGTTCAATGTAATAAAGCCTCAAAAGGGGTCATGATTTTCTTATGTTCAATGAGTAGAAAGAAAGGCTAAATGAATATTCCTCAAGATTTCAAAAGTAATTCTCCTCCGGGATGAAACTAAATATGAAAAATTCCAGAGCAAAATATATTGTTGGACGCTTAATCCCATATAGGGCCCTACCAAATTCATGGTCCATTTTGGTCAATTTCATGGTCATAGGATTTATAAACAAACAAATTTCATTATTTCAGATATTTAAATCTGAAATTTCACCGTGTTGTAATTGTAGGGATCCTGGCCTAAAAAGGAGTGTGTGTGTAGGGGAGGTGTTTGCAAGGTTACTGTAGGAGGAGCTGCGCTACCCTTACTTCTGCACTGCTGCTCACAGCTGCGCTGCCTTCACAGCTAAGCTGCTGGAGAGCAGCGGCTGCTAGCCAGAGGCCCAGCTCTGAAGACAGAGTCATCTCCAGCAGCAGTACAGAAAGGATGGCATAGTATGGTATTGCCACGCTTACTTCTACACTGTTGCTGGCGGGGTGCTGCCTTCAGAGCTGGGTGCTGGGCCAACAGCCACCACACTCTATTTGCCCAGCTCTGAAGTCGGCGCAGAAGTAAGGTGGCAATACCATGATTCTCCTAAAATAATCTTGTGAACCCCTGCAACTTCCTTTTGGGTCAGAACCCTGAATTTGAGAAATGCTGGTCTCCCCCATGAAATCTGTATAGCATAGGGTATAAGCACACAAAAGACCAGATTTCATGGTCCATGATGCATTTTTCATGGCTGTGAATTTGGCAGGGTCCTAATCATGTGGAATCCTGAAGTGCTCTGACCTGCTGTTTGGAGCATTCCAAGAAGCATTCTGACACTTGGTAAGAATCTAAAGAACTTACAAAGAGACATTTATTACTGCACAAAGTGGCACAGAAGTCTTTCTAAATTTAAAATACAGAAACAAAACATGTAAGCTGTACACAGGTGATCTGATGTGCCAAACCAGTAACACACATTGCTAGGGTGTGCGGGTGAATGATGAGTAGCAAAGCACTGCACAAGTGTGCATATATTGATATGCACTCTGGAACATGTTACAATCTACTCCAGCGGTTCTCAAACTGGACATGACTCAATTTTAATGGGGTCGCAAGGGCTGGCTTTAAATTTGCTGAGGCCTGGCCCCGAAGTTGAAGCTTTTGAAGCTCCACTGCCTGGGACCGAAGCCCAAAGGTAACTCAGGTTACAGGTCCCTGGCCTGAGACTTAAGACCTTGGATTTTGACTTTGGCCCCTCTGCCCGGGGCCGGTTTTGGCTCTGGCCCTCCCACCTGGGTCAGCAGGGCTCCAGCCGGCTTCAGTCCCCCCTTCCTGGGGTCATGTAGTAATTTTTGTTGTCAGAAGAGGGTCGCAGTGCAATGAAGTTTGAGAACCCCTGATCTAGTCAATACCCCAGCCAGTGTGTGATATACTCCTCAGACAGTGGAGGTATGGTGTATTAAATTGATAAGACACTAGCCAGTTGGCTAGAACTTAGCTAACAGGCTATTTTTACATTTTAACTGGTTAAATAAGAAACAACTGATTCAGCTCCCCACCCCCCCCTCGCCCCCAATCCCCATATGTATCCCAAACAAAAATGTAACTAGTCTGTGGGGTTGGACAAGACCTTATAAACTGACTCCTCTCTCCACATATTCTTATCTTTCTTCCCTTTTGTACCGAGACAATTCCCAAGCACTCCAACTCCCTGACTAGATTCCAGCACTAATCCACCTCAGCTGCTGTCTTTGGGCTGGCTCATGGACCTTTGATATTCACAAGCCTTCATGGTTGGAGCAGTGGGAATCAAAAACCATACAACACAGTTTTTAGGTATTTAAAGAAAAGCATTTTAAACTTTTCTCTAAGTAACCAAGCGATTTGTTTTAAGGCGTTTTTTTCGTCTTTCTTGCTGTTACTGATCCACATCAATACCAAAAAATGTTAATTGGCTCCACTGCAGCAGCAAAGAACTGCTAGCTCTGGCGTCACGTCAGGAATCAAGCAGCTTAAACAGAACAGGTAAAACTGGGTAAAGGCAAGAGAACAGCTGGAAGTCAGGGGATTGAAGGACAGGAGAACAGCTGAAACAGAACTGAAAGGCCTTGGCTAAAAGCATGCCTCCATATTTAAAATGATTGGCCCAATGAGGCAAAACCACCCACTGACAGTGTTAACTTCCAATGGTTGAGGTAGTTGGAGGGGTTTTATTTTTATTTTTTTAAATAATTAAAGTTTTAAACATTACCTTAGCAGTATTTTATCTTAAAAATACATATTTTGCCAGCTGATCCATTCAATCAAGAACGTATAAGTCCGTTGTGTGCACTGGAACACAATTACACAAGTTTAGAACCCAACAGCCAAAGATCAGTTTTCTTCCAAACCACTTTTAATGCCAAGTTTTTTTTTAAACTAAGGATATAAATGGTGTAACTGACAGTGACTCACTGCAGAAGAATATGGCATTTGTTCCATTCTTATTTAAAACCAAAAAATGTCACACACATCCAAAAAATTCCAATGTACGTGAGGTTAAAGTGATGCCCTCCAAAAGTGGGCCTCACATTTGGGCTTCCAATCTCAATTGCAATGCAGGTGTCAACAATATACATTTTTTTCTGAAAACATGTGCCCTTTGGGCAGGTAAAAAAAACAAACTGGTTTCCTTAATCTGATCTCAAGTACATCTTTAGATATTTTATGTCAAGATGAAGATTTTCTTCAAAGTCCAGAATGAACAATTCCATTTCCCCAAAAGGGTGGGTTTTTTACATCATGTTAGTCCAGTCAAGTTAGATTTTACCTAAACACAAAAGTTGTACCACTTTACCTATACTGGTATCGTTAAAGTGGTACAACCCTCCATACTAGTGTGGACAGTTAGTTTATGTCTACACTGCAGAGCCTATGTTGGCATATTCCCCTAGTGCATAGTATATACAGACAGGAGTTTTTCTGTTTCTGTAGGAACACCGTCTCTCCAGACAATGTCAGGTACGTCAACAGAAGCACTCTTCCACTGATACACCTGTGTCCATGCTGGGGATTTTGTAAGCATAACTATGTTGATCAGGGTCATGGTTTTCTCATACCCCTGACCAATGTAGCTGTGCTGATATCATGCCTTAGGCCTTGTCCATACATAAAACTTTGGTCAACACAGCTATGGCCATCCACTCCCCTGACTGACATAGTTATGCCAGCCTAACCCCCAGCATAGACACACATAGGTCAGCGGAAGAATGCTTCCATCAACCTACCTACCATCACTCAGGAAGGTGCAGTTCCTACAGGAGCAGAAAAATCCCTTCTGTTACTGTAGCCTGTGTCAACTGGGTCACAGCAGCATACCTATGGCACTGTGGCTATGGCACTGTAGCGCAGACATGGCCATATACCTGTATAAATGTGCTTATATTCATATAGCTTATCTTTCCTGAACAGGAAAAAGTTATACCAATATAAATATACATATACCAGTATAACTGTGTCCATGTTAGGCGTTGTACTGGTATAACTGTATCAGTCAGGAGGGGAAAAAACAAATCACACCTGACAATTATACAAGTACAAAATCTATATGTAGACCAGGCCTTAGTTTAATATGCTTTAAAAGCCCTAATGCTTGTTAAGATGTAGGCTAACATGTTTGAAAGCTGAAAGGCCAACTAACATGCCTTCAAACATATTAGCCTGCATCTTAACGAGCATTAAGAGGGCTCAACACAACTGAAATGCCAACTCAACTGAGCTAACAAACAGGGCACAAGTATCCTAAGGGGCCAGTGACTACCAAAGGACATCTCTGGGTAGAGCACATAATAGGTGAACAATTTAAATCAAATAGCTATTCACTACATTTCTCTTTTTTGGGATTTGATTTAAAGTATAAGTCCTAAAGACTTCAGATCCTGATGAGGATGATCATAGTCTAATCTTGATTTGTTCTCTCTTGCAACCTTTGTGCACAAATATTAATGTGAAGATAATTTTCTGTTTTATGAATACATATAAATTGCTAATCTGACTGCTACACTTTGTTCATTTAGAGCTGCTCCAATATAAGTACGTTAGAGTCTTTAGTTCTCATGTCTTTTCTCCTACCCAAATATTTATTCCAATTTCTTCCTTTACACTAATCAAGCCAGATGTCACCTTCCCCATTAAAAACAATAGTCATATAAAATTTATGGTTTAGGCTGTGTACACGTCTTAATTCCAACAATGTGCATGTCGCTGAGATACGGCTATGCATGTCAGAAGTATTGCTTTATAACATTTTTAATAGTAATTTTCAAAGGTTGCAGTTATTCTCATGTACTAAAGCTGGAGGAAACAGCCATCCCTTATTCATGCTGGTGTATGTTGGAAGCACAGCTTACCTTGCACAGAAAGGGCTTATATATGCACTTACTTAGAAATCTAGCTGGCATTCCTCTTCTAATTTAGGAGTCAGTTAATAAAGTGGAGAGTCTAGTACAGTATAATATCACTGAATTACTTCTATGCTCAATTAAAATGCTCTTTTAAGGCACCATTGTAAGTTAATGCAAAATAATATGAGAGTTGGCATCTTCTGACAGTTGGTACCTTCAGTCCTGCATACAGTGAAACGCTTCTGTTATTTGTGTGTCCCTGGATATCACATATAGTAACTTTAGCCATTTTGTTTGCACGCTCATGACCTGCTGAAGTTTGATGCTGCAGAGCACGCTTTTCAAAAGAAACCTAGAAGTTCTTCTAAAATAGGGCTCTTGGCCCCAAACATATTGAGTACGACCACATTCTGTTCTTAATCTACATATCCTTTTTCTTAGAGGAAATACAAGCCACCTTTCATATTTTCCTCATACATATTCAAAAGACTATTTACCTCCCAACATTTAAAACAAATGCTCTTACATTAATTTTTTTTTAAATTCTAGTAGCTTCACCCAATACACATTTAGGCATTAAAGGTAAATTTAGGCATTATGGGGGGAAAAATTTGAAGTTGTTTTCTATAGTTCTTTCTCCTGTCACCAGGACTTTGAGTTATAAATGTGAGTCAGTATTTGAAACACTGGATACTAAACAGTTAAGTGTTTCAGACATGAAAGCAAGATTGCAATAGCTTCTTAAAGCTGACTGTAAACTTTGAAGTGGTTAAACATGTCAATCACTGTTAAATGCTGAAAAGCCAAATATAAAATAAATAAAAATTACTGTGGACAGGTCAAAATCACTTTTAGTAAAGAAGTTAAAACCTGTATAAAGCGTAATAAATTCACAAGTATAAACAATCTTAATATTCTGCTTAAATATTTCTATGTAGGAACATGTTATCAACTATGTGTCAAAAAGACAGCTCCATTCTAAGGCTTATCTTTATGTATACTGGAAGCATCTTCAGCAAAGATTTAACAACCATGTTACAATGAATCAGCCTCAAGTGGCAATTTTTAGTAGCAACAGAATATGTTTCTTTCCATTTCTGTATAATACTCCAACTTCACTACATATTCTAAGGAAGATATTGGTTGGATTTGGTAATCGCTATCCAACGTCTGTAAATATATATTACAAACTGTACAAGGCATTAAATGATCAATTTTGTTTTGTTTTAAAAGCAACTGGTTTTAAGAGGATGGTTCATTTTCCTCATCCGGACGGATGGTAACTGTGATATGAAACCTTGGTAAATCTTCATAGCTGCGACAGTTACTGGTCTCCCCAAGTGAAAGTTCAGTTTTTCCAGACAGTCCAGCTAAGACCCAGGTTACTTGAATGGCATTGCTGCTACCAGGGAGCCAGGCAATTCAATCTGAATGTACTTAAGATGACCATACTGTGCTGCACAAGTAGTGACAATACTTCTTCATCTAAACACCCCCCTTCTGCCCCATCAATGTTCAAATATTAATAAACAAAGTTAATGGAAACATCATGGCATAAACTAAGGAAAGTTCTGTCATTTTTCTAAAAGATGCCAAAGCTCTTAAGTCTGTCAAATATTTTCGTTAAAACCAAGATCACAAGTCAAAATTATAGAAAAATCCCAGTGGTCCAAGCAAAGCATAGCTTACTCAAGCTACAGATAAGGCACTCAATGCTTTAGTAATGCACCATTTTTAAAGTTTCTACATTACTACTGCCATGCATTCAGACTGTGTGAAAAAGCCATGCAAGTTTATAAAGCAGATGGCACCACAAGCCACAATCAAGTTTTCCTACAATTACTACATTCTCCATGGAGGTCCATGTACAGCCTTCCAAAAGGGACAGAAGACATCCACATGCTCTACTTTTCTCATTTTTCCATTTAATCAGTGTGATTTCCGAACACAAGTATTCTGTCAACTTCAAAATGATCTCAGATTATTATAGTGGCAGAGAGTTGATCAAGCCCTATGAACTGAATGAAAGTACATAGTAGTGGTATCGGGAATGGCACTGAGAATTTGATGCCAAGAACACAATTTGGTCACTGTAGTTCCAAAAAACATATTGAAGTGATCAGATTTTTCTCTAAATCACTGCTCTATTCACTAAATCCTTTACTATGCTGCTGTCAGCTCATAAGAGCAACTGAGCACTTAGTGATAGGCCCATTTTCCCAGGTCTGTAGAAGGCGCTGTGTGGCAGCTCCTCTCTATGCATCTGGGGCCCTTCCCCCTCTCTGCAGCAACCTTACCCAGTGCAGAGAATGCGCCCCCTACTGACTTGAACACTCATCTCTCCTTTCCACCGAATTGGCTGCGGTGCATTTTGGGTGGGAGCTGGTATTTTTCTTCCATGGCCATAAACCAGATGCAACAATATAGCTTTAATCCAACCCCAAAACATACAAAAATGGGAGTCACATTCATGTTGGTGCTTTTTTAAAAAAAACAACACACCCCACTTAGACTGCAAACACGAACGAAAAGCAGCATGATGGGGTGGGTGAGGAGGGTGCAACCTACGAACGGCAGAGGCAGTAAGCAACATTTTGTGGCTTAATTTCTCCTGCCTTTGTCTGAGAATGGTTACAGTAGCTATGACCCGGGATGGAGAGAGGAAGAGGCGGGTTAGTGGCTGGGTGAATGTTACTCCAGCCTGCAGCCACTGATCTGCTCAGGGGACCAGTTATGAATCGCGCCTTTTCCAGCAGACAGACACCCCGGCTAGTGGGGGGAGGCTGCTCTAGTCTCCATTCATTGCACCGCAGCCAGCACTGCTTTCCGGCCGCTCTCCAGCGCCAACTCTGCCATTAGGGACCTTCACCAGGCAGGCGGCATGTTAAAGACAGCTCTGAGATGCTAGAGGTGATGGATCCATACATTCACTGATCCATCTCAGCCGCTTCACCCCACCATCCACCGCCGCCAATGCAGAGCGTGCAATGAAAGCCACCCTCGAGGCACATCCATGTGCAGCCCCTACCGCCAGGGGTGAAGAGGGACTGAGGGACGAGGCTGGCGCTACATCTGCCGTGCGGGCCCCGGCAAGGGAGAGGGGAAGCCGGTAGCGGTCCCTGCAGCCGGTTCAGGCGGGAGAACGGGCCAGAGCACAGAGAAAGAACTGGTCTCTTCGGTGCATGCAAGTCTTTGCCACATGTGTGCAGCTGCGGAGAGGGGTGGGAGCTGCACGCAAACTCCGCAGCCCCTGCCTGCAGCGGGCATCGCGCTGGACACTGCACTGTGCGGGGCCGGCACGGGGCTCCTGCCCAGCGGCCGAGGAGAGGGCTGCACGGGGCTCTGCCCCGGTGCTTACGGGTAAAGGCAGCTGCACCGCTGCACGGATCGGGGGGTAGGGATTGCCCCCTCCCGGCTCGGACCCGCGGACTCACCTACCTGCCTGGGGCTCTCCTCAGCAGTGGAGGGCGGGCGCTCCCCCGGCACCTCTGGCTGGGGGTGGGGATGCGCGGAGCTGCCTCCCTGGCGCCGCCCGGGTCCCTGGGCNGTGAGTGTGTGTGGGGGTGGCCTATGGTGAGCAGGTCCCGGGAGCAGGGGGCGGTGGCGGCTCCACTGCGCTTGGTCCCCGGAGGGGGGGTGTCAGGCTCCGGGCCGGGGGGAGGGGGGGGCTCCCTGGGCGCCCTGCAGACAATACAGCCGGGTCCCTCCTGCCCAGAACCTGCCCTGGCCAAGATGGCGGCCGAGAAAGAGCGGAAGTGACGCGAGACTCTCATTAGCATACGGGACTCATTGTCCAGCGGGAGGGGAGGGGGCCGCGCCCCGGGGGGGAGGGGGCCTGAGCCCCAATAGGGCCCTGTTCGCCTAGACCCCATTCCACTTCGGGGTGCGGGTCCTTTAAGGGAAGGGGGAGGGGAATCAGGTTACATAACCCTGCCGATGGAGGGGCTCTCGCGAGAGGGGGAACCGGCGGCGGGATCTGCCCCGGGTCCGCTAGGAGGCGCCGCGCCCTGCGGCTGGGGCCTCAGCGGGGTTTGGCGCCGCCTGCTTATCCTTCCGCCACCCCCCAACCGGGACTACATCCTTCCTGGAGGGGAGGAGAGGGACGTCGCTGCTGTGTCTGGAGCGGGGGCACGAGTATAGTGAGCATACTCCCACGTGACACAGAAGTGACTACATCACGTGACCTCATAATAGTGAGCACACTACCTCGTGCCCTAGTGATGATGTGCACATCTTGCACCAGGGAGCTCTCCCCGTGTCCAGGAGTGGAAGCATCAGGCACAGGGGTTGGCCCCACAAAGACAGAAGCAAGGGAGGCCAGAGATGGCTTTTGGATGTAGGGAGGTGGGCCTCCTGTTTGCATCTCTAGCACATCTAGTGTTATGAAGCACATCTGAAGCAAGCATTGCGCTGAGCAGCCACAATAGAGACCAGGTTGTACAGCATGCATAGGACAGTAATGTACAGCATACACCGAGCAGTAGTTATCACAAGTGAGCTGTGGTGACCACGTACAGAAGTACAATCACACCATGGACAGTGCAAGAGTCACCACACACAGCAGTAGCATTTACACCTCACACCATGGACAGCGCACTAGTGATCACACCGTGCACAGAGCAATAGTAACCACACCCTTTGGCTTTAAAGAGTACAGAATAGAGAAAGATGAGTAGCTAAAATATTTTGAGAGAGTTGGGTGGTTTTGATATTTCTTTTATTATATTGCAATAGTTACCTGTATTTTGTCTGACTTTCGAAAATAGCAACAACACCTTCTTGCAAACTATTCATTTGCCTTGACAGAACTTCCTTTTACACAGTTTGGACTTCTAGGAGTAGGTCACACTTTGATTTGGATAATGAACCTCCCTACTTAAAATTGTCCCTCATGGAAAAAGCCCAGAGGTGATGCAGTTTAAGACTTACGGTTAAATCATAAAGCTGGTTTCAACTGGGACAACTGGAAGAAGGAAGATTTAAAATTAAACTAAGAAAATTGTATATGTCTTATTAACTACATATATTGCAATATCTTTCATTCTAAAAGAGAGAGAGACACTTTAAACATTGCTTCTTTTTTTGCTACTTTCTAAAATTAATTTAGATTTGACAGATTTTGATCTAATGTACAGAAACCAAAGGCTTCTCTGAAACTAAATTAATATTATATTTTGTTTATTACTTAGCAGCTTTTACACAAAAAAGTAAATAAGTTTTATTTTAACAATGTTTAGGTTATATTTCAAAACCATAGTTTCTTGTATTAAAACAAGTGTCATCTCACAAACTAAGTCCCCAGTTGGGGCTACTCATGGTGCATAAACTTAAGCAAAGCATATGCAAGGTCCCTTTGCAGGACTCAGGTCTAATTCAATAACAATGCACAAAGTATCATTAAATGAGATGGGCTGGGAACTTTTATTACTTCAAAATACTGGGATGTTATAGATACAATGTAGCTCAGTTCATTCAGTTCTCAGTGTTCCAAAACGTGTTGATTCAGGATGATGTGTATAACTGTTAGGTCACTAGTATTGTACAAACAAAAGACTAACAAGTTTTTCAAACCATGGTCGGCAGTTTAAGAGCAAGGAAAACTTGTAATAAATTACTTACACTTCACAAAAGTTAAATCCCAAATTTTCAAATGCCTCTAATCTGAAACACACACACCCTTTTTTGGGAGTAGAATTTTGCGATATTTTGTAGAATTTTCTATTTTTTCTCTTGTTTAAGACTTTCACTTGTTCCTCAGATTTTAGAATTTATTCTTTGATTGTCATTTTTTGTGCAAACCATTCCAAACAACTATATGCATTTTCACAGTAAATTCACTTTAGTGGTCATAAGAAACAGTAAGCCATGAAGACAATCCTTCATTTACAATGTCACTGAAATACACAAAACTTACTGAACCCTACAAACAAAAAACAAATTAGCCAGTGCTATTTACCATAAGAGGAACTTCTAGAAAGGTGATATCTAATTGTTCTTTAATTATGTCCCTTCTAGAAAACCTGACAATAATTGTGCAACTTTAAGCAAAGCAAAAAGCTATTTTAAGTTCTTATATAACTTTCATTTGCTTTACAAAGGTAAATATTTTCATTTTATAGTGCAATATAGGAAAAAATGCTGGAAAGCATTTGTGAAGCATAGATGAATGGGTACCATATTCTGAAGCTAACCAGTTAAAAGAAACATTCTACAATGTTTGCATCTCTACAGAGCCCATGGAGGAAGACACTCTTTCCTGAGATACTGCTAAATTGACTAAAACAACAAGGAGTCCTTGTGGCACCTTAGAGACTAACAAATTTATTTGGGCATAAGCTTTCATGGGCTAGAACCCACTTCATCAGATGCATGAAGTGGAAAGTACAGGAGCAGGTATAAATACATGAAAGGATGGGAGTTGCCTTACCAAGTGTGAGATCAGTCTAAGGAGACAATTCACTTAACAGCAGGATACCAAGGGAGGAAAGATAACTTTTGAAGTGGTAATGAGAGTGGTCCATTTCATGACAGTGCAAAGGAGGTGTGAGTTACAGTTAGGGAAGTTCAGTATTGGGGAAAATAGGTTTTAGGTTTTGTAGATGACCAGCAACTTCAGTTTTTATTCAGGCCTATCTAATGATGTCCAGTTTGCAATTAATTCCAGTTCTTCAGTCTTCACGTTGGAGTCTGTTTCTGCATTTGTTGTTGTTGAAGATTGCCACTTTTTAGGTCTGTTATTGATGACCAGAGAAATGACAATATTCTCCTTCTGGTTTTTGATTTGTTATTCCTTGAGGGGTTGTCAGATTTGTATTCCATTTATTCTTTTGCATAGAGACTGGTCCGGTTGGCAAAATATTTTGTACCTTTTATGGGGCAGGAGGGGCATTGCTGGCACATGATGGGCATTATATTCACATTGGTAGATGTGCAGGTGAACAAGCATTTCTGATGGTGTGGCTGATGTTGATTACGTCCCTTGATGGTGTCCCTTGTGAATAGATATGTGGATCAGAGTCGGCACCTGGTTGTGTGCAGGTTTGGTTCCTGGGTTGGTGGTTTGTGGTGTGTGTGTGATGTTATTGTGAGTATTTGCTTCAGATTGCGCGAGCCCCTCTCTGTAAGCGAGGATCTGGCCTTGTTAGCCTAAGTTGTGAGAGTGAGGAGTTTGGACTTCTGTCCTCATCCACAACTAATTCAGATTTGGGACAATTTATACCGTTCGAAGCCAGCAGGACTGCTATGGCTACCTGCATGGCCCGATAGTTATCCAACATTTTTATGCTGACTGTAGAACAACACTCTCAGCTCTTCTTCACACCACCTACTTATTTGCATACATTATAGATCATTGCTTGCATTATCTGGATACCCATCGGGAAAAAGGGGGAGGGGGGGGGCCCCTGAGGGACTTCAGCAAGATTTCAACATTTCCACCCCACCGATCAACTCAGCCTGGACCTTAAGTCCAAACAAGAGGTCCACCTCCTAACACTTACAGTGCTATGGCATCTGTCCTCATGTCACATAAACACCACCCTTTACTGGAAACACGATATACTTCTAACATTCCTTCCATCCTTTCATCCAGACACAATCCGATTTCCGTTTGTCTATAGCATAGCTCTATGATACGACCCCATTTGCTGCAATCTCAGACAGAGACAAAACATCCTACACGATCTCTATCAAGTCATGGCTTAAAACTACAATACCCACTGCTGAGTTGAAGAAACAGAATCTGATAGCGCCAGAAGGGTAGCACAGAAATCACCTACTATCAAGACCAGGCCCAACAAAAAGAATAGTAACAGAATGCCACTAGCCATCACCTACAGCACCAACTAGAAGCCTCTCCTGCGCATCTATCAAGATCTACAACATGATCCTGTAAGGACTATCCCTACCCTCAAAGAACCTTGGTAACAGGCCAGTTCTCACCTTACAGACAGGCCCCACCTGAAGCACATATACTCTGAGCCAGGCAACTACACCCACCAACAAAACACCACCAGAAACCCTAAGCCCTTGCAACAAACCCCTAGGTGGCCAAGCTTCATGTTCTCATATCTACTATCAAAGGGAATCATCAGCTAGAGACTTGTAATTACAAATTGACATCAGGAATCATAACATTCAAAATCCAGTAGGAGAGCACTTCAGTTTCTCTGGTCACTCAATAAAAGACCTAAACATGGCAATTTTTCAACCAAAAAAAATTCAGAACAGACTCCAACATGAAACTGCAGAACTGGAATTAATTTGCAAACTGGACACCATCAAATTAGGCCTGAATAAAGACTGGGAGTGGTTGGGCCATTACCAAGGGTGGCTCTAGGTATTTTGCCGCCCCAAGCACGGCAGGCAGGCTGCCTTTGGCGGCTTGCCTGCGGGAGGTCCCCAGTCCTGCAGATTCGGCAGCACGTCTGTGAGAAGTGCGCCGAAGCCGCGGGACCAGTGGACCCTCTGCAGGCATGCTGCCGAAGGCAACCCGCCTGCTGCCCTCGTGGCGACTGGCAGAGCGCCTCCCATGGCTTGCCGCCTCAGGCACGCGCTTGGCGTGCTGGTGTCTGGAGCCACCCCTGGCCATTACAAAACCTAAACCTATTTTTCCCAATTCTAATTTCCCCTTATTGTTACTCACACCTTCTTGTCAACTGTCTGAAATTGACCACTCCTGTTACCACTTCAAAAGTTATCTTTCCTCCCTTGGTATCCTGCTGTTAAGTGAATTGTCTCCTTAGACTGACCTCACACTTGGTAAGGCAACTCCCGTCCTTTCATGTATTTATACCTTCTCCTGTATTTTCCACTCTATGAAATCTGATGAAGTGGGTTCTAGCCCACGAAAGCTTATGCCCAAATAAATTTGTTACTCTCAAAGGTGCCACAAGGACTCCTGGTTGTTTTTGCTGATACAAACTAACACGGCTACCACTCTGAAACCTGCTAAATTGACTGTACCACAGAGTGAAATATACTAATATGTACTCTACATCCAATTAAATCAATTTGATGGTTGTATATGAAAACAAAAACACCCCCAAACAAGCCTTATGACCTTTCAATTTGATAGATTTGATTTTTCCTCACTCAATCTCTTTTTAGCTATTGCTTATTAATATTGCAGTATAACAGATGCTATTATTTCCCAAACTTGGCTCTATCTGGTCAGAATGTTGGTTTTTCTTTTTATAGTCAATAATGATCTAAGTAGTGGCTTGCCATTTGCAACACATTTAATAGAGTATTGCTAGTCACAATCGTTTTGCTGAAATTAAAAACAGGACAAACTAAGATGATCCAGAGAGGGAAGAACACTGATAGGTGAGCATCAAGGAGGGAAGCACACTTATGGAAGAAAAGAGTACCTTCCATGGTATTGCAGCTAATTGTTTTGGGCTGAAACTCATAAATAGCTGGGATGCTTTACATTGTGTAGACTTGTGTAGTTTCAGATAAGTGAAATAGAAGCCACCAAGAATTAATTTAGATTTGTGATGGTAAGACAGTCCTAAAGGGTATTTGTATGTACTTAGAAGCTGTGGAAGGCAAGGAGGACTATATCAGTATAGTGACTGCTTAACTATTTACTACTATACTGTGGAGCTATGAAATGAGTTTATGACGTGTAGCACAGAAACTTCTGTTTTTATGTTTGTCAGTTTAAGTCAATGGTCAAGTCCAAATACTAACATTTCTTTTTCCAGGGATTTTGAGTGGTATTTCTACCACTTGGAAAAACAAACTGTAAAAAGATTGACACTGTGATTGCGCAAAAGGAGGATAGTACTGTACATTCTAATACTCAGAAAGTCTCTTAGAAATCAGTATTATTATTTATGTAGCAGTCAATGGATACAGCTTTTACAGCAAATAAAATATATAATAAAAAGAAAAAGAAATTCCTTGGTCAGTTTACAGTCTGAAGACATTAACATTTGTTGTAGAAAAGCACACACAGAGAGATATGTGGTCATTAGAGAAGCTAGGCATTATGGAACAAGAGATGAGCAATTTGAAGGAGAAGTAAGATTTCACAAACATGCACATAGAAGGTGACATGAAAATGTGAGCATATGAAGGAAAACAGTAGTCTCAATTCTGAGCTATTCTCTTAGGAGTTATAACCCAGGAGAGGGAGTGATGGGAGATTAATGCCATCTTTGCATCACTCGGGTTCTGTGCTTGGCTAGCAGCATCAGAGCAGCCTCTGAGCCTGCTCTAAATTTTGGTGGCTTCCCACAGGCATCTACAGGACTCTCTGCCAGCCTCTGGAGTGCAGAACGCTCTGAGAATATCCTTCCTGCCCTCAACACCTATGCTATGGAATTCCCGGTTGGAGACTGCTTCCAGTCCCTTTATGCTGCTGACTCATAAACCAGAATTGGGGCCAAAGGGATCAGTATAATGAAAAACTTGGGAAGAGTTTAGGAAAGGGGATTAGGTGTGAGAGGAAATTGTTAGATATGGGCAGAACAGAGCAGCAAACCAAGAGGAAGCTCACAGTCCATGCACCAGATGGAAAACCCATGCAGAGATTTGTGAAGGCAGGGAACACAGAGTCTAAACAACAGGAGAAGAAGATAAATTTGGCAGCTGCATTTTGCGTAGAATAATGCAGGGATGAATGGGAGAGATGACCAGTTCTTGGGCTAAAATTTTGGCAGTAGGAATAGAGACAAAAGGATGGATTTTAGCAATATTGTATAGGAAGCAACAACAACAACATCAAGGGGCTGATCTTGCTCCTATTTAATTCAATGAAAATTTTGACTATTGGCTTCAGTAGTATAACACTGGGTCAAACAGTTGCAAGACAGGAGAGCACAAGGACAGGAGTCAATGAGGACACTAAGGTTGCATGCCTTGGTGCCAGGGTTAATACTGGTGTTAAATATTCTATGATATTCTGTGATGAAAAGTGACCTGCAAAGAGGGGGGGGGGGGGAATGTTGCACCTATTTTTGCTTCTTTGTGATGTGTACAACTGCGGGAACATTTATTTAAAAAAAAATTCCTATTTTTTACAACCAAAATCAAATTTTTTTTCTACTATGAAAGCCTGTGGCAAACAGATAATTAGTGAAATTATGGCATCACACGAAATGAGAGACTGAAAGTTGAGCAACTGAGAGGGAAAGGGATGTTTAGTCATGGCTTGCCTACACACAAAAGATACGTAGGTTCAACTGAAGGTATGTTGTTGTACTGATTTAGTCAAACATTGAGCTGTGGCAAGTTAAACCAATATGAGTGTCCTCATACAAAGTTGCACTGGTTTAACATCTGTGCCATATTTTTATGTTTATTTATTTAGATTTAAAATAATAAGGATGCATATCTAAGGCTTTAGGCACCCCAAAATAATTAATTACCCAATACATACAGTTACATTACATCTCTGCAGCATTAATCATCAGTTCCACAGGAACTCACACAGCCAGCAACCGATCGTCCTTCATCATCTAGAAAGCATATTCAGACATCTCCAAGAAGCTAAACAAGTGGTTGGCTTTTGCAGTGTGCCCAGCAAGTCATCAAATTTGGGCTATTTTAGACCAAAGGAAGCAAATTCCAGAGTCTTAGCACCCACAAAGAGAATGTGCTGCTAACAGCCCTCCCTCTTTTATAATGAGGTGGATCCAGCTCAAGTGCCTCTGCTGAGCACAGTTGTGGCAGTATGGTCTAGGATAGAGATGGGTAAACTACGGCCCGTGGCCCACATGTGGCCTGCGGGACCATCCTGCCTGGCCCTTGAGCTCCTGGCTGGGGATGCTCGCCCCCAGCCCCTCCCCTGTTGTTCTCCCCCCCCTCTCCCAACAGCCTCAGTTCACTATGCCACCAGCGCTCTGGGCGGCAGGGCTGTGAGCTCCTGCTGGGCAGTGCAGTGGTGTGGCTGGCTCCGGCCGGGTGGTGTGGCTGCCAGTCCTGGTCATCTGAGTGGTATGGTAAGGTCATGGGGAGCGTGGTTGGATAAGGGGCAGAGTGTCCCGGGGGGCAGTCAGGGAATAGGGAGCAGCTGGATAGGCATGGGAGTCCCAGGTGGCCTGTCAGGTGCTGGGGGTGTGGATAGGGGTTGGGGCAGTCAGAGGACAGGGAGCGGGGAGAGGGTTAGATGGAGGGTGGGGTTCCTGGGGGGGCAGTTAGGGGCAGGGGGTTCCAGGAGAGGGAAGTCAGGGGACAAGGAGCAGGGAGGGTTGGATGGATCCGAGGTTCTGAGGGGGACAGTCAGGGGGTGGGATGTGGTAGGCAGCAGGGGCCAGGCTGTCTGGGGGAGGCATAGCCTTCCCTAACGGCCTTCCATACAGTTTTGGAACCCCGATGTGGCCCTCAGGCCAAAAAGTTTGCTCACCTCTGGCCTAGGAGGAAAGGTAATTCCTTAGGTAGGTTGGTCCCAGGCCATTCAGGGCTTTTGTAGGTCATAACCAACACCTTAAACTCAACCCACAGACCAAGAAGCGTTCAGTGCAGACCAGTGACCACAAATGTCATATACTTCCAATATGTTGCTCCAGTCAGTAAGTGAGCTCTGCATTCTGCACCAGTTTTCATCTCTGAGTGGTTTTAAGGTGTAGCCTCATGTAGACCAACAAAAAGAGAAGTCAGGTCTCAGCCCTCATAAAAGATATACCTGAAAGTCCAAAATGGCAAACTTCAGTATTTTTATGGCCTTTAAACCAATGTAAAATAATTATTCCTAGATGAGGAACTATTATGTCATGTGCCAGGTCAAACAAGCTCGACACCATAGAACTTTGTGTAAAATCTGACTTTCAGGAAGACTTGGGCTCTTAAGTGCCTATATCACTTTTGAAATGGGACATAAATCACTTAGGGGCTTCTGATAATTTTACCTTTTGACTGGATGAATCATGGGACTGGTAATGGAATAATGAGTCATTTCTAGATCACTTCAACTTAAGATAGTAGTAAAATCCCCTAAGTGCAGTTTGGTGGCCTCAGTCTTCATCCACTTCCTAGTGGACATCACTACTAGTAGTCTCAAAACAGGGACCATGGATTAAATGGGCATAGAAATCTAAGTGTCCTCCTAGAGATAAGGCATACTAGTGAGGAATCTTGTACAGCCATTAACTGAGATAAATCATTTCTGTGTATGCTGCTGAAGTTTCCCCTGTCGTCAATCCAGCACCATTCGTAAATACTGAATTTACTTAGTGAGAAACTTGAATTTAAAAAATATAATTTAAATCCTAACTTCAGTGATTTCATAATTGATCTTTTTTTCATAAATGGATTTTCTCTTTCACATATCATCTGGATCCTTTCTTGCAAATTACTTTGAACAGGGAAAGAAAAAGCACAAAAGATTTTTGGAAACATTAAAATTAACCAAAACAACATGCTTCAATTTTTCAAGCTGGAGTCAGAAGGGGAACTAGGTGCTATTCACAAAATGGAGGTGGAGTTTTGCCATTGAGTTAAATCAGACCACTATTTCACTCTATTATTGATCAGACATGACTAATTTTGTATTGTTATTTAAAAATTTGTACAATCTTGCATTGAATTTTCTAGATACTTCAGTGGATGAGTCAATGTCTGTATGTTGGCAACTAGATATGGTCTGAAGTTTGTGTGTTTTAGACACAGATTAAAGCAGTGGTTCTTAACCTGGGGTGCACGCACCCCCTGGGGATGCAAGATGTCCTTTCTGCGGGTGCGAGACATGTCAGGTTTTTTTAAAAGGTAGATCATAGCAAACACAAATTAACACAGACACGTAAGTACAACTCCTTTGTTTCAACAAACCTATGTATTTATTAACATTATACATTTTTAACTATTACTGTGTTAAATTTTAATTGTGAAATTAAAATAAATAATTTTCTCTCTTTCATTCTATAGTTATGGTATATCTAGGTTTAAAGAACTGACCTACTTCAATGATTTTTGATAAGGGGTGTGAGAACATATTTCTGAAAACCAAAGGAGTGCAGGCTGCAGTGAAGGTTAAGAACCACTGGATTACAGCTATTGTGAAACACCTATTTTTACTAATATGGGGTTATAGTGTAGGTACAAGAGTATAATGCACAAAAGATCAACATTTGGCATTTGAGACTTATGCAAAGGAAACCAAAATAGAAAGGGAATTAATCAGGGCTGTGTACACTGTCCACTAAAAGGGAAGCTCCTGTGAAACCTTTTTGATGCAGTAAGGCATTAAATAATTCTAATTCTCATAGGAATTTGAAGAATTGAAATAAGAAATTTTATTTTTTTGTTAAACAGATTGTTACCTTTTGTGTTTTGAATAGGCATAAAGTTAATAAGACTTAAAAAAAAAAACCCAACAACTTTAAAGTTAAAATGGCATCAGCAATGTCAGCACAGTTTAAGGACTTGCAGGGACAGCAGAGGGAATAAAGACTATTTTATTGTTGCAGAACCCAGTAGTAGTAAGATTTGTATAGTACTTTCTTAAAAATAATGTAGATTTAGGGTCTGATTTTGAGACATAAAATTATGTCTAATTTCCCAGGCATTCAGGCATGCAAATTAGGTAGCTGTATGTGCAAACAACTTTAGCTAATTTGTGAGTGTAATTGTGTGCCCAACCTATTAAAAAAACCCAGGGCCTTATAATCCACAGGATTTTCCACATCTAAAAAATGAATACAAATAATGTTTTTAGGTCCGAACTTTCACCTGCTTCTACGTTTCTTTCAAATGCTATTATAGGTGAGAAATATTCCAAGAAAAAAATTATTCTGGATAGTTATGCCATAATTTTGGTACCATGATTTTATATAATTAAAATATGCTTTATTTATATATTGTGATGGGGCAAGGCCAGATGGCTACAGTAAAGTACTGAGAAACAGGTATGTTAGCCCCAGGCTAAACAAATCCCTAGTACCCTGGTAACCAAATGGCAGTTGCTCCAGGTTAATCAAGGCACCTGGAGCCAATTAAGATCTTTCTAGAAGGCAATAGAGATAGCTACTTTAATTAGAACACCTGCAGCCAATCAAGGCAGGTTAATCAGGGCACCTGGGTTTAAAAAAGAGCTCACTCCAGTCAGGCAGGGAGGAGCTGGGAGCAAAAAGGCAAGGAACTGAGAGTGAACTGCTAGAGGATTGAGGAGGACAAGCGTTATCAGACACCAGGAGGAAGGTCCTGTGGTGAGGATAAAGAAGGTGTTTGGAGGAGGCCATGGGGAAGTAGCCCAGGGAGTTGTAGCTGTCATGCAGTTGTTACAGGAGGCACTATAGACAGCTGTGATCCACAGGGCCCTGGGCCTGGGGTTCGGAGTAGAGGGTGGGCCTGGGTTCCTCCCAACTCCTGATCAGACACAGGAGGAGCTGACCCAGACTGTGGGTTGCACAAGAGGGGAAGATCACTGAGGTGAACAAATCTGCTAATAAGTGCAGGACACACCAAGGTAGAGGAGGAACTTTGTCACAATATGTAAACATAATTGGTAAGTTATTGTTTTAATCATGTACAAACAACTTTCCAGTACATAAGGAATTAGAAATTTGAAGAAGCACTAGCTTAGTTACATTGATTACATAACTCCATGATTTGTTTTTTAATGGAGTGAAGTGATTTGTTTTAGGACAGAGGAAGAAGAATGAGGCGTAGTGGAAGAACTGCTCAAAGAGCAGGTCTAATTTTCACACCAAAATTTAGGGAATTTGAATTTCAGCAAGTGGACAGCCCCCAAACCCTTAAATGTTTTACCACAACTATGTAACTTTGCTTATTTGAACTAAATACCCCAATGACAGGGTTGTACTGGGCTCAGTGTAGCAAGGTGCTGAGCACCGAGCCCCAATCCAGCAACATACTTAAGCACATGCATTAACTTCAGCAACAAGTATTTCTGTAACTTCATTAAAACTACTCACATGCTTGAAGTAAAGCACATGCTTAAGTGGTTCAGTGGATTTTCAGGATTGAGCCTTCTGTGAAAGCCCTAAGGAGAGTCCATTTATTTCCCTTACCCACAGTCAACACGTCTCCATTTTGCAGTTGGCCAGATCTAGAGGCCCTGCATTATATCTGTCAGCTCCCAGTCCATGAGGCCTGACTGCCTCCTGCCTGCTATTGGAGCTAGCCAATCAGCTGTTTAGGGGTGGGGAGTGTCTCTGATAGAAAGTACAAGGCACTTCCTTTCCTTCTTACCGTTAAGCATGCTGAGCCAAATTCATTCCTACTGTAACATCCCTGACTTCACACCAGGACTTAGCATGGCCTGCTGTTCTCACAGGGCTCATGGATTCCTGAGAGCAGGGCAGTCCATAATGTTTATGATGTTGTGGTATATAAATGTAGGCAATGTAATAACACCGGAAAAGCTAAAATGTATGAAATGATAAAACAGATATTGATATCAACACTTGCAGTCGGTTTTACTAAATTTTACCCATCTTCCCCCTCAGGATTTTCAACATAAACCCTGCTGAAAATCATAGTCTTTGCAGGAGTGAACATTCATAAGACTGTAAAACAATTCACATTTTAAGCCCCTCACATGTACGCAGTTTTTTTTTTTCAATCTCCTTTTTGTCTGAAATCTTCAATGATTAGTTTCTAACCAAAAGAGAATTTTTTTAAATAAAGTTAAAAGACAAACCCTTCAAGTATATGACTTACGTAAAGGTTGGGGCGGGGGAAGCGGGGAGGCATTTTCCCATTATAGAAGAAATTATATCTTTATAATTTTGGCCTATCTACCTCAAAAACAGCATACATTTTTAACATTGTTAGTGGCCCTTAATAAAGACTATAAATGGCACTAAAGATGACATATTAGCTTTCTTTTAAAAAAAACATGTCCATTAAAGTTTTGACCAGCTGATCACAACATTGCACTATTTATCATTGACATATTGACTTTAGCGTGCACATCAGTTGCACTTCTATTCCTATCCCCCAGCAGTGCAACCAGTGTCCTTTCACTGCACAGAATGGTGATTTTGGGGTTGGTTGCAGAGCTTGCACTCATGGGGGCTTCCTATGCTGCACAATACAGTGTTTGGGACCTAAGAAGGGTCAGGAGCAGAGGATCCATTGTTGTGAAAAAGTCTTCCAGTCCCAAGAACAGAGGGTATACTAAAATTGGGGAGGCTACTCTAGCCCCTAAGCTGGAGAAGCCTGATTGGAGGGAAAAAAAAAAGGTCCAAGAGGAAGAGAGAAGGTGAGCAGCTGTTCTCCCAACAATGCTTAGGCCAGTTCTAGGACATGGATTTGGGCATGCATTCACAGTAGACAATTCTGTTAGGGTCATCAACTTTCTAATTGCACAAAACCAAACACCCCTGCCCCACCGCTTCAGAGACCCTACCCTCACTTGCTCCATCCCTCCTTCCTCCCTCTCCCCCACCCTCACTCACTTTCAGTAGGCTGGGGCAGGGGGTTGAGGGGTGGGAGGGGGTGAGGGATCTGGCAGGGGGAGCAGGTTCTGAGGTGGGGCCAAGGATGAGAGGTTTGGGATGTGGGAGACGGCTCCAGGCTGGGACAGGAAGTTGGGATGTGGGGAAGGTATGGGCTCCAGACTGGGGGTGCAGGGTCTGAGTGGGGCCAGAAATGAGGGATTCAGGGTGCAGGAGAGGGTTCTGGGCTGGGGCAGAGGGGTGGGGGTGAGGACTCCAGCTAGGGGTGCAGAAGGCTGTGTGTGTCAGCAGGGGGCTGAGGTGGTGTGGGCTCTGTGAGGGAGTTTGGGTGTGGATGGGGACTCTGGGCTGGGGCAGAGGGTTGGGGTGAAAAAGGGATCAGGGTGCTTACCACAGCTGCTGGGAAGTGGCCACCAGGTCCCTGTAGCCCCTAGATCGGGGGTTCTCAAACTGGGGGTCATGAGGTTATTACATGGGGGAGGGGGAGGTCATGAGCTGTCAGCCTCCACTCACAAACCCTGCTTCACCTCTAGCATTTATAATAGTGTTAAATATTTTAAAATGTGTCTTTAAATTTATAAGGGGGGGAGGTCACACTCGGAGGCTTGCAGTGTGAAAGGAGTCATCAATACAAAAGTTTGAGAATCCCTAGATGCATGGGCAGCCAGGGAGACACTGCCCCCGCAGGGGGCCGGCGGCTGCTTCCGGGAGCCATGCAGAGCTAGGGCAGGCAGGGAGTCTGCTTTAGCCCTGAGCCCCCAGTCAGCAGCGCAGCGGACTTTTAACAGCCTGGTCGGCCCCACTGCCATGGTCCCTTTTCAAGTAGGTGTTCCAGTCAAACACTGGACACCTAGCAACCCTACCACGTGTATGCATTTCCAGAGAGAGAGTCTAAGAACAAACATGAGCTGCTTCTTCAGTAGTGCAGGCTTTTAAGACTAGGTTAAAAGGGACTTGATTTTTTTTTTTTTTTTTTTAAACAAAATGAGCTTCTGCTGCCTAATTCTCCCCCTGCACGTGTTTTTTTTTTTTGAAATCTTAGAAATAGCAACAATGGTCATTCTTGTTTTTTTCCTGGAGAACATACTGGATAGCTACAACAACTCTGAGCTGTCACACTTTTAGAAGAGCAGTGGTGTCAAAACATTAACAAAAGTTTTCTCTTTCAAACTGTTATTCACAGTTGTATATAAATGTTAACACACACAACCACTACCCCAATGTTTTGAATAGTGACTTTCCCCCTCTTAATTGCTCCACTTTCACTCTCTTGTCAGTTGACAAGTTGTTGAGTTATCAGAGTGACTTTTATACTAGACAAAAATCAATATTGCTAATGTAAAAGCACTGCAAAATATTTATTTTTAATAGCATTCAGGCCTTTGTTATGAGACATGAAATATTTTTTTCATTCCTTTGCATGTTGCCTCTAAGAGGTAGCAGAAGGGGGCTCTCTCACACAAACCGGTGTTCTCTCCTCACTTCTCAAATTTAGTAGCAGGGCACTGAAAGGATTTTATTACCTTGTCTAATTCTACCATGAAAATGACAACGCTAATACACTATTTATAATACTTTGAAGAACTAACATTGTCTTGTCAACATACAGTGATGCAACCTAAAGGGGGTGGAATAAAAAGTTGTCTGTTTGCAAATCTCCCTTGGGTCTGCTGGTCAACAGTGGGTGACATTCACTCAATACACAAAGAATGAGTGAACAGGCTCCATACAGGATACTCCATCATAGGCAGGAGTGGAAGGAATTCACTTCCCAATTTGTGGACAGGATGCATAGCTGCAATCACTATTTCAGCCCCCAACTTAAATGGGAACCACTACCCCTCCCAACACTCCATTTTACAGGGGCCTGTTCACATTCAGCAGAGAACCCACTCTCTAGCATAGGGATGGTGCAGAGAGCCCCCACAACGTCACTGAGGGATACCATGGGACTCCAGGGGTGCAGGACCCTGGTGAACAGCCCTTCACCAAGGGGTGAATTTCACACTGGTGAAGTTCTATTGTCATTTCAAAAAGGTCACTATCTGCCCACCCACATACGGATACCAGGGGCATTTTAGTTTTTCCTCTGAGGTTTTCTTTGTTCATGCTATTCAATACCACTTTTTGTAAAGGTTAATAAGTAAGAAAAGTTCTCTATATAGATAAATGTTGCTCATGAAGCAGTATTAGAGATTTTGTTCCACCTTTTTAGATCTCTCTGCAAACAAAAACGTGCAGGCACTCGTGTGCCTAATTTGAATACACAATCACCACACTTGCACTGATAATCAATTAAACTGGACAAAGACATGATGAGTTAGACACCTACCTTTCATAAGCAAACTGTAGTAACTGTGTGTACAAGTCAGGTACACATATTTTTTAATCCAGTTACACACATTTGAAAATCTAGGCCACATTGTCTTGCAGTTGGATCACAAATAACTGACTAGTGATCTTACTGCACCCCTATTATACATTTTAGCTCATTTTAAAGCTTTACGGTGACATGGAAACGATATTTTTGGAGTGTAAGATAAAGACCTATAAAAGTAATGAAACATTTTATGTTTTAGGCCCCAATCCTGCAAGTGAGATGTCCATAGGTGGTCCCTATTAATTTCAGACTTCATTGGGCTTGCCCACCTTTGTGTACATTGCAGGATCAGGGCCTTAAGAATGCACCAACTGAAAATATATAAATATGGACATAATTTGTTAGAAATGTGATGTACAGACAAGATATTACAAGGTAGATGGCTAAGTCAAATCCAATTGCAACTAAATTAAAAAAGTTGTGACCACAAATGTTTTTTAAAAAATAACTGATTATTATTTCCTCTGAACACTTACAAAACTTTTAAACTAAGTAAAATATTGGAATATATACAACTTTAAGGAGGCTATGACATCAATAGATGGTAGATGTCCCAGTGATAAAATGCTGCTTAGAAATTGTTTATATTGTAAATATCCCAAGTGTGAACTAATCTAACATTCCTTCTGGTGTTTCATTTTGTTAACCAGAACCATAGATCAGATGTTTATATCTGCCAAGATAAAAGAATGCAAACAATTAAATAAAAATAATTATATTTAATGAAGTGTTATTTCATTCTTTGGCTGCTTTGTCTCCTTGCTGCCCTAATTTTTCTAATGAATGTATTTTTTAAATCAGTACCAGTTATATACTCTATTACAATTCACAACTAGATAGTAATCTATTTTACATGTAATTTGGTATTTGTACTTTACAGCCAATTCTTTTCTGAGGCTGAGACATACTTGTCTTATATTTAAAATTCTTAGAACAACAGCATCCTCTGCTTTCCTCCTCCCCATGGATGTTTGATTGCACACAACAAAATAGGATTATGAAGTTTTCACCACCTATAAGTCATCAGTGAAACATCGAAAAAATATAGAACTATGCTACCTATACTTCATTCGACAGCTTCTAGAACAATTACAACTTCTGCATTGAGAACTATTGGTTAGAGCCCTCCCACATGAAGTCAACATGAGGGGTCTCTACAGATTTCAGAGAGAGTGAACTGTGGCCTATGTCACCATGGGTTTGGGTGGGATGGGTCTCTTTTTTAAAAATAAAAGTTTAAAGAGTATAAGATAGTTGGAAAAAAATGATCTATAATCAGTCACAAAAAACTAGAGTAGTCCACATTTGTATATCTTTGTATTTCTGTTTTAAGGAGGCTTCTGTTTCTATCTAATAGCAGATTTACAAAAAACAAGTCCCTGGAAGCTTTGTATTAGGAAATTCCTAAGCAACCCAACACTGTGTCATTTTACACACAGTCTTACTTTTCTCCAGCTCCACTGTAAGTTTTGGAGAAATGGTCTTTCTGACATTCTATGTAGACTTTTATTGGGAAAAAGAGGGACAGCTATTGGTACAAGTATATATAAAACCCCAATTATCTACAAACCCCAAGGCAAAGATATGATAAATCCTGTGTTTTCTGTCATTACTCTCCTTTTTTTTAAAAAGCCATCTTTAACTTCAACATGAATAAGATTATTAACTTCTAATGTAAGCATGCAACCAAGCTTTACGCAAAAGATTATTTGGATTTATTTGTGCATTATTCTTAACACAGTATGTCTGACTGAAATTTTCAGTATTAGTCTGGAATAAAGACAAAATATTTTGTTAGAATATAATTTAGAAAAAACTACATCTTTCTGTATACAGTAGTATCTTGCTAATTTCAACACTTTATAATTTTCACACACATAAGGTCTCACGACACTTTTCAACAAAAATCTATAGCCCAGAACTGAAGTGTGGTCTAATTTATTAACCCCTCATTATTCGTACAAAAAAACAGTACTGTGTGGGTTTTTGTTATTATACATTGTTCATAAATACACTAGTTCATTTAATTTGAAAATAATATTCTGTGATACAGTTTATTTGCTTTCTTATTGTTGGTTCACTTAATCACAAATAGGTGATGGGTCTCCTGGTAACTAGGCAAAGCAGCAAGCTTGTACAACTGTATGTATTTTAAAAATTACATTTAACTCATGAGAATGCTGCATTTTAAATAAGAATTAACTTAGAGTAAGCTCTTATCATGTAGTTGCAAACAAAGTTAACAGTCCTTTTAAGAAAGACACTATTTCATTGCCTCCCAGTTTAGATTCTCCATAGACACGGTCCACAAATGATATTGGAACCTGTTAAAAAAAACCAAACAACAAAACAAACAAACAAAACAAAAAAGAACAATTTATTCTAATTATTTTAGGAATTTAACTTCATTAATATAAAGAAAACATAGTTTTAAATCTATTATGCATTTTATATTACATTTAGCACAATTAGTACATTCAGAACACAGCATATCAACGTTAAAAAAGTGAAACTATTACAGATTTAAATATGTAGTGTGCTGGTTGTGTTAGCAAAGCTACTGTGCTTTTCCACATGGAGACAAGAATAGAAGACGGGTTCCTCAGGTCGGCAGAGACTTAGCAACAACATCTGTAGTCTCCAAAGATGGATAGAATCTGCATTGGTGGTTCCTAACTTTTGTTGTTGGAGCCTCTCCTAGCAACTGATTTGTGGCTGAATGCCATCTTCTGATGTCCCTGAATGCTGTGCTAGGTATAGTTGTGTCTGGTCTCACTGTACTGCTTATTTTGTCTTCCATTTTTTTCCCCTTTAGCTGTGAGAACATGCTTGTAAGAGAAATGGGGCAAATATCTGGGATCATGCTGCTTTCTTTATCATCACTGTTCTACCCATCAGTCTTAACTGTGCCTCAAGGTTGCGATACTAGAGTGTATGGCTGATCACACCTAGAGACAGGTCTAAAAGATATTATTCTATCGTTAGCCACTGAGTTTTCTGAAAAAAACTGTTCTCAAAGATAGGATCAATGAAATGGACACCCAAGGGTCACAACATGCTGTGAAGTCCCAACCAACCTCCTGCTCTAAATTTCTACTGGATCAGGGCAAAAGTCCATTAGGGTGGTTTAGGCAGAGACTGCCATAACTGGAAGTGGCAGAGTTAAACAAGTACTTGCTTGATGCTCCAACATCAATTCCTCACCGTTGGCAAGAGGGGGATCATGAAGTGGCCTTTTGCTCAACTTTACTGACATAACAGACACAGTACTTGTATTCAATGCACATTTGATATGCAACATCCACTTGGGTCTATGGATCTTCAACAAGCTGTTTATGTTGTTAGAAAAAAAAGTTGCTTAAAATACAGAATTTTTAGTTCCTTCAGATATACAAACTCATTGTCCAAATTCACTTGCTGTTCATGAAGGTTATAAACATATTGCTTCACCTAGTTACTTCTGTCTGTCCATTATTTTGCCAGAATGATACAAATACACTAGAACAAGAGGAAGACCAAGGACTAAGTAGGCCCATTATTCAATGAGGAGGGAACAACAAGAATAGAAAAAATGAAGCAACGGAGGAAGTGTTAAGTGCTTTTTTGTTTCAGTTTTCTCCAAAAAGGGATAGCAGCAATGAGATGACTAATATAGTGAACATCTATGTAACTGGGATAGGATCTGAAGCTAAAGTAGAGAAAGGACAAGTTAAGAATTATTTGCACAAGTTAGATGTCTTCAAATCAGCAGAGTCTAATGGAATACATCCTAGAATACTTAAGGAATTAGCTGAAAAGAATCTAAACCATTAGCAATTTTCTTTGAGAACTTGTGGAGGATGCAAGAGATCGAGGGGAGGGATAGCTCAGTGGTTTGAGCACTGGCCTGCTAAGCCCAGTGTTGTGAGCTCAATCCTTGAGGGGGCCATGTAGGGATCTGGGGGAAAAAAAAAACAACAAAAAAAAAACCCAACTGTCAGAGACAGTACTTGGTCCTGCTAGTGAAGGCAGGTGACTGGACTCGATGACCTTTCAAGGTCCCTTCCAGTTCTATGAGATAGGCATAATCTCCATACATTAAGCAAGATCCCAGAGGACTAGAAAAGGGCAAATATAGTACCTAACCCAGGGAATTATAGACAAGCCAGCTTAACTGTGGTATTCATAAAGATAATGGAACAAATAATCAGTCTGTAAACACCTAGAAGATAACAAGAACAAATCATATCAAACCAACCCAACATCCTTCTTTGACAGGGTAACAACCCTTGTGGATGGGGAGAAGCAGCATATGTGATACATCGTTACTTTAGTAAGGCTTTTGATACTGTTTCACATGACATTCTCATAAGCACACTATGAAAATATAGCGCAGAGGAAGCTATCAAAGTGGGTGCACAACTGGTTGGAAAACAGTGAGAGTATTATCAGTGATCCACAGTCAAGCTGGAAGTGCATATTGAGTAAAGTCTCACAGGGATCTGTCCTGGGCATGGTTCTGTTCAATATCTTTATAAATAATTTGGATAACGGTAAAGAGAGTACATGTAAAAAGTCTGTAGATGGTATCAAGCTGGAAGGGGCTACAAGTGTTTTGCAGAACATGTTTACTATTCAAAATAATCTTGACAAATTGGAGAAATGGTCTGAAATAAACAGGATGAAATCCAGTAAGGATATATGCAAAGTACTACACTTAGGAAGGAATACTCAATGGGAAATGACTGCCTAGGAAGAAGTATGGCAAAAAAGAATCGGGGGGGTATAGCAGATCACAAACTAAATGAGAGTCAAAATATAATAAATACTGTTTCAAAAAAAGCAAACATCATTCTAGGATGTACTAGCAGGCATGTTGTAAACAAGACAAGAAATAATTCTTCCACTCTACTAAGCACTGATAAGTCTTCAGCTGGAGTTCTATGTCCAGTTCTGGGAACCACACTTGGGGAAAGATGTGGATAAAATAGCAGAAAGTCCAGAGGAAAGCAACAAAAATGATTAAAGGTCTAGAAAACATGACCTATGAGGAAAGATTAAAAAAAATAGTGGTTGTTTAGTCTGTAAAAGAGAAGACTGAGAGGAGACAGTCTTCAAGATATGTAAAAGTCTTGTAAAGATTATGGTGATAAATCGTTCTCCTTATCCACTGAGGACAGGACAAGAAGGAATGGGCTTAAATTGCAACAAAGAAGACTAAGGTTGGACATTAGGAAAAAACTTCCTAACTGTCAGGGTAGTTAAGCACTGAAACAAATTATCTAGGGAGGCTGTGGAATCTCCATCATTGGAGATTTTTAAGAACAAGTTAAACAAACACCAGTCAGGGATGGTCTAGATAATACTTAGTCCTGCCTCAGTTCAGGCGACTGGACTAGATGACCTACCGAGGTTCCTTCCTGTCCTACAATTCTATAAGAACTCTTAATATTCTAATACAAAAGCATGTGTTAAATAAGAATACTCCAGGGCCCAAATTCAACAACATTAACTCTGCAGAAGCATATAAAATAAAAAAATTGGATCTGCACTCAACTGGCAGTTTCAATCAGAAATCAGTTGGCATGTGTAATACAAATACACACCACACCCTTGTTATTGTGCCAGAACTGAGTATGTCTCATCTCCAGGCACAGCTGCCTATGCCAAGAGAGGCCAAGGCAATCATCTGGCAGATACAGTTCTACTTCTCACAACAAGAACAGCTAGCCGAAGAAGAACATAAACTAAGACATCCAACAAACTCCCTCAGCTTTCTCACTAGGATCCCTCCGACAACATTGATAAGCACCTCAACAGTTATATTTAGCTGAGCTAGGGAAAAAAAATAAATCAGTAACTCCATGCTGGAGAGGAAGTCAGTGAAAGATGCTTAAAGTGGCATGGCATTCCATGAATAGTGAAAAGAGAACATTTTGTATTCACAAGCCATCCAACTTCACGGTATCTCAGGGCACAACACGCTATCTCAGGGCACAATTTCCTCTACAGAATTAGAATTTACCTCCTAAACTGTTACTGGACTACATCTTCTTGTTCAAGAGCATATAAGTGCCATTACAGGAAGAAATACTGGGCACCAAAGGGCTCTTTAATGTAGTGAGGAAAGGCATAACATGAAAGAACCAATGGCTGCACATTGAGGCCAGACCAATTTAAATTAGAAATTAGGCACAAATTTTTAATAGTGAGGGTGACTAACCACTGGAACAAACTACCAAGGGAAGTGTTATATTCTCCACTTTAAATCAAAACTGAATGTCTTTCTACAAGATATGCTTTAGTCAAACAAGTTATGCTTTAGACAAGTGCAAGTTATTGGGTTCCATATAGAGGTAACTGGATGAAATGTAATGGCCTTTGGTATACAGGAAGTCAGACTAGATGATCCAATTGTCCTTTCTGGCCTTAAACTCTGTGAAAGAGGAAACTGGGACTGTTTAGTCTGCAGAAGAGAAGAATGAGGGGGGATTTGATAGCTGCTTTCAACTACCTGAAAGGGGGTTCCAAAGAGGATGGATCTNAAGGAATGGTTTATATAGGCTGGTAATTAATTTTAACATGAAAACTGATGTTAGATAATGCTTAATAAATGAAAGACAATATTATAACCAAAAGGAGATCGAGTGGTTTATTGTCCATGGGAAAGGCCAGCACAGTCTTTAAATGTAAAGGTACACACCTATGAACTTGGAAGAACTGGCAGCAGTGTTCTATTTGTGGCAAGGAAGGGAAATAGGAAATAGAAGCTAGTGTTCTATTTGTGGCAAGGCCAAAAATTGTCCCAAATTGATACACTGCAGATTTACCCACAGTAGCGTTCCAACTCTGACCTAAGTAGTCCAATTGTCCCAAAGAGATCACATGGTTTTTTCTTGATGTTTTCTTAGCCAGAAAATTACCAGGCATACAAGTTTCTATTCTATTATTAAATATTATTTTGTGATGAGAAGTACTGTTCTGTTTAAAGTACTTATACATCCCCGCATCACTGTTTTATCTTAGTGCCTCACAGCCTTTATTCTCAACATCTTTGGGAGGTAGGGAAGTGCTATCCTAATTTTATAAACGGGGAACAGAGAGGCTAAGTAACTTTCTGTGTGTGAACCTGGCAAGTCTCTGGTGGAGCAGGGAATTAAGGCCGAGTTTCCCAAGTCCTAGGCTATAATGCCTTAACCACTGGACATTATTTCCTTGTCATTTGAGATCTAGTCCTGTTCACATAGATCTGCAATTTAGACTCCCAGGAAGGGGGAGTCCCAAAGATGAAAGACATGATGATTTATCGGTTGAGAGAGCTTTTCTTTGAAATTATTGACAAAAGTTTGAGCAACAATTTTCTTATCTACAAATATATAGGTAAAAATACTAACCTGATTATTTTTCTTTTCAAATCCCAGCCGTACACACCTCCATTTCCTTTATACCGAGTTCCAGACACAATGTCAAAGTTACCTTCTTTTTGCTTTCTTCAGGAAATACAATTTATTTCAAACATGAAAAGTCACTGTATCAGTTTAAAGCAAATATATATTTTATAGACCTTCAAACAAGGTGGGATAGAAGTTGGCATGTAGGCAATAATTATGTTGGTTATAAGCACTATACATTTATATACCTTTTTAAACTACTCTCTTTAAATTCTTATAAAGCAGGACTATTTCAGAGCATCTTGTGATGCTTTTTACCATCTATCTCACAGAACTTCAAAGACTGCTTCATGAATAATTTATCTAGATCTACTTATTTAAAAAAGGCAAAAGAAATTAGACTCCAATGTAAAATGGAGATTTTTTTAAAAAATACATATTAAAATATTTAAATAAAAATACAAACTGACAGTAACAAGGAAATTAAAAGATAAGTCTGACACAATCCTGCACCCCCCACTGTATCTAGCTCTGCAGAATATTATACAGAATCCATTGTTTGAGATCTTCTGCATTACATCCCAGAAAGAGGAAAACTATAAACAGTGACACCCTTAACTTTGAAGGTACTTGCTCCCGATTATTTTTGATACAACTTTAAACGTTAAGAAAAAAAATGTTCCATAATTAGTAAGAGTTAACTCTATTTTGTAACTGAGTACTGCAACTTTTAACAGAGATCCAGAATGAGTCAGTGAAAACTAAACTTTTGTTCAGTGACTGTTATTGTAAAATAAAATCTAATTTTAGTCTTTAATTGTTTTGACTGATCTTTTAACTATACATATACCTCTATTCTCAAAATGATAAATAATAGCTATAACTGTTCTATCTAGCTATCTCACAAAATTTAAAGTCTGATTCTACTCTGATAATTAATAACTGCATTGTGGAGTTGCATGATTATTGTTTATCAGTGACTCCATATCAAATAACCTCAGTTTGCAAGTAAAAAAATGTTTTTTCTTCGAACTGGAAGCACTGCAAAAATCAGCGTAGGATCTCTCCTTGTGCATCATCACTTGGAAACTAAATTCTACCTCAATTAATCTGTGCAACCCCATTGCCTTTAACTAGTTTGCAAAGGTGTAACTTATTAAACACATCTACTGATGATGCACTAGCAGGACTAGAATCCAACTCTCTCTCTCTTCACTATCCTGGCTCCTGCAGGGACAAGAGGAATACGAAGCAGTAAAAAAAACTTAATTTAGTCATTCAACTCAGCATCTCTAATGCTAACTGCACACATGAAGCAGAACTGTAGAGTAAAAAGATACCATTTTTACTAAGTTACTTTTCAAAGTAGAACCAGTTAAAGGAGAAACATTAAGTGCTTAGTCACTCATTCTTTCTTCCTTTAAAGACATGTTCTTGTAGTCCTTAAGCAAATTAAACTTCCATTGAAGTCTACAGGAGTTTTGCCGGAGTTAAGGATTAATGTCTGTGTACTGGTACTTCAGAAATATTTGGGTCTTATTAGAGCCACCCAAATCCTTGCCCTGACTATGTTTCTTGTTGCAGTTGCTGCTTTTTTGATTCAATGAGGTAGCCACATAGTAATGGAAGGTATTCAAATGTTAACATACAACTTCAACAGCTTAAAAGTTATACTCCAAACATTAAAAATGATACTCACTTGATGAACGCTGGAATAAATTTTGGCTGAAAACAGGCAGATGGGTGGGAAAAGAAGAAAATGAAAAAACAAGTCAGTAACAATTAATTAAAAAAAAAAAAAAAAAAGAAGACCACACAAGATATAAACTTACATGGTGCGAGAGGTCCGCATCCATAATAATAATGAAATTCCCTGTGGCATGCTGCATTCCATGAATATAAGCAGTGCCTGGTGAAGACATCATAGAAATAATTTCATCACTATCTTAACATGCACACAGATCTCTAAGCAGATTCAATCTTTCTACAAAGTCTCAAAATTATATTACAAAAGCCGATTAAGTAAATGTTCCTGAGTTTGTTTTTTTAAAATAGGATAGAAAAATCATTTTAAATGTTTGAAGATTGATGTTTCTCCAATAATTTCAGTACTAGATTCCAAAAGTGTAAAACTTTGCAGGACAAACTTCACTGCAGTAGAAATCACCAGAAAAACATCACTTGGTAAATGGATAGCCAATACAGGTAAGATTTTCCACAGTGCCCAAAATACTCAAAAATAGACTTACACACCTAACTCACTCAGCTGCTTTTGAAAATTTTACCACTGATCTTAAAGATATTTCTTATTAACTTCTACTTTGTTCAATCAGTCAACATTTATGACAATGCTCCATCTGATGCCTAAGCTAAAAATCTTTCCTTCCTCAATTTAATTTTTTTTGTTTTAACCACACTATGTGAATCAGTTCATCTATATCAATAAGAGACAGAACAAGTTAAGGTATCCACGTTTTTCCTCAAGAAGGCCACTTTCCGATTTCAGTGATGCTGTTTTAAGTCCACATTTTTTCCAATAACGCTACAATGGCATAACTGAAATCAAAATCTGGCACATGCTCTTCATTACCTCAGATTAACTTTGCTGTCCTCCTAGAAATTTTCCAAAACGTAAATGTCAGTTTTTAAAAAGCATGCATCCAGATGTGGACCTTGGTGCCCATATCAAGCATTTACACAGGGAATTCTACTTCTAGTTAATGAACAGCTCATTGCTTGTCTCTTTCTCATGATGTTTGCAAAATTACAAGCCAGGAATGTTACTGATCCATGCAGTGTATATAACTAGTAAATAAACTTATTACAGGAAAGACAGGGTGCATTAAAAACCCTGAACCAAGCCAATTTTAATAAATATAAATAAATACAGGACTTTGTTCTTTGAAGCGCAGAACAGAGGATCACAACCAAGGTCAGGATAAAAATTAGGTAGAAAATAAAAAGATACCTAGGTTTCTTAGGGCCTCATATCTATATGAGAATATAAAAGGTGAATTTAAATATAGACAATTCAGTATCAAGACTTAGAATTTTGTTCCCCTTTTGGATATTGGCACATACCATAGTTAAACATTTCCTGTGGGACAAGTAGATTAACTGCACAATATTCAATAAACAGGGCACCTGAAATACTTCACCAGCTTGTGCGAGTGGGAGTGTTGAGGTTCAGGAAGTTCAACTGATTTTCATTAAGTTGTGTTCCATTGCTTTTTCCATTTCAGTTATTGGAGGTGAAGAAATCTGGCACGAGTCCGAACAGACTAATCTTCCCCCAGTATGTTTTGTGATAAATGTTTACACTTGAGTAAGAAAATTATCAAATGCTTAATTTTTGCCTTTTTTTTAAGTTAACAATGAAAAACAGACATGGTCTGCATATTCCTTGAGTAGTAGTAATTAGTCAATGGTGGAGCTACAGAAGACCCAATCTTGATCATTTAAATTCACAGCAATCTTAGAACTGATTACAGTGGTTCAGGATTGGCCCCAAAATTAGGACTATATTCTGGTATGTGATAAGCAACTCCGGTAATGTGCCTAAAAGACTTCAAATTCACAATGAACTTAATAGGGAGGATGGTGCTCAACAACTTGCATGACTTGATCCTTAAGGGAAACGTATGATTTGAATTACAGTAGTACCAACATGTCCTGTTAAATTGATCCAAGCCACAATAAGCACTGTACAAACACACAGTAGGAAAGAGTCCCTGCTCTGAAGACCTTAACAAATTAAGGTCCCAGTTCTGCAATTTGCTGCACATGGATAGACCATTACACTTGCGCAGAGCCCTAGTGACTTCACTGAGTCAATGGGGTACCATGTGAGCACAGCAGTCTGCCCTGTACAAATGGCAACCTGTCTAAATTTAAGACCCAACTGCGTAATAAGCAGGTGGAGCAGGGGAAGAAGGATGAGCATAGTAACTGTTTTCCTGCTACTATGTAGACTGGCCAAGACCACAATTGGCAGGTTTGAGGTTGTGGTGAACTTGTTGTAAGTTCACTATAATATAACGTGTGTGGTTTTTTAAATCACTGCACATTTGTTTGCTTATAATTACTTGATGAAAATGTTTATTTTTGTCTGAGGGCTCCACTATGACTCTTCCTATGGAATGTTAAAACTAAAACCCAAACAAAACAGATAGCAGGAAGTTTTACTCTAAACCAGAAGCTTAATGAGTACTTACCCAATCCCAGCTTTTTTGCTCTGGGCCTTAGAAGCTGCAAGATATTTGGGGGGAGGGGGATTAGGCCATAAATTAATAAAGTTATATTAGCTGAGACTACAGTTTCTTTCATTTTCAGTGTCATGCCACCATTATATAGCTCAAGATGTTGAACCAATATTGACAGAGATCCTTTTCCTTTAAATATCCAGATGCTACAGAGAATCAAATTCATCTAAGGAAACACAGGTTCAATGGAAACATTTATATTAACTGGATATATAAACTAGATTAAAATCAATCTATTTTAAATTTGACTGAAGAACTGCTATGTAAGGAAGTCATTTCGGCTGTTTTTTTAAGACTCTCCTCCCTCAATACCCACTGTTTGAAATACTCTCTTACAAAGCTGAATGCACAATTTCCCCCACCAATTTTGTGGGGTGACATATTAAGAGGTAATATCTGAGCAAACTCCTGGAGTGACTAAAGATAGTCAGTACTGAATATACACTTTTTACTCATAAGTGTAATTCAGCTTAATAGTCACTCATCTTACTGAAAATCATCAGTAAGATTTTATTTGGATGACCTACCACCTCCTTGATTCTGTGCTGACCATTCTCAGCTCCCACAGAAGTCAGAGGAAGCTCAGCACTTCACAAGTCTAGATTTCTAGGCCAAAGTGGGTTTTTTTGTGTGTGTGTGTGTGGTTTTTTTTTTAAAAAAAGAGTCTAACATTAGACACTCAACTCTATATTTAGTTTCCTGTCTGATTTTCAAGAGTGCTGAGCACCTCGAAATTCCCACTGACATTAATAAGAGTTGGTGGGTGCTCATTGAAAAGGGTGAACCAAATATGGACTTTGGAGCTTAACTTTAGACTCCTTGATTTGAAAATGTTGGCTTCTTCTGATACATTATAAGCGTCTGTGAGATCATGAACATTAGTGTGAAAACCAAAGGAGGACAAGGATAAACCTCCTGTAAAAAGTCAGTCATCATTAGAGCTTCTATAGAGTGGTTATTTCATTGTCTTTTCTTTTCCCTCAAAATCTTTGTATGATCCTGTGTAGGAATTTCAATTCCTCTGTTTCTCAGCCAATTTTAGTAAATCAAAAGTAGATTCATCAGCATCCAAACTTCTTGATCTTCAGCAATGGAGTTTCCTGAGACCAGGATACAGTTACTACCTAGCAAACAGGAAGCACCATCAAATTATTTAAATACAGACCTTTGTGCATCGGTCAGAACTGATTTTGCTCACTACCCACAATTAATTTCAGGAAGCAAAGAAAACTGGACTACAAAGAAATCATAACTGATTTTTATTGATACTCTCTCATTTTCCTGGTGTTAGATCAGGGTAAGCAGATGCCTATGTCTGCATGGAGTTCCACTGAATTATATGGGGCTCCACGCTGTATCAAGGGTCAGCTCACGTGGCTCCAACTGCAGGATCGGGGGCCTTAGAGACAAATAGTGACCTGCACTTGGTATAACTGTTTTATACAAAGTAGCAATAGAAAATTCAACAAACAACTCCAAACTCCATATACATATGTTTCCTTACACAATCTTTAAAAAGATTATTTTAATTCACTAACACAATCTTAAACTTCAGTCCCGGAAAATGAAATTTACAACTGCCAATTACTGGACCCAGGAGATGGGGTGAAGAGGGAGATAAAACATATTACATTTTTTGTTGCTCAGAACACAATGAAGCTGAACTTCTAGTTCTCAGACCATGGTATGCTTATGTGCTTTTATCACTGAAATGAAGCATCTTTAAATACTCAAACTTTGAATGAATTAAAGGGATATTTACCTCACCATACATACTTCCACACTGTTGTTCTATAGTAGTATAGAGAACAGAAGCCCTTAACAATCCTGTTAGAAGGTTCTTCTAAGTAAATATACTAATTAATACGAAGTAAATTATGAAGAGTAGACTAACGTCTACGTAGTTGCTCACACCTGTAGCCAAAGAAAGTGAAATTCAGCGCTGTCTATTCCTCATCTCTTCTTTTAAATATCCACAGGCCAAGTACAATCATAATTTCTTTGACCAGAATGAAGTATGTGCACAAAATACTGAAAACACTTTGTAAACATAAATTCATGGGGCTTCACAATATTCCCTGTGAGGCTGCTATTATTATTCTCATCACCATTTACCATCATGGCCCCTTAATAGCTCTTCTATTCCTACACTTCTATGATTCTATTGTATGGTAAACTGGGTCACAACAGTTAAACAGATTGCTCAGGGATATAAAAAAGGCCAGGTCTTGCACTCAGAAGCCCCAACTCTAATCCCCCATTCTAACCACTTTAAATACTTCCCAATTCAACAAAAAATAAAAGCAAAGAAAAAAAAACCATACGACTCACAATTTTATCTGAACCATATATCTTTTCCAACTGTTCAGCAACTTCCCGTGTCCCATCTGGGCTTCCATCATCTATGACTATAATTTCAAAGTTGCTTCCACTGAAATGACAATTATTTTTAAATGAACATCTGGGAAGCCAATTTCAGCCAGCTATGTTGTTTCAAAAGGCTTGAAACAGGAGAACAAAATGCAGAGTGGTCCGCTAACAGCTAGAAATACAAAAAGTTGCAGCTTTTAGAGACATGTTTTAAGGTACTCCTGTTTCACTTGCATCTTAAGATACAGTTGCTTCACAGCAAATTGAAACAGTACCAACCTGTTCATCATCTTACTATAAGATTCATTTCTAGTCCCAAGGCTGAGAGAGACTGGATATTAAAATGATCATTGGTTCCTTGATCTAGTAATTTTTCCTCATAGTGGGGCAGGGGTGATTATAAATGCTACATTTGTACTCTGCTTACAGTAATTTTGAAGGAACTCTTCACTGTTAGAAGAAAGGCACAATTAGCTACAGCACTTTCCACTGCTAACAAAAAGATTTTTAGACATTTTCACACCATGAATGACTTTATTATCCCTCTAGGCTGTTGCTAGTACTTTATAAATTCTTATGGACAGGGACCAACTAGTTATATGAATATTTATGCTCAGATTTTCAAAAATCTTGTGTGTGGTGTGTGTGTGCGCGTGTGTAACTATGCAAAAAGCCACAGAGCTCCAAAAAGCAGCCCCAGACTTAATTGTGAGCTTCTTGGGGCAAGCACCGCAGTTTTGTACTACAGGTGTGACCCCAACACAATGGGGGCCTGTGTTAGGCACTACCACAACGAACGGCCATGTTGAAACCTGACCTCCCCTAGGGCCCCGCGAAAAGCGACGCTGGAGAGGTTACTAAGGCGGAGCGCCCGTGTCCACAGGGAGGTTCCGCTCACACCGCAGCAGCTGTCCCGACGGCCGGAGCTTGACGAGCTGTAACGGCGGCCGACCCGCGACCAACCCGGGCTCCGCAGCTCGGCTGGGCTGGCCCGTCCCTGCTGCGAGCGGCCGCACCCTGTCAACGTACGTTCAGCCCCCGGAGGGATCCCGCACAGAGGCGCTGGGTTCCCGGGGGCAGGGACCCGAGCTGAGCGCCGCGACCACGCAGCACCGTTCTGGGGAGGGAGCGCAGGCGGCGGCGCGGCCGGGCCCGTGAGCAGGCGCGGAGTCAGGCCTGGGTGGGCAGGGGAAGCCGGGCCCGGGGTACCTCTCTTGGAAGCTCCGCACCAGCAGCCAGACGATGAGCGGCAGGTTCTCGCGCTCGTTGTAGGTGGGCAGCAGCACCGAGTACTTATCCGGAGCTCGGTTCCCGCTGGTCGCGGCCATGGCGGGGCCACAAACCACCCGGAACTAGGGGAGCGGTTACTACACTCGGGGAATGAGGCAGCCCTTGCGCAGCTACCCCGGCGCGTGGGCACCGACGTGTGCGGAATGGGTCGGGCTGGGCAGCCGCGCTGTCACCGGACTTTTTAGGGTGTTGGACCGGAAGCGGAAGTGTTCCTCAGCTCGCGGCGCTTTGCGGACCGGGGTAGGCGCGCGTGGCTTGGCCCTTCGCTCCGGTCATGGCTCTGAGCGAGGCGGCCAGGCTCCGGGCCGAGATAGGCCGCAGGGAACAGGAGCTGCGCGCCCTGCAGGGGCAGCTGGCCGCCGTCCTGGCGAGAGAGGCCGTTGAGGAGCCGGCGGCGGGGCCAGCGCTGCCCCCCTTGGAGGCGAGGGCCTCCCTCAGCCCGGCGGAGATCCTGCGCTACAGCCGGCAGCTAGTACTTCCCGAGCTGGGAGTGCGAGGGCAGCTGCGCCTGTCCCGCTGCGCCGTGCTGGTGGTGGGTTGCGGCGGGCTGGGCTGCCCCCTGGCCCAGTATTTGGCGGCCGCCGGCATCGGCCGCTTGGGGCTGGTAGATCACGATGTGGTGGAGATGAGCAACCTGCACCGGCAGGTCCTGCACGGGGAAGCTAGGGAAGGGCTGCCTAAGGCCCTGTCTGCAGCTGCCACCCTGCGGCAGCTGAACTCCACGGTGCAGTATGTGCCCTACCACCTGGCCCTGAGCCCAAGCACTGCCCTGGAGCTGGTCCGGCAGTACGACGTGGTGGCCGACTGCTCAGACAATGTCCCCACCAGGTACCTGGTCAGTGATGCCTGTGTTCTCGCTGGGAAGCCGCTTGTATCAGCCAGTGCTCTCCGCCTGGAGGGGCAGCTGGTCGTGTACAACTACCGAGAGGGACCCTGCTACCGCTGTCTCTTCCCAAAGCCTCCTCTACCGGAGACAGTGACCAACTGTGCGGATGGGGGAGTCCTGGGTGTTGTGCCAGGCATCATGGGGTGCATCCAGGCCTTGGAGGTGCTGAAGATAGCTTCAGGGATAGGTTCTACCTTCAACCAGTTCATGCTAATGTTTGATGCCCTTGAAGGCAGATTTCGCAACATCAAGTTAAGACCCAAGAAACCAGACTGTGCCATTTGTGGTGACAAGCCAACTATCACCAGCCTACAGGATTATGAAGCATTCTGTGGTTCATCAGCAACAGACAAATGTAGAACTTTATGCCTACTGCCAAGTGAACAAAGGATATCTGTAGAGGAGTACAAAAAGCTACTGGATGAGCAAGTCCCTCATATACTGGTAGATGTTCGTCCACAGGTAGAAGTGGACATCTGTTATCTTGTACACTCTATCCATATTCCTTTAAGTAAACTAGAAGGAAAAAATGAAGAATGTTTGAAATTTTTAGAAAAAAGAATATGTGAAGAAAAGCAAAGAACTAACGGCAAAATGACTTTCCCCGTATATGTTATTTGCAAACTAGGAAATGACTCCCAGAAGGCTGTGCAAGTTTTACAGGAGTTGTCTGACAAAGAACTTGGTTCGATATTGGCTAAGGATATCAGAGGGGGGCTTATGGCTTGGGCTAGCAAAATCGATCCATCATTTCCCCAGTACTAACATTCTACATATCAGAATAGAAATTATCATAAATTTCTACTGTTAAATGGTCTAGTTTTATACCTGCTCAGTTTAGTGACTACTATGATGCATGTGCAAAATGGGGAGAAGATACCACAAAGTTATGTGTTAAGTGCTTTCCATGTTAACTTCTAAAAATTCTGTATATGTTTGAAATTAATTTCTCTTCGTTAACATTCTAAACATTTGTATAAAAGAAACAATATACTTGGGGTTTTTTGTTTTAGAATTGTGGAAGTTTGGTCTAGTGAATTGAACATGGATGTGGGAACTATTGAGTAGCAATTTTGGTCCTGAAAGTGATGCACTTGTTGCACTTTGAAAATCTTTACCAATTCACTTATTGCTGGTCTAGCACCATTTCAGCTCCCTTGATACTAACAATGGAGAAAGCTTTAAGGGTGCAGTGGTAAAAATTGCACTAGCACTTCCACCATTGATAATATCCAGGCTGATGAATCAGTGATAGACCAGTAAGATGTCACGAAGCTGGAATGGGTTGCAAGCACTTCAGAGAACAGAACTAGAATTCAAAATGATCTTGATAAATTGGAGAATTGGTCTGAAACAACAAGATGAAATTCAATAAAGACAAGTTGAAAGAATTACACTTAAGGAAAAATCAAATCATACAAAAGGGGAAATAACTGGCTAGGCAGCAATGCAGCAGAAAAGGATCTGAGTTTACAGTGAATAACAAACTGAATGAGTTAACAGTGTGATGCTGTTTCAAAAAACACAATCGCTATTCTGGGATGTATCAAAAGGAATGTCCTATGTAAAACATGAGAGGTAACTGTTCTGCTGTGCTCTTTAGTGGTGAGGTCTCAGCTAGAGTATAGTGTCTGGTTTTGGCTGCCAAACTTTTAAGAACAATGGACACATTGGAGAGAGTCCAGAGGAGCAAGACAACAATAAGATGTTTAGAAACCATTACATATGAAGAAAAGTTGAAAGAACTGGGCATGGTTAGCCTAGAAAAGGCTGAGGGGGAACATATGTCTTCAAACATGTGTAAAAGATTGTTGTGAAGAGGATGGTGATCAGTTGAATAGGAATAAGATAGGATAGGATAAGAAATAATAGGCTTAGTTTGCAACAAGGGGGATTTATGTTGGATATTGAGAAAAGCTTTGTATAAGGCTAGTTAAGCACTGGAACAGGTTACCTAGGGAGACTGTGGAATCCCCATCCTTGGAGATTTTTAAGAACAAGGTTAGCCAAAACACCTGTCGGGAATGGTTTAAGTATACTTAATCCTGCCTCAGTGTAGAGGGGATGTACTAGATGACATCTTGACGTCCCTTCTAATGCTATATTTTTATGAAGACCGCTTTAGAAAAGTCACTTAATTTTTTATTTTATTTTTTACTTTTCACACCTATAATATTGCTTCACAGCTGCTGCTCTTTCTAGTGCTGTCTGAAAATGAAAAGTGTGATGAAAGTGTTGAGTATTATGAAAGACAGATTATCACTGCACTAGGGCAAGGACAATAGAGCTACCACACTTGCTGTAACAAAACCACAGAGGATCACTTCCTTGTTCAGAGACTGTTCCTGGAAAGCAGCCAAGTATAAAGCTAAACTCCAGGTGTCATGACATCTCTATAGTACCAACTATACTAGAACATTTGTAGACTGCTCTAGAAGCAGCTTTGAAAAACAACAAACCTCAATGCCAACTCTGCCCACATATTTACACCAGCAACACCATCACAGGACCTAACCAGATCAGCCACATCATCACCGGTTCATTCACCTGCACATCCACTNGGTACTGCTCTGAGCAGGGGGTTGGACTAGATGACCTCCTGAGGTCCCTTCCAACCCTGATATTCTATGATTCTATGATATTTTTAAATGGTGATGATTTACATAGTGCAAAAGCCGTAACCCATATACCACTAAAATGTGCATCCTGTGCATTAAAATGAATTTCACACCTGGTACAAAGGAGAAGCAAAATAAAACAAAGAAGCATAGGAGACCATCCAGTTATGGCATATGCCAACTTTGCTTCACACCACACAACTGTTCTGTTTTGAGTTGGTAGATAACTATTTTTTTCTTTTCATGGCCAAGTTTCATATTAAACTTTGACTACTATTGAATTTTAAAAGCATGCACAGAACTGAAATCCTAATCTTCGTGTGCAGATTCTGCAATGATGTGACCATACACATACATGTGCCTAATTTAGCTCCTAGCATCTGCAATCACCTAATCTGCATGCACATCTATGTGCCTAATTTTTCTGAAAATCAGGGCCTTAAAGATCTGTATCTAGATAAGCATTTCCAGGAAGAATCTATCAGAAACAACAAATATTTGTATAGTTCTAATATATATGATTTAAACTACACTTATACATTTTAAAATGTGTCATGAGCGCATAGAGCTTGAGGATTTATCATTATTAATTTTTGCATTACTGTAGCACCTAGGAGCCTCAACCATGGACCAGGGCCCAACTGTGCTAGGCACTATACAAACTTAGAACACAAGACTATCACCGCCCCAATCTAAGTACAAGACAGGAGGCAGACAGACAGAAGAGGGAAGTACAAGCAAACAAGACGACATTGTTGGTCAGCATAATCAGCAGTTATATCAGTAGCCTAACTGCTGTCAACTATTCTTTAGGCATCCTGGCAAAGGAGAGTTTTAAGAAGATTTTAAAGGAGGACAATGAGGTAACTTTGCAGATGTCTCCCAATCGTGAGAAACTACAAAGAGGTTTGAATATTTAGCAAGTGGACAATGGAAGCTAGGAGTTGGCGCAAGGGAGATGAAGGGATGGGTTGGGGACCCTGGGACAAGTGGAGAGGAGAACGGAAGAGAGCAGATGAGAAACTTCTGCATCTGTCAGGAGAGAAGGAGGAGAGAGAAAGTTACAGAAGGTGAAGGAAAAGCAAACCAAGGGGACAGAGAAGGTAATATCATATTTTGTCAATTTTCTCTTAGAAGAGTTATGCAAGATCCTGCACAGAGAGACAAGTGGAGGCAGGAGGTGAAGGTCTGAACAGTGAGTCAAAGGTAGAAAAAATATCAGCTATGAGCGCAAGTGTGAGATTTAATTACGTTGGAGAAGTAGAGTTGTGTGCATAACCCCCTTAGGCTTATTTGGGAATCCAAGTCTACAGCTGCAATGACACTTCCTATGAGTTCTTGCTCGGTAGTTTCTTTGCTTCTAATAGCCCTTACCCACATTTACAGTATAAAATTGAAATGTGATTTTCTATGCTTTCACTGTACCTCTCCAATAGTGTATCCTAACTGTCTAGCTCGAACAATCATTTCCATCTGGAAGACGTATCCTTTAGAAACACATTTTTCCATTAGTTTCTGCAAGACCTCCTTTCTGTATAACCTGTAAATTAAAATGAAATTGAAACCTGTGGCAAAACTTTGGATTTCAGATACAAAAATAACATGTACATGCATTGTACTTACAGCCTACCCACATTAATACTAAAAATAGTCACTAGAAAGTTTTATGACTCCTATCCATCTTTCTTTACTCTAATAGATTCCATAGTTCCCAACACATATTCTTGGCTAGCAATTAGGAAAATTTTAATACAACTTCATAATTATTTAAAAAAAATAAATAAAAAGAGGCAAGTACCTGAAACTTCCTGTTAAATCTGATGCACCTGGTCTCAACAAAACCTGAGTTACAAAGTTGGCACCACGACTGTCAAAGAGGATAAGCATATCAATAACCACTCAAAACAAAGTTTAGAAAGCACAAGCAGGGTTTCCACAAAAGAATTTACCATTTTAGCATAAAAAAGGCAAGCTTTTATTGCTTTATATGGAAAGTTATATAACTAAATAGGTTCTCACTGCACTAGACTTGATTAGATCAGTAAATACACATTTTGCTTTTCAATTGGAAGTGAATATACAGATAACTGAATATTCTTTAAGAAACAAAATGCTGTTTTAAAAAGCCAGATTTACTATCTTTTTACATGTTTATAGCAGAATTATCATATACAACCACACATTATACTGCACTGTAAAGCAAATTGTAATATAAAATATTTTGCAATATAATTTTAGACAGATTAGTCTTCTGCTTGGATCACGTTCACCTGTAATGGGAGGAGAATGATGGCCTAGCAGACAGGACATTGAACTTAGCTGTAGAAGATCTGTGTTCAGCTCCTGCCTCAGGAAGATTTCCGGTGTGACCATGGGCAAGTCATTTCTAAGGTCTCACAACTGTAAGGGGGCATGACTTCATGTATAACTCTGTAGCTCCAAGCACACTTTGGACTCTAGACAGTAATTCTATATAGCCAAAATATGAACAGAATCAGTACATTCCAATTCCTCCAGGCTTTTGCTCTAGTCAACCTGGTTTGGTTGGCAGGAAGAGGAAGGTAACTCATCTTGCCATTTCTGATTTTTCTTTGATTATCAGAAACTTAATAAGTGAATAGACTGGTGTGAATTGTTTGAAGTGTACAAAAAAAGATTTCCATTTAGTCTAAGGTATCCAACTCTTTCTTTGGGGTTCCCATTTAGTTTTTACCTTATCCAATTAGCTAGCAAGCGAGTAGTCCCTCTCAAAGAATGCAGCTCTTCTCTTCAGATTTAACATTGCTACAATATTATATTGCCCTGAACTCTACCACAGTTTCCTGTCTAAGAATGATTGTTCTATCTTCACCAGTTCCTATGGGGTCCGACTTAAACTCAAGAGGAAAAATCACCCACATCACCTGAAGCTTACAAGGAACTCTGTGTAAGCTCAAAAACATGGCTCTCAGCAACAGAAATTGGTCCAATAAGAGATATTACCTCCCCACCTTTGTCTCTCATAAAAATAAAATAGCATTAAAATAAAAAAACTCTAAACATAATAAGTGTGGTGCCAACTCCTTTTCAAAATTATTACAAGGGCGTCTGCTCCCAATTCTTTTGAGGACCAACAGAGTCAGGCTTGTTTTGAGTGAACAGACCTTAGACAAATTTGAGAAGAGCAAGATTTTATATGGAGAAAAAAAATCTACCCCTATTGATTCAGCCCTCAGTGACTACAAGTCCACCACAGAATTCAGAAGCTGATCTCCATGTATATATGTGACTTACAGCATTTTTATTTTATCTTCTCTTTAGAAAAAAAAAAGATTTCCAATCGTCCATAGTTAGAACTGTATTGGCCTTTCTGGCAAGATCTAAGGAATGGTTTATATAGGCTGGTAATTAATTTTAACATGAAAACTGATGTTAGATAATGCTTAATAAATGAAAGACAATATTATAACCAAAAGGAGATCGAGTGGTTTATTGTCCATGGGAAAGGCCAGCACAGTCTTTAAATGTAAAGGTACACACCTATGAACTTGGAAGAACTGGCAGCAGTGTTCTATTTGTGGCAAGGAAGGGAAATAGGAAATAGAAGCTAGTGTTCTATTTGTGGCAAGGCCAAAAATTGTCCCAAATTGATACACTGCAGATTTACCCACAGTAGCGTTCCAACTCTGACCTAAGTAGTCCAATTGTCCCAAAGAGATCACATGGTTTTTTCTTGATGTTTTCTTAGCCAGAAAATTACCAGGCATACAAGTTTCTATTCTATTATTAAATATTATTTTGTGATGAGAAGTACTGTTCTGTTTAAAGTACTTATACATCCCCGCATCACTGTTTTATCTTAGTGCCTCACAGCCTTTATTCTCAACATCTTTGGGAGGTAGGGAAGTGCTATCCTAATTTTATAAACGGGGAACAGAGAGGCTAAGTAACTTTCTGTGTGTGAACCTGGCAAGTCTCTGGTGGAGCAGGGAATTAAGGCCGAGTTTCCCAAGTCCTAGGCTATAATGCCTTAACCACTGGACATTATTTCCTTGTCATTTGAGATCTAGTCCTGTTCACATAGATCTGCAATTTAGACTCCCAGGAAGGGGGAGTCCCAAAGATGAAAGACATGATGATTTATCGGTTGAGAGAGCTTTTCTTTGAAATTATTGACAAAAGTTTGAGCAACAATTTTCTTATCTACAAATATATAGGTAAAAATACTAACCTGATTATTTTTCTTTNCCTGTAGGAGAACACTTCAATCTCCCTGGACACACAATAGCAAATTTAAAGGTAGCCATCCTGCAGCAAAAGAACTTCAGGACCAGACTTCAAAGAGAAACTGCTGAACTTCAGTTAATTTGTAAACTTGATACCATCAGGTCAGGATTAAACAAGATTAAACAAGGCTAGCCAACTACAAAAGCAGTTTCTCCTTCCTCGATGTTCACACCTCAATGGCTAGAAGAGGGCCTCATCCTCCCTGATTGAACTAACCTCTTATCTGTAGGCTGATTCTTGCCTGCATATTTATATGTGCCTCTGGAAATTTCCACTACTTGCATCTGGCGAAGTGGGTATTCACCCACGAAGTTTATACTCCAATATGTCTGTTAGACTATAAGGTGCCAGAGGACTCTTTGTCGCTTTTTAAAAAACAAACAAATTTCCAATTAAATTGAATAATAGAATCAAATATTTTTTAAGAAATTACACACAGTTGGCCAGAATCAGTCACATATATGCATGCTTATTTGATTTGGGTGGCAATTGTGGTAAGTGTGTGTAGTTTGAAAATTTGTGTAAAGACTATGTAAAAATATAAAATGGTTTGTACACTGATCTAAAAATATTAAGCACTATAGAAGTGCTACATATTGGGGGTTTTGGTCAGTTTAGTTTATGTGGAGTTCTTTTTTCAGATTTCATTCATACATTTGATGATGGCTGATGTTGCCTCTGTATGAATTTGCAGCTGGGGGTATACCCTGAAACTCTTTTGGGTAGCACTGATCTTGCTTCTCTGGGCTGGAAAGAAGAATAGGGTGTTATGAAGGGTAACCAAAAGCTCTAGTTCAAAAAGGGTGCACAACACAGAGCTTGGTAGAAGATGTAAGGAAAGGACCCTAGCGAAGGCTGGGCAGCGCTTTCACAAATTGATAGTGCAGAGTATAGAGAAGATAGAATATGAAACTCCCTTTCCTAGTCGTAGGGCCTCATATTCATTAACATTGAAAATCTCAATAATCTGTCAGCTGTAACAGTAGGTTGTGTGTTCTCTGGAGTGCTGAAGAACTTTAATTGACATGGACAGATATTTGTGTCTGAATAGCTATTCCTGTCTGACAGGGAGAAAAATAACCAACTCTAATAGCGAAGCAGTATGAACCCTCTTCACATGCGCACACAAATTGTCTTTTAAAGATTTTAATTAAGGCATGGATTTCCTTTACACTCTGGGGAGGAAAAAAGCCCACCTGTTGTGACTAATCTTTGCACAAAAGGAAAGAAAAGGAGTACTACCAATATTATAGTTGAAAAGGCATAATTTAATAGCACAAATTGCAATATACCCACACCCTATCTACTTTATTATAAGATGCCCTAGGTCCTAGTACTACAAATCTATATACTCTGTTGTGAAGGAAATGGTTTAATGAATATATAAATACAGGGCCAAACCTCTTTCAATTTAAAATACAATGAAAACTTCTAAGGCCAAGATTTTCAACAGGGATTAGTGATTTTTGGGTTCCCATCTTGAGATATATTAATGGGGTTTAATTTTTCAGAGGCTGGATGAATTCCTGAAAATCAGGCCTCTGGGGGGTGTCAGTTGTTGGGAATCCAAAAACAGAGAAACCCAAAATCGTTAGTCACTGTAATAGCAAGAAGGAAAACATAATCCACACACAAATGTAGAAGATGAGAAGGATAGAGCTTCCTCAGTACCCAAGGTCCTTCTGCATATCAAGCAATTGATTGTGTGACTGGATGCCTGCTTGATGTGAGCAAATAATTTCTCTTCAGTAATCCAAAGGCAATGAAAATCCACTACTCACAGGGTTCTCACTGCAATTCTTTGGTGGAAAATTCTTCTCTGATCTTAAATCTGGTGGTATATTAATGCAGTGCATGAGAATAGGAATTACCATTGTAAAGCACTTTATTAAATTTTCACCTCAATCTGCCATTGCTAGTCGAAATTATACATAAACTGAAAGAAATACAAGCCAAAATCAACCAAATAAAGCCTACCCAATTTGATACAGGAGATCTCTGTAACCAGAGTCTTTGCATCAAATCAGCAAATAGGAAACCAAAATGTAAACATTTGTTCTGTTTTATAGCAAACAATATTATACTTGTGTGCCAAGGCCTGGAGGGCTCCATGTGAAAAAGCAAGGCTTCAGATGAGTAAGAGCCAATCAAAAAATATTGGAACTATCCAAAAACTTAATGCATCAAATCAGCCATATGGGAAATATTGTAAGATACATCATGAAAAGTGGGAATCTTTGCTCCCAAAGACTCATTTAGCAGCCCCTGAATTTCTCTTGATTTTGTGCAGCTCTAACTGAAGAATCTTGACTCAAAAGAACCCTTTATTCCACAATATATGTGTGTGTATATGTATATATATATATGAAAAGTGTGTAGATTAGCAAGTGATCTCTGATTATAGGAAGGCTTCAGGCTTTCAAGGTGTTGTACCTACTCCATTTAGCTTTTCCCCTTATTAATGGGAGGTTGGGGGAGGAGAACATACTACATATCTTCTGAAAGGCCAATCTATCATGTCAGCCCATTGACCTCCAGTTTTTCATGGGATCATCTTAATTCACTATTCTGCTCTTGGATGATATTTCATCCTCTTAAGTGTGAGGTGTGACTCTTCAGCTTCAGTCAGACACCAGTGATTAAAGAAACAACTGCTAAAGGTTATCTGAAAACTTAGGCACTTTTTTAGACACACTAAAAAGATACAGTCTCTGCTCTGATGACTGTACAATCCAAATTTTATACCAGGCAGAGTCTGAGCTTTTTTGAATGCATTTATTGACTATTAGAATGCTGATATTTTCTAGACTGCCAACCAAGACCTGATTTAACAAAACACCTAAATGTGTGCACCTTCAAGCACATGAGTAGTCCCAGCTGAATTCAATGAGACAACTCATATGCTTAAAATTACAGCCTTACTTAACTGGTTTTCTGAATTAAGGCCTAAGTGAATACTTAGGATAACACAAATACATTTTCAGGCTCCAAAAAGTGAATGGCACTTTCTCAAGTTTCATGTGTCCGTTTGAACTTTACAATACTTTCCAGCAATATTACCAAGTAAACTAGACAAGGGCTTATGGGACTGTAACTAGCAACAAAACAGAAGAAAATATACTGCAAAGGGCAGATTTTTCAACTGCAGTTACTTAAGGTGCTCTTGCAAATTCTCCATAAAGGAACAGGATTTATATGAATTATCTAGGCGATTGCATGTAGAAAAGGGTAATTATAACAGCAACCACTGTAAGACTGTTGCATCCTCTCAACTATTATATCTGAATACTCACCACAGGAAAATCCGTGGAATGCTGAGCTTCCCAAATCACACATGGGTCTAGAAGCAAAATTCCTATCTCGCAAAGACAAAACAAGTTTATTAGATATCTTAGTGCCATGCCAAGTCAAAGGAATCTTCCTGTTGTCATCAGGTAAGGTGCTAATACTATTGTGCCTTGATATTGTAGATTTAATCAATTATGAATTCCCTTGGTTTGGGGGTTTATATAGTAAAATTACAATAATGGGATAAATTCTGCCCTGGTTTATAGCCCTACAATACAATTTCATTGAATTTAGTGATGTTATGCTACATATAAGTCAGTGGAGAATTTGGCCTAGTGCTTTCAAAATGTGAATGGTAGAATTTCAGAATCTCTCTGAGAGCTTTATTATTCCACTTATCAATGTAATATCTGATCAAGGTTGCTTTTAAAAATAAATCTTGTACTGGTTGCTTAAAATACATGCTTGCAATATTTTCATTCTCTCTTTTTATTTAGTATAACATTGTAGGCTGCTCCCTTTAAAAGCACATCAGCAAAAATGGATGTTTGTTTTTGCTAGGTGGCACTATAGGTTAATAAACCATTCTCTTATAGAGATTGGAAGTTAGCAGAGCTCAGCAAGAGATGAGATTAATTTGGTTCCTTGTAAAAAAATAGGTCTGGTCACATTTTTTTCAAAACTGTGTTGAGAGAACTTAAAATGCAATGCTGCAATTTGACATTAGATGCAACAGTCCAAGAAAATATAATGAAAACCACCAATTTTATAAAGCACTACATTTGTTTTAGATACCTAACCTGAGACTGTGTGTGCTAAACTTCATCTCTCAGGAAATTTTGTAGTCAAGTTAGAAAAACCTATAAAGGAGAGTTTATTGGAATTACTGGGACAATTTTACCTTTAGAAATTTTAGGCCTTAATTCTGCAGAGCAAAACTACCGGCAGATTTTTAACACATGGAAAGATTTTCAGCTTTAATTGTGTAAGATCAGCACTAATTTGTGTGTTAAAAATAATCCAGAATTGATATTGTGTTTTTTTACAGCATTAAGGGAACAGTTTCTGTAAAATTACAGTTTTCCTACTCGAGTGATAATTTTCTCAGAAATGTGAAACATAAGGAAATATTTATTTAATGAGCTACTGAGAATTCAGGATTTTCAGCCCTGGTTAAGACAGTTTTCTATCCATTTGGAAATGCAAAAAAGATTTCCTTTTTGTGTTCCTCTGTTTTGTAAACCTGGAACTGAAATATTTATTGTAGCCCTCATGCCCTATTTGTTTTTAAATTAAAAAAAACAAACTCAAAAATGGATGTCACTGAACCCGTTCTATTAAACAACAACAAAAAAATAGCAACAGCCCAATGTATGTAAGCAACCCTACAAATCAGTATCACAGCCCAAAATTCATGAGCAATCCTACAGTAACAAGGTAGTTTGTGATCCCCCAACATTCACATGCAACCCCAAAATAATAATCTCTGTGCTCAGACAGGTACTGAGGAAAAACTCTACAGAAGCAAACAAGGGTGCTCAGTCTAGAATTTATGAGTAACTTGATAACAATACATCAGCCCAGAACTCTCAAGAAACTGCAATAAAGCAGTGTGCTCACTCCAGCACTCCATGGAAACACTAGAGTAACAAGCCACTCTGCATATGCAATGAAGCAACAGGGAAAGACCAGTATTCTTGATTTCATATTCAAGTTTCCAAAATGTCATTAAGAGGAGAGTTGGTCTTTAGTTTAGCACATTATTATCATTATTAATAGATACAAATTTAATGACAAATCCTTTGACAATATTTTAAAAATCTTTACATCTTTTCAGACAGTTAGGTTAATGGATGGCTACCTTTCCAAGCTTTGGATACACTATTAATGCTATGATTAAATGTTCACATTACACTGGAGGTAGAGAGCCTGACTCACTTCTCACTTACCTGGGTATAAATCAGAAGTAACTCCATTGCAGTTACACCAAAGCAAAACAGCTGTAATTGGATTCCAGATGTCACCTATATATGCTACTTCCAACAATAGACTATCATGAAGCTGCTTAAACAGCACATATGCTTAAATCTTGTCATAGTTGACTCGGCTTTTTGTTCCTGAAACTGAATCATTCTATGACTAAAGATGATAGGCTCATGTATCACTCTATTTTACAAAAAGTTGAGTCATTACAGACTCAGCTAGAACTTCATTGGTGACACCTGGTTGATAAATGTCTGTGAGACTAACTGTTTCAATAGCTTTTAAACAGAACTGAGAAATCTGAGAGCATGTAGAGTAGCAGGGATGCAACAATGCTTTCACAAAGTTACCAGCTGGGTTCAGATAACCTGTGCAGTCTGCTCTAGAGGTGAAAGAGGGGAACTTGGCATGGGCAAGTTACTTGACATGTGCTTGATCTAGTTTCTCCACTTGAAGAAATGATATAATTGGCTGTCTCACAGGCTGTATACTGTTTCTAAGGACTTTGAACAACTGTGAGGAGATGTGGTACTGTACTGTAGGTCTGTGTAAAATATTATGGAACAGTGATTATCATTCCATAGTGTCAAGTATCAGAGGGGTAGCCGTGTTAGTCTGGATCTGTAAAAGCGGCAAAGAGTCCTGTGGCACGTTGTAGACTAACAAATGTATTGGAGCATGAGCTTTCGTGGGTGACGCATGTCATCCGACGAAATGGGTATTCGCCCACGAAAGCTCATGCTCCAATACGTTTGTTAGTCTATAAGGTGCCACAGAACTCTTTGCCGCTGTCATTCCATAGTTAAGATTCAAACTATCTTCCTGATTTTCAGAATGCCTCATCCATATGAAACAGATCCCTATGAAATTTAATGTGTGTCAGCTTATGCTTGGGTGGAATTGTATCTGTGACTGTGTAGGGGAGAGGAGAACAAGCAACAGGAGCCCATGAACTCTATAGTAGGCCTGGTCTACAACTTAGGTCTATCTAACTATATTGTTTTAGAGGGTGTGAAAAATTCACATCCCCAAGAGACATAGTTAAGACAATCTGTGCCCTGGAATAGACACAGCTAGGTCATCGGAAGAATTATTCCTCCATTCCTTTTGATGGGGTGGATTTACTACAGAAGCAGTAAAAAAGTAGGAAAGAACCCTTATGTTGCTGTTCTACAGTGTTCTACAGTGGAGTAGCTGCTATGCATCAGCTGTGCGACTGTAACACTTGTAGTGTAGACACAGTAAAAATTCTGTTTCATACAAATGTCCTTAGTAAGTAAGAATGCAGTACTGTATCATATCAAAAAGGAGTTAGTTCTAAATGAAAAGTGTTTCAGAGTGTTATGTGAGGTGTCAATAAATCTTTAGAAGATTCAATCAAAATTCATATTTATAACAGATGGCTATTCATTTATAAAAGCACAGTAATTACAAAGCTGTGACTATTCCAATTCAACTTTAATAGCATTTATAGCTAACATGGGTCCTGATAATAGTCTTATTGTTCTGCAAGACAGTTAAAGTAAATAAAATTTCTGGGAGTCCTTGCCTTGAAGGCACTGCCTATTTAAGTCAATGGAAAGATTCTCATTGATTTGAAGGGGCATTGGCTCAGACGTATAATGAGGTTACCAGTTGCCTGATGCTGCAATAGGTATACAGTTAGGCCAGGCATGCCTTCCCATTGTAGACTATGGGGTAATATTTGCATATGCTAATTTAAGTGTGTTGAAATGCAAGTAGGGAGCAAGCCTTTAAGCCTAAAATTTAGGCTGCATATTAGCTAAAGTTAAGCTGTTAGCATAAGTGAATAAGAATTATTAATAGAAGTGACTCAAGGCATAACCTGGGGTCATGTGGCAAACATGCTTTTGTTTTAATGTTTGTAGCCAATGTTGTAGGGGAATTTTTGGATGTTTTTAAATATTGGTAACTGAAGAATTTGCATTGATGCAAATAATAATTAGAATGATGTTTGATATTAAAAGCCAATAAAGAAGTAGAAGATATTTGGATTTTGGGGTATGGAAGAGTAAATGTGGTAATGGAAAAATAAATATGATAAAAAGGGAGATTTATTGTTAATTAGCTTATTTTAATTTACTATAAATAGGATTGCTCCCAAATTATGAGGCGCTTCATACACCATCATGCACAGCTTAAAGGAAGGACCCTACACCCATTTTTTCATCTAGGAACTGATCACCCCTTGGTGTTATTTCATAGAAATATGAGTATAAATGTAGCATTAAATTTTTATGCTGTGATTCTTTTATGCATGCTTGCTTTAGTTTTATAATATAATAAAATTCTGAATTTCATCACTCATTGTGGCACTCAAGGTTCTTTGACCAAATTAAATAAATTACCTGTAACCGAATCAAGGACCGTAACTTGGGCTTATATTATTTTTAAATTTTGCATCAAAACATATTAATGGGAATATCTGAATCAAAGATTACACCCTGTGAAACTGAAAGCATCTGTCTTTTGCTCCTCTGTGATCACTTAATGCTAATGAAATGTGGCAGCTGTTTGCTGTGGGAGAAGGCAAATGGTTTAACTTAAGCAGGTCACATTTGTCTAAGATCATCTGAGAAATGCTCCCTCTGAATGAGAAGAGACTAACGGGGGATAATGCAGTACCATCATTCTTTCATTCACAAATCCTAGTCAGTAAACTGCAGGACGGAAAATTTACCTGCCAAGACTGTATTATATGCAGAGTTGTTGTAGCCTTGCTAGTTCCAGAATATTAGAGAGGCAAGGTCGTTGCGGTAATATATTTATTATGGGACTAACTTCTGTTGGTGAGAGAGACAAGTTTTCAAGCTTACACAGAGCTCTTCACATCTGGTAAACATACTCAGGGCTTGGCTACATTGGCACTTTACAGCGCTGCAATTTTCGTGCTCAGGGGTGTGAAAAAACACGCCCCTGAGCGCTGCAAGATGCAGCGCTGAAAAGTGTCAGTGTAATCAGGGCGGCAGCGCTGGGAGCGTGGCTCCCAGCACTGCACTCTACACCTGTAAGGGATGTGGTTTACAAGCAGCGCTGGGAGAGCTCTCTCCCAGCGCTGCGGCTCTGACTACACTCACACTTCAAAGCGCTGCCGTGGCAGCGCTCCCACAGCACTGCCGGGGCAGCGCTTTGAAATTTCTAATGTAGCCAAGCCCTCAGAACAACTAAATACAAGGTGGAACAGATTGTTTAGCATAAGTAGTTAACACATATTTCAAGGGCACATTCAAGATGAAGTGGCTCATTCACATCCCTCCAGTCATGGTGGTTGGGGGGAAAGAAGAGGGAGGAAGGCAGCCGGAGGTGTTGTTAGTGGGTTATAGGTTGTTATAATAAGCCATAAATCCAGTATCTCTATTCAGTCCATGATTTTTAGTGTCTAGCAAAATTATGAATTTAAGCTCTCAGGTTTCAACTTTTGAAAGTGTTGTGCAGATTTCCTTTAAGGATAAGGACTGATAGGTCAGATACAGAGTGATGGCTTTGTGAAAAGCAAAAATGGAGAATGCAGATTCATCCTCTCTGTTCCACGGCTGTGTGGGCTTCCAAGTAAAATCGAGTTTACAGGGTATAATTCTGCAGTCATAACTCCTCCCTGACACAATGCGAGTTTTGCCTGAATAAGGCTTGTTAGATATATTTTAGATGCAGTAACTATGACAAACTCAGCAGAGACACGAACATGGCTAAACTCCCATGGTTAATGAGGCCTTTAGAGGAAGGGAAGCCACGCCAAAGCATTGAAGCTGTGGGCAGAGATAAATAGCAAGACCAGATTTTGGGCCTTTCTTGTGCTGGCCAGTCTTACGCCCCTTAGCTTCTTTCCTTCCCTTTCAGTGGGATGATGTGTCAGCATAAGTTTCCTCCTCCATTTTCCCACCAGGTGTGGATGAGCTGTCTAGTTGAGCAGTCCTGGGATGACCATCAGAGCAAAGTACTGCCCAATGTGAGTAAGGGTGGTAGAATTTGGGACATATTTATCGGGTGCTAATGCAAACCACAGAAAAGTTATATATACGCTCTGTGGGTTGTGGCATAAACCTTCTGCATTTTTCATTAGCATTAGTTAAATATATCAGGCCACACTGTTTACCTCAGCCTGTAGCTTTGAGAACTTTGTGGTGGGAAATAAATATCATAGTATCATAGAAATGGGCAAGAAGTGACCTCAAGAAGTCATCAAGTCCAGCCCCCTGCACTGAGACCTGGCCAATAAATCTAGACCATCCCTGACAGGTGTTTGTCCAACCTGTTCTTAAAAACCTCCAACTATGGGGATTCCATAACCTCCCTTGGAAGCCTATTGCAGAGTTTATCTACCCTTATAGTTAGGAACTTTTCCTACTATGTAACCTAAATCTCTCTTGATGCAGCTTAAGTTCTTACTTCTTGTCCTGCCATCTGTGGCCATGGAGAACAATTGATCACTGTCCTCTTTATAACAGCCCTTAAAATATTTGAAGACTGTTATCTGTTCTCCCTTCAGTCTTCTTTTCTCAAGTCTAAACATGCCCAGATTTGTTAACCTTTTCTCATAGATCAAGTTTCCTAAACCTTTTATCATTTGTGTTGCTCACCTCTGGGCTCTCTCCAACTTGTCCATCTTTTCTAAAGTGTGGGAAGGGATTTCCATAGCTTCCTGCTCCAAGTAAAGCAGAGTTGCACAAAGAAAGGATGGTTTTGTGGTTAAGGAAATAGACGGAGACAAAAGAGACTGGGTTCTCTTGAGCTGTGTCACAGACTTCCCGTGTGACCTGGGGCATTTCACTTATCTCCTCTATCTATTATATTGTAACAATAAATTCACCAGTGCCTGTGTGGTGGTCAGATATTATGGTGATGGGACCTCAGAGAAGCCTGATTATAAGTGTTATTCTGGAACAGCTCTTAGAACTTGAACAGGTAATATAACTCACATTCTTCATGGTGGGGTCAGATGATGGAATATTGCAGTGACTATGTTGGAAACAGAGATAAGTAGTTGGTGACTTCCAGTGCAGTTGTATATATCCTTTTATTATACAGTCAGTAAGTCTAGTCGCACGTTTGTGTGCTCTTCTTGTCTGTACAGCAACAGAAGAGAGTGCATAACATTCAAGTCCTGAAATCTGGAAGAAGAATGGATTATGTTTGCATCATTTTCAAGATCCTTTATCATCTGGTGCAATGTTTCCCAAACTTGGGAAGCCGCTTGTTTAGGGAACGCCCCTGGCGGGCCTGGCAGGATTGTTAACCTGCTGTGTCCTCAGGTCCTGCCGATCGCAGCTCCCATTGGCCTGGAGCAGTGAACCACAGCCAGTGGGAGCTGCGATCAGCCGGACCTGCAGACGCAGCAGGTAAACAAACCAGCCCGGTCTGCCAAGGGCTTTCCCTAAACAAGTGGTGTCCCAAATTTGGGAAACACTGATCTGGTGGATTAATTTTCTTTACAGTGTTTTTCATTTGATTTGGTTTAGCTGATTGTTAAAACCCATTGAAAGCTATCCATGTCATGGTGCTGCTCTGACCTCTTGGTTCTGTCTATTTTTATTGTAAGGCATTTGCAAGTCTAATATTTCATTCTCATGCCAAAGACTGCAGTGAAGAACAGAAAAATGGCTCGGTGTCAAAATCTATATCTGTCCTATGAATCTAATAAGAAAGGGAAAATGGTGTAAATTTAGCCTATTCCCTTTTCAGTGTTTTAGATTATGAGTATTAGTATTTCTCTAAATGCTGGGTATTTCAATATATGGTTTCAAGCCAACAGTGAGGCTATTTTTTATGTCTTAACAAGCTTGCTTAAAATAAGAGTACCTAATTAAGTCTAGACAGAAGCCATAGCTAAATCTATAGAATAGGGGTCGGCAACCTTTCAGAAGTGGTGTGCCAAGTCTTCATTTATTCACTCTAATTTAAGGTTTCGTGTGCCAGTAATACATTTTAACGTTTTTAGAAGGTCTCTTTCTCTAAGTCTATAATATATAACTAAACTATTGTTGTATATAAAGTAAATAAGGTTTTTAAAATGTTTAAGAAGCTTCATTTAAAATTAAATTAAAATGCAGAGCCCCTCAGACCAGTGGCCAGGACCTGGGCAGTGTGAGTGCCACTGAAAATCAACTTGCGTGCCACCTTCGGCACCTGTGCCATAGGTTGCTTACCCCTGCTATAGAATCACAAAAGCAAGAGATGGAAAGGACCTATCAGATCATCCAAGGCTTGCCCTAGGGCTCAAAATTGTTCCATGCAAAGAATTCTCCAATCCTCTATCCTCTGTCCAGTCCAATTTTAAATATCTCAGTCGTATCTCTCAAAGTGAGACTACTGCACACTCCTTTCTTCTCCTACTCCTCCTTCTCCTTCCCCACCCTGCATCATCTGGGGTTGGGTCATCGTGCAAGCATCCACCATCTTTGTGTGTCTGAGGCGGTACTAAGGTCTATCTGCTTACCATCTTTTTTGATGCAATACATCCATCTCTTCCTATGCTTTCTTCGGGGTCCCTTTCCTACTACCCTCTCCTGCCATCCTACCTTCACCAAGTCCTCTTCATTCCTCCTCTGTAGGTGTCCAAACTAGCGAAGTCATTCTTCCTGGATTTTGTCAGCCACATCACGAATTGTGACTTCCATCCTAATGCTTTCATTTCACAATCTTACAGATTAATCCAAGTCATGGAATATCTTTCCCCCTTCTCTCTCACAAAATACAGACTCTAAGTGCTGGAGAGGAAAGCGACACTTGAAAGTACCTACTTTCTCTTGGTGAAGGAGTTTAATAAAATTCCAACATCATGGGATGTGTAAAAGAAGAGCTGTTATACTTTTAAGATGGGATTTTATAAGCTTTCATCATAGGTCTTACTCTGCTTTCTTTGAAGTCAGTAGTAAAACTTGGACTTCAGCAGGGACAGAATTCAATGGGAGCAGTTAGGCCAGCATGGAGTGCTTTTGAAAATCTCACCTTTAATTCATGAGGTAGGTTCCTTGGGCAGCTTGTGGATTCAAGATACTGCGATGGTTGGTGCATCATAATTGCTTAAATTTGTTAGGATGCACAGTCTGTCTAATCTACCTATGAGACTTTGCAGAATTATCTCTGCAGTTCCCATATTCTTAAATAGGTTTGTGGTCAGAAAATGATCCCTGGTACTGTACCTCTTGGCTGTTACGGATATGGTCAGCCTTAGAGCTGAGTGAATAATTGCAGTAAAAGCAACTGTGATGCTGTAACAACATGTGCAAATTATGCATCCAGTTGCACTTTCCTCTTGTATGTGCATATGTTCAGTTAATACACTAGATCTACCCCTTTAATTCTTTATCTCTGTCAGCAAAGAGAGAAAGCACATATGTTTTCCCTAAAGCATAGAAGGAAATTATTTTCTTTCTAATCAAAATTTATTCCATCTGTGGTGCTTGCTTTCAGTAGTGCATGTTGTCCTAGGAGTTTTCTCTGCAGTAGCTCTTCCATTCTCGTCTGTAACATTTGGTATTCACCCTAGTGTTCTGATCTCTAAACTGCCTTCCTGTGGTGGGGTGTTCCGCCCCTTTAAGAATCAATCTAGAGTTTACAGCCAAGACAGTCTGGGCACAATCCAGAAGCACCCTGCCCTGTCCTTGGGCCAGGGCTATATAAACAGGAAAAGGAAGCTGAGCAAGGAAAGCATGTATGTGTGCGATGGGTGTGGGGTGGACCAGAAGTCATGCTGATGGCTACAGGTTGCAGGCCCGTTCAAGTGCTGGGACGCTGGCACACTGTCGCAGGCAGTCCATTCCCTGTAGAGTTTTGTTTTCTGACTTTAAGGGCTTGTCTACATAGTGTGTAGTCTGCACTACAGGAGTGTATATTTTAGTGCATACTAGTGTGTGTGTAGTAACAGATACATATGGACATGCTGGTGCGCACTAAAAATTCCCTAGTGTGTTTTAAGGTAGTACTGTAATGTAACATACTAGTTACGTAGCATGCTGCATGAGACGACTTCATTAATGTGCATTAGGTAACTTTTAGTGTGCGCCAGCAGGGTCTATGCAGGCCAGTGAATGCACAAATGCACAGAATAGTGCACCGTATAGATAAGCCCTACGTTTGATTGCTCTGGTTCAAGGCTGTGAGTTAAGAGCTTTATGAACTTCATTAAGCTGCTTCTTCCCTGACCTGCTGCTTATGGGAAAGGGAGAAAGTCAGCCTGCCTCCTAAAGCAATAATGGCACAGGGAACTCTGCAGCCGGGGTTGGTTTGGAGGCCTTCTTAAAGGGGCTTGCATTTGTTTATTTTTTAAATCTATGAGTTTGGTTTTGGCCTTCCCAGTCTCAGATCCCTACACTCAGCTTAAGTAAGGAGTCCTGCTCAAAGTCTCCAAACCAACATGTGTGATGCAGAGCCTTTTGTGGGATCCCCTGTAGTACTGGAGAGATCATTTTTCCCTGCATAACCATGACTGGAACAATGAAACTGTTAAGTAGTATAGGGGAGGCTCATCATGAGTTCAGGGAACAGAATTTGCCAATTGGACCTAGTCTATGTCACTCACTCCTGCAAGAGACAAGTACGTCCTTTGATTTATCCCTTCAGAACAAAATGCAAAACTAATTTTTTCAACTTATTGTTGCCTTGATAATTCACACTCAAACACAATACGCTTATAAAAATATATACTCCCTTCCCCCCATCCCCTGAAACTAATCGAACTGTTTTCCCTACAGGCTAGGAAGGAAGGAAGAGAGAAGGTGAGGAGCTCAGTTCTGAGAGTCAGTGATGGGGGAGGCAGGGCAGAGAGGCCCACATATGTGATTGAATTGGGCCTGATTATTATTACATCTTTGGTCACCCACAGGCTCAGTAACAGAATTGTAGTCTAGATTGGATGGTTCCAAAAATATATTTGAAACCTGTAATACACAGTATACATCTTTTGGGAGTGCTTCCTGTACATTCATCTTACATCTGAAAAACTACCCATGATGCCATCATATGTTACCTTAAGTATGTTTGTGTTTGTATGAGAAAAAAATGAAATCCCTTATTGTCCTTTAAAAAGTTAAAACCCTTATCTGCCTTACAGAGAACTAACCATTCCTTAGATGGTGGGGGCAAATACTTTTATCATAAGATCTGGTCTTCTGTTCAGTATTCATGGGCAGGTGAATTCCCCTTTGTGTAGGAGAATTAATTTCCTAGTTAAAGATGGGAGATGAGCCATTTTAAATTTGGAAATATTCTTTCTTCCCAAGCAGAGAGTCAGTCTCCTAGCAACGGCAGGAACACCTTGTGAATAAAACAACAGTGATTTGCACAGAAAGGTTTCATGCCAGGGGCAGGGAGAGCTGCAAGAATGTTCAATTGTCAGTTTCGTCCTTCGGTGATCCATTATGAATGATTTTGTCAGCAAAATCTGTGGCAGATGCACACCTCAGGGACACGGTGAAATAAGGAAGGAAGGGATCTATCTCCTTATAAGTACCTACACGGCCTCTATCACCACAGTATCTGAGCACCTCCCATGCAGTTATAGATCATCAGTAACAACTCTCCCTTCCTTCCTTCCTAGCCTGTAAGGAAAATAGTTTGATTAGTTTCGGGGGGTGGGGGGAAGGGAGTATATATTTTTGTAAGTGTATTGTGTTTGAGTGTGAATTTATCAAGGCAACAATAAGTTGAAGAAATTAGTTTTGCATTTACGCTATTCATGGGAATCTTTTGCAACAGGTGGGCGTTGATGGGAATAGCACTTCGCACTTTTCACTCCAGGATCTCTGAATGTAGACATTGACTGAAGCAGCATCACAACATCCATTGGGAAGTAAAATATTATCTGCAAGGGGGTGTCCACCTCACACAAGTCCTGAATGGGTCAATTAGGCTAATTAACCTTAGGCTGTACCTAGGGAGTGCTAGGGCTGAATTGCAGATGAAGTCCAGCCGGGGGAGGAGCTGGGCAGGGTTTATAAAGAGAGGAAGTTGGTAGACTGCAATGAGGGAGGAAAACCTGCAGTTGCACTTCCTGATACAAGGAGAAAGAGCAGGAAGCTGCCCAGGGAAGGGACAGAGAGAGTAAAAGCCCAGTGCTTCTGGGTTGAGGGGTCCTTGGACTGGAACCTCCCTACTGGTCACTGGGGGAGTGGCACAGACCAAGAGGTAGGGAATGGACTGCCTGCAACAGTTTGCCTCAAACAGCTTGTGATACCCTGGAAGGGGGGAGAATTTTAATATGACTTAGCCAGAGAGCTAAGCTATGAAAAGGACAGTGCTGCTGCCTCCGGTGCATCAGAGGCCATGGAGTAACTGAGGAGAATTACAGACTGAGTAGTCACAAAAAGAACAGGAGTGCTTGTGGCACCTTAGAGACTAACAAATTTATTTCAGCATAAACTTTCGTGAGCCACAGCTCACTTCTTCGGATGCATAAGCTCACAAAAGCTCATGCTGAAATAAATTTGTTAGTCTCTAAGGTGCCACAAGTACTCCTGTTCTTTTTGCGGATACCAACTAACACGGCTGCTGCTCTGAAACCTGAGTAGTCACAGGAAGTGGTGTCAGACCAGGCAGCAGAACTAATTCCCCAGATGAGCCACTAGGCATGATGAGTGGACCAGTCCCCGTCATGTACTCATTTTATAGATGGCTGAACTTGAGCAAAGGGGAGAGGTTATCTTGTGACTTGTCCTGTGTCTCACAATACAGGAGGGTTGATACTGGGAATAGAACCCAAAAGTTGTGCCTCTTAGTTCTAGAATCACTAGATTCGCTCTGACCATAGTAATGGTTTCATTGATACAGGGCAGTTCTACAGGAGTAGTGGACTTGATACAGCATCAGAGGAAGATGCTTTATGTTCACAAGTATCTCATACCTTTGTATTTAGACATAGCGGTTCTGGAGAACCTATTGCTGTTTCACTGGATGTGTTGTTCTACAGGTCCAGGAATTTTTGTTTCTGTGACAGTTTTTTATTTTCCTTTTTTCCCCTCAGAAGGCGTCAGTAATAGGAAGAGGCTGACAACATGCCTTCTGTATCTGTACTGATGTTGCAATGGCCTTGTGCAAGCACGGGCACCAGGTTTGTATAATTTTTGGTGGTGCCCAGAACAGGTCCAAGCAGAGCCATCCCATCCATAGGACAGATCGGGGCAACCGCCCTAGTCCCTGTGCTTTGGGGGGCCCTGTTCTTCAGGGGGATGTGGGGTCCAGGGCGGCCTGGGAGGTTAGTGGGGGGCCTGGCATTACCAGCAGTGAGTGACCGGGCCCTAGCCTGCCCTGCTTCACCCTGCCGGTCCCCATATCCCTTGGGGAGGGGGTAGAAGCCAGAAAGAGGTGGGGCAAAGGCTTGGGGGAAGGGGTGGAAAGGGGCCAGGGATGGGGCAGAGCAGGGGTGGGCTGGGGCCGGATCGCTTGCTGCTGTGAGCGCCAGGCCCCCCTGGACCCAGAGCCATCCTGTCCAGGGGACAACCGCCAGGCCCTGTGCTTTGGGAGGACGTGGCATCCGGGGTGGCCTAGGAGGCTAGTGGGGGGCCTGGCACTGAAAGCAGCAAGCAACCCAGCCCGCCCCTGCTCTGTCCCTCCACGCCCCCATTCCACCCAAGCCCCTGCCCCGCCTCTTTCCAGCTTCCACAGTCTTCCCTGAGTGATGCCGGGAGCCGGTGGGGCAGAGTGGGGCAGGTTGGGGTCGGGTTGCTCACTAAACCCCCAGGCCACCCTGGATTCTGCATCCTGCTGAAGCACGGGTACCCCCAAAGTGCGGTAAGCCCAAACATTGATGGAGCCGGGCCCACATTCCTAAATATTGGTGGAGCACAGGCCCCACGGGCCTATATAACTCGCCATCTATGTGTGCAAGTGCTGCTCACATCACCCACAAACTTCCACTCCACCCCCAAAATTCATTAATCTGCTCCCTTCTCCTCCTCCAGATCTCATTTCTGATGCGATGCTTACAGGGCAGTACCTATCGATTAGGCAGGTGGCAAAGCTGCACTGTGCGCACAGCCAGTCTACAGGAAAGATGCTCGTATTAATTGTTACCTTTTTCTTTTTACCCCAGTGCCACCTGTTTGTTTGTCCCATTTATCTGTTGTGTCTTGTTATTATAAGCTCTTTGGGGTGCAGAGACTGTTTTTAATCCATGCTTGTACAACACCAAAACAATGAGGCAACTTAAATCATAAATAAACTCAAACAACTTCCCAAAGCCTTGCAAATCTTAGGCACAAATAAAAAAAGAGAGTGAGATTTTACACATTGCTCCTTATTGTCCCTAACTCTGCTCCCACTGAGGTCATGGTGGGTTTGCCTATTGACAGAGGGGACAAAGCTAAGGCCACACTGAGCCCGGCCCTTTTGAAAATCTCATCCAGGATGCCTCTCTAAACTCTGAATTTCTGTACTCTTCCTAACAATTCAGAGGGTCACATTTTCAATAGGCAGACAAAAATACTCCTGCAGAATGGAGATATCACTGTGTGTGCATGGCACACACTACATAAAGCACTAGGGCATGCAAATGTAGGATTTCTGTGTGCAGCTAGACATATCCACAAATATTGTGGGTGTTTGGGGAGGGATCCATTGAAAATGTGCCCTGTTGGCCCAAGTTTTCACAATTACACAACAAATTTGCTTATGCGATTACCACAACCCACTCAATCAATTGGGTGCGTATTTTGTGTGTGCTCTTGTGTGCCAAACTTTTCTGAAAATTGAAGTCAGAATGTTATTTTCAGCATGGCTTCTTGTACATTTGTTTTCCAGTCTTCTTCCCTGACAAAGCAGCCAAGCCTCAGTGCTTTGCTTCTCACTGAAGAGAACTAGGGTGACTAGAGAGCAAGTGTGAAAAATCAGGACAGGAGGTAGGGGGGTAATAGGCTCCTATATAAGTCAAAGCCCCAAATATCGGGACTGTCCCTGTAAAATTAGGACATCTGGTCACCCTAAAGAGAACACAATAAACTGCTGATTTATGGATTAGCCCAGTAGGGGGTGCCTTGCTTGCAAGAAGGTAATTTACTGAGGTTTATGATAGGGAAGTTTTGGATACTTTACCTGTTTGGAAAGGTAAAGAGATTGTTGAAGCCTGTCATTGGATCAGCTCCACAAGTGACTGAGATTCATGTGTTCCTCACAAAGAGAAGGGGCCTCATACACAAAAAGCTGGGTTACAAATTTGTGAATTCCTTCCTCAAAGCCTAGGCATTGTTCCCTGGCTGCACTTTGAGATTTATGGAATGCTGTTGCTGAAAGGGCTTTCAGCTCAGGAAGCATCAGTCAGCAGGGCCCTTCCCACCTCCCCCTTTGAAATCTGCCACTTCACAGGTGCACCGTCAGAATGAACAAAGTGCTTGACCTAAGTCTGCTTTATGCAAAGCTGGGCTAATCAGGATGAAAAGTCCTGTTTTCATTTTTCCTCTTCCAATGTTCTAGTTTATTTTGGGTCTGGCTCAGACTGTTCTGTAGCTGTGTGACAGTTCTCTGCCAATATATGTGTACCACTAACCATTTAAATTGACTTCAGGGAGCCTACACTTACGACAGTGCCATTTTTGCTTCCTTCTTCACTTATTTCAATGCTCTACCCTGGCCTTTGGTGATATTAGTAATCAGTTTTGCAATAGATTTTTGAGGTGTCTAGCCATATAGGCTGCATTTGTGGTCTTTTGCAGTTAGCTCAGTTTAGAATCTGTAATGGCTATATTTCAGTTTATGGTGACTTCATTTCCAAACACACTTCCCAAAAGAATAAGCAATTAGGGGATTACCTAACGGTATATAGGGGTTTGTGGGTAAATGCATCTAAAATTTCACTTCAGCCTCCATATGTGAGTAATTAAAGTTATGAAAAGATGCAGAAAACTTTAAAGATCATCTCAAAAGACCATGTCACTTAGTTTGGCAAGGACAAATTTCTTATTGATGGTAGGCTTCAAACTTGCTTAAAAACTTTAAATATATCAATAAAACATTGTATTCAACTGATACTTATATAGCCAGGGAAACTAAAGTTCAGTGTTTCATTTTAATAGCCGAAAAACATGTAGTTTTTTGTTTGTTTGTTTGTTTAAATTCTCTGATTAATCACAGTAAACTAGGATCCTTGCTTATCACTAGGTTACAAACCTCTGGAGTGAAATACCATGAATGGTCTGTAGATGGCAATCTAGGATGCATAAATCTGAATCCTGAATTAGACTCATTCTTAACTCTCCACTGGTGAAGATCATTATCTATATATATCTCTCATACTGAAGCACTGTTGCAGTGTATATCTTAGAAATCACACATCCTCTAGCTTTATGCAGAACTGAACACAGCTGCTCCTGTGGTTTATCATGGATCTTTTGAGGCTGGAACTTTCTAAAATGAGCAGTGTAAACCTGTACAAACACTTACTAGAGTTTCAGCATACAGTGGAAAATTGCCCATTGGTGTTGAATATCAGTGGCATCCACTAAGCCTGTGCGAGCAGCATGGCCTTGTGAGTGTTTATGAGTTGCCTTGGTTTTAAACCAGAGTGACGTCTATAAATGGAAGGCCAGGGAACCAGTAATGGGAGAAAATATGTGTATGGACTCACGGTAGTTCCCACCTGCAGAAAAGGGATATCAGTGCAACTTTTGTGTACAGACAAGGCCCTATGGTGGGGCAAAGTGCTAACCTTAATTTATACTTCTTTTTTTTTTTAGGTGCTCTTTCCATGCTTATACCATGCCCTCTTTTACTGTCACATCCATTTTTCAGTTTATTCTCCCTATTTCCACTGCACCCTACAAGTAAAATAATTTATGACCCATTTACTTTGCCACACAATGCCTCACTGCCTTAAGCTTCCTCACTCCAATGCTCCTCTAAAGTGTACCTGCCCAATTTCTTAAGATACCCTTTATACTACCACAGCATTTGGCCTATTTGCTTTGGGTTAATGCTGCTTTTACCCTCCAAAGTCTATGGCAATTGGTGACTCTTGCAATGAATCATCTTTCCCTTGGATGACCTGATAGATTTCAATGTAAAAGCTGTAGGATGAAATACATCAGACTCTTTTATTAAGTATTTAGCTAATGAAAATATGTATGTACTACTTAGATTCATAGCTTAGCAACTGTATGTCTTAATGTCAAAACACAATATCCAGCTACCATCCCAGTATAATTAAATGTACAGGAAATACATGCATGTCCATATACTTATTGAAGTGCTTATAGCAGAAACATATACTGATCTGTGGAGCAGAAGGGGATATACATCTAAATATGGAAATACTTGCTGACCTGTTGTACTATACTTTACAGAAATTTCAAAAATTGACAACTCTGTAGCCTGGGAAGCAAGCAACCTTGGCTTTTAACTCAGATCTCCAGATGATAGTATGGAATAATACTGTGTATTCCAGGTTAGCCACTTGAGCTTTGGATTTGATGCATGCTAATGGCCAAATTTTCCAACTGTTTTTTGGATTCAAAAAATAAAAGTAGGAACAAAATGATTAACAGAAAAAGAGGCTTCGGTAAGGAGAAGCTGAAAATTTGGCCTTAAGATGCTAAGATTAGTGCCAGAACTAGTTTCAGAGAGTCATATGGGTGTACAAAGCCTATCAGCAGGGCCACAGGGTAACAATGTGGTTGTGGTAGCTTGTATACATGTAACACACATTCTATAATTAGTCTATTTGGGTCTTTGTGTTTCTAGCTAGAAGAGAACTTCATTTCTGTTCAGGTGACATTCATTTCTGGATTAGGTCTTCGAGGCAGAGAGGAGGTAAAATAGCTATTGGATGGGGAGTATGGAAAGATCCGCCAATATCATGTGAGCTTGCTAGCTTTCCTCATCAGTAAGGCCTGTAGCTCATCAGCTGTGCTTTCAGCATAGTTAATGGTGACCATGGTGATATCTGTGGAGGATTTCAGAGAATATGGGATAATGGAGCATTCCAAAGAAAGGCAAAAGAAACGGACACAATAGTAGGAAGTTGATATTTTATTGTTAATTATTTTGGGTCAGATTCTGAACTCCTTCTTTAATCAATACATAGGCAAAATGCCCATTAACTTTAGTGATGATGGTTAAACTTGCATACACTGGGGGGTCAGTGCCAAACAGATAACCAATATTGTCCCAAGGGACAATAACAGTACAAGTCAATACAGAACATTCACAGAGCCTGCATGCTGCAGTGAACTAGGCAGAGTTTTAGAAGTTTCTAAAACTAGTCTCTGTTGCACTCCAGGTTTTCAGACGGCTCATTACCATAGCATCTCAGAAGGCAATGAAGGAACAATGATAAGTAAATGAGCTGGTGGATCTAGCATTAGGCATTTTAAGCATTAGTTTAGAAATATGCCCTTACAGGCTTTTTTCCCACTGGGGGGCAGGATTTATAAATATGACTCTACTTTCGTGCCCTGTGACATTGCCTGGTCTCTGGGAATGGCTCTCTTTGGGTATGTCTACAATGCAATTAGACACCTGCAGCTGACACATACCAGCTGGCTCAAGCTGTTTTAATTGTGGTGTAGCTAGTTGGGCTTAGGCTGCAGCCCAACTCTGGGAAGCTCCCACCTCACAGGGTCCTAGAGTCTGGGCTGCAGCCTGAGCCCGAATGTCTAAACCACAATGTCTAAACCCGAATGTCTAAACACCCTTAGCCTGAGCCCATTAGCCCAAGTCAGCTGGCATGGACCAGCTGTGGGTTTGAAACTGCAGTGTAGCCATACCCTTTGTGATCTCATGACACCTCTGTTGGACCCTCCAAACTCACTGTTCCATAATGCACTCTACATCCTAGTTTTAAACACTGATGGTTTGTATTTCTGAGACAAGAGGCCTAATTCATCTCTGGGATAACTGGATGCTGGAGTCCTACAAAATCCTCCATGGGATAAGCATTGAAAAAGGCTGTTAAAATACAGCAGCTTGGACATCTGTTAATTCAGTCAGTTCCAGGCTGCTGATTAATAGTACAGCTGATTGATTGACTACGTTTATAGTTCATTATTAAAAAGGTTCAGAAGGCCAAATAAACAAGCTTAGCCAAAGTTTATTATCTAAGACAAAGTAGTACAGTATGAAACAGACATACATACCTCTCCTTTTGGGAAGAAATGTTTATCCCACAGCATTTTCACCTTACACAGTAGGTGGTCTTCAAAATATACCTCCAAACTCACTTATATTTATACTACTGTTGCTTGAAAGTTAGAATGCACTTTGTGTCACCTGAGATCCAGCCCACCAGTTTGTCGAGTTCCTTAACTTGTGGTTCTGTACCTTCCCTTATCTCTCTTTTGGACACATTTTAAACCAGTTGCCCATGAAGTTACCAGTACAAGGACATAGAATGAATGTATCTTGCCTTTGACAGCCTTTATATTTGCTAATGGCAAAAGCTACATTTAGCTTTGCAGAGTATGGTGGGATATATATCTCTTGACATAAGTGAGCAAAGTGGAACATGTGCAAAAGACGTAATACAAATTGGTTAACATAACTGCCCACATGCTGGGTATAATATGGTATTTATCTGTTTATGCCCCAGGCCTAACACACATGTGTTGGCTAACAAGGTGTAAATGAAAATGGCCATGTGGACAGTCCCTCCCACAAACCTAGAGCAAACAGTTCAGATTCTAGTTAATACCATTGGCTGATCTGGGCTCAGAGTCTGAGTTTCCTCCTCCCATCTTCTAATTTGTATTGGTCACTCTTCAATCAAAAATGAAATTTAAATATGTTCATTTCAATCTGTACAGATCTGGGAGTATGCTCTCCAGTTTTCAGTCTGTTCTGCTGTGCTAACTTCTACTGGCAAATCTGTGAGTGGGATTTGGTCTTTCTTAGTTTTATCAGAAATATTTATCAGTTTCTTTGTTTTTTAACTCATTAACTCTTTCTTTAAAATGCTCTCTTATAATATAGGGTATAGTTAATGTGTTGGTCAGTCCTGAATCTCTTAGTATCTGTTATCTGCTACTGTGTTATCTAGCTGCTCTGAGCTGATAGAGGCCATCTCCTTTCTGGGCACTACATCTGGATTTAATGGGCGCTATAATGACTAGGATGTGCAGTAAGTAATTGACTGGGGGATGGGGTGGGAACTGGTGGTACTGTACAACTGAAGACTTAAACTGTTGTCCAAGGGTTAGTTCTGCCTCACCTATGATAGGATATTTTTATTAAAGGGTCCTACAAAGACTAACTCTTATCACTAGACAAGAAGAACAGTGGAAAAGAGGTGCTGTTCCACCACAGCAATTTTTGGTTTTACATCAATCTGAACACTCAGTTAAACTCTGCCCACACGTATCATGAGTGTGCAGAACATGCCAGTTTTCCTTCTCAGACACATGTATTAGATGATGCATGAATCTATGACTCAGCTCTGCACAAATGTTTTTTGTTTAATGGGACATAGCCAAAGGTATTGAATATTCACATAGGAAAGACTGAAAGTACAATGGAATGATGGTACAGTGGGACCCAATTCCTACATCTGCCACAAAGGGAGATTTCCCTGAGTAAGGATTGCAAGATATAGTTCATGGTGAAGTGGCATTGAGTAAACCTCTAGTAAGGGAAGTATAATGCAAGTCTCTCATTCTTCCAGATGCATGACAGTGTGCAAACTGCCACTGCAGTCAGTGATCCACATCAAATGATGTTCAGTGAGGGAAAATCAAAGAAAAACTCACTATTTCTTTGTTATAGAAATGTGTTTAAATGATTTTTACACTGATCTGCTGAATTTTATTTTTCACCACTTCTGAGAAAGGTGGGAAAAAAGAAGAGATTTTCAGGAGTGTAATTTAATGTGTTGTCATCCTAACTGGAAATGCAGGTCTCTGCGGGGATTCTTCTCTTCACATGAACTCCCCATCTGCTTCCTATTCATTCCTCCAGTTTCTGTCCCTGATTTCTTCTCTTCCCATTCTTACTTAGTTTTACAAACAGTTTTAAAGCTTATGTCCTGGCTGGCAGGGGCGAATGGGTAAGTTTCTGGCCCTCGGTCCCTGTACTCGAGTTGTTGAATTGGCATTTTGAGCCTAAGGGTGCATGAGAAGTATGTAGGCAGATAGATAAATTTTGACTCCTGACTAAAGCTCTCTTCTGTAGCCAACCTGCTTCAGCTAGTGATGTTCATTGCCCAAGTCCTCTCTCCCAACTGGTAGTCACTTCCTATGTGGGACCTCAAAATGTCAATCACCCATGAAAGTTCTCCCACTTTTGCTTTCTTTGCAGCCTCTTCCATCCCTCCCTTCTTGCATTCAGGCATGAGGAATGTGTCACCAAGAGAGGATAAAGGTAGATGAAAGTCTTTGTCTGCTCTGAAATTTGCTCTACTATTGCATCATCTTCTTGCTCCCCTGATGACGCTTCAGCTGCTTGTGGTAGCCAGCCTGCACTATAAGCAAGCACATGAAAATATAAAGAAAGCCCAACTCTTTATTAATCAAAATTAATATAGCTACTACTGTTCAGTTTGAAACTGTACATACTATTGCTGTATATACCGGATAATACAAATAGCAAGCAAATCCATCTCTAGTAGGATATTTGACAAGTACCACTTTTTATCAGAGGCAATTTAAACAATTCCTATGTACTTGATGAAAGCACAGAGTGTTTTTATAGGAACTTTTTGTTAACTTCACATGCTGTTAAAAAGCAAGAAAGGAAAGATATCAGACTCAGTAGCTGTCAGCTGTGTGGCTAGAAATATTTCAGTCAGCTCTTGAATCAATCTACAATTTAATAAATTTGTCTAAAAATTGAGATAATATACCATAAAGATTTATAATCATTTAAAATCTTCAGCCTTCACAGTAGAAACTGGCACTCAGCATGTGGGTTTAATGCTAATGTTGTATTCCAAAGACATATAGCTGTATTAATTTAGCATAAGAACTACAGCATGTATCACTTTGCTGTAAAACACAAGCAATTTGTTACAATGATTCATAGTACAACATGTTGATACTCTTACAAGTTATTTGTTGCCAAGTGCAAAATTACAATGGGCTACATCCTGAAATCCTTACTTGTTTCTGACTCAGACAAATCCCCTGGCTGGCTTGGTGCTTAGTATCCTTAAGGATTTGACTCAAGGTATGACTTCAGGATTTGGCCATAATTTTGCAACAGAAAAAACAATACCTGAAATACACTTACTTAATGCTGATTTAAACATAAATTGATTACATTAGTCCAAATCCTCAGATGGTGTAAAATGGCATAGCATGTTGCTGAGCTGAGGATGTGGCCCATAATCTCTGGATTTATGTTTATTTTGACATACAGCTTCTCCTTTAGGGCCCAGTCTTGCAAACACATACAAGTAATGCTACTCTTTCAAATAGTCCCATTATCAAATCCTTTTATAATGGATTCTAATACAAAGGAATGAAGATGTGGTGTGCTTGTTGTGGTTAAAGTTACAACTGGTCAAAACATTTGGAATTTAGAATATTTTTGATGCAGAAGGGATTAGTTTTTCATGAAAAAATAGTCCCTGTTTTTTTTCAACTCTAATTAAAATACAAGAATGGGGTTCAGCTAGGAATATAACCCACTTCTGTGTCACACAATTACTGTGACTTTGGGTTACTCATTTGACTCATGATGTCTCAGTTTCATGGGAATATTTACCTATATCACAGCAATTTTGTGAGACTTCATTCATTAGTGTTTGTAAAGTGCTCTAAGAACTCTGGTTAAAAGGTGCTAAGGAGGCTTGAACTATTATTTCTTAGTAGGAAAACATAAGATGTCTATTATAATAATTGTGTATATCTAATATTATTTTATTATTTATAACTTAAACCAGGTCACTGTAACATGGAGACTTAGCCATTCAGTGTAGGTTGATACACTAGGTTTCACCTTTACAGACACAAATTCAAGTGAAGATGAGTTTTGCATTTCATCCCCAACCTCTTTGATATAAATCACAAAACCATCATATAGTTTAGCATGACTGAAAGTCCCTGTTCAAGAGAGATCAGAGACCAGAACAGGGATTCTGAAAAATAGGTTTAAGGAGAGATGGCAGATACGCTGGGAACTTTCATATTTCTTGGCTCATGATAGTTAATGAACAGGAAAGTCACATTGTTCTCTCAAACTGGGAAACTTCACCTAAAGTTAAGATTTTCAACACAATACACTATCACAAAGAGACATATCAACCAATTTGATTTCTTTGTTAAAGTTCTGGACTTTGTCTCTTGAGCTGTCACGTAGCCCAAACCTGCTCTGATTGAAATGAATGGGAAGTTTGTCATTGACTTCTAGGGGAGCCAGATCAGGACCCAGTCCTGAAAGCCTTACTTGCCCACCTGGTCTCATTGACTTAAAGAGAACAACTTGTTTCAGGACTAGTAAAGTAAAAGATGCAGGATTGCACTTCTTTAGTTGCCTTTAAGTTTCCCAAGATAATTTTTCTTCAGTGCTATGATGCCTACTGTATCAGTGAAGGAAGAGCTAATTAGCTGAAAGCTTTACACCTTACAGTCTTGAATCATGGGAGACTGACTTAGTCTCCCATGACTCAACTGATATTATTTCCTTTTTACATCACTGGGAACTTGCTGTAATACTCTTTGCTTTCTTTTTTTTTTTAAAAGAAGCCAGATGCCATACAGCCAATGCACAGCACTAGCATCAACCTGATTAGTAATGCACACTTCATCTAGAAACAGAGTCTTTTTAATTTCTGTTTTCTATCGGGTGTAAAGGGATAATATTGAAACAGACATCATTACTATGATGTTATCATGCACATTCAGTTTAATTTGCAGCTAGATATCTCTTTGTCATCTGTACTGGATGTCATAAAGCTCAAGACCCTCTTACCCATCACTGGGAATATTTTGTTGAACTATATCAGAGCTACGGTATAAGCCCATATAAGTTTAGAAGCTGCTGAGATATAAGTATTTACATCTTCAGCATATGGCTGTCCCAGAGCACCCAGAAACCAATAGCTCCTCTTCACTGTTATTGTTATTTTCAGGAAAGGCTCACAAGGAAAATGTTACGTTTGCCTGCCCTAAATGACACACACCTTGTTTAATTCTCTCTAAGGGCACAATGGGTAATTTACATATTTGGTTAATTCTACTACAGTCAATGGAGGTACACCAGGGATTAATTTAGACTTGAGCTTGTTATCTTTATATTATTTATATACATGAAGAAAATAAAGAACTTATTTAATGATCAAAATTAATACCTACATAATGTCTTGGTTGGAAAATGGTTCATCACACACAGTTTGTGTCAAGTATGTAATTTTACACTGTTCTCATTTCAGTCAGAGAACTCAAATTCCTAATATCCCACTGCATGATCTCATGGGGAAAAACTGTCTTAACTGTACATTTTGTATAAAAGAAAAAAAAGCCTTCAATAATAGGCTTTTAAAACCATATCAGCTTGATGGCTAAAATCCCCTTCTTGCTATTTGTATAAAGATTTCTTTAAATGCTTCCAACGCAAATGGTAAGATGGGATATCTGACTGCATAACTTTGCCCAGTATCAGACAGTTATGGTAACTTAAATTTCAGTCATTTTCCCTAGTCTCAGAAGAGATACTGGGAAATAAAATGTCACTCCTTTGTGATGCATTACTTAGCTGAGACTTAGTTTTTAATAAGAATTGTGCTTTCCTAAACATGATTCTTTCCTGCTCTTGCTTCAGCTCAATGTAGGAGCGTGAAAACGTGTGGAAGATGGAGGTGACTGGAAATGCCATGAGGAGAATGCCACTCAGAATGCTGCTTAAAGCCACCACCTGACCTGGAATGCTTCTGGGAACCATGTCGCCATAGCCTACTGTTGTCATGGTGATTACTGCCCACCAGTAGCATGCAGGGATGCTGGTAAACTCCTGTGAGTCCGCCATCTCATTCTCAATGACATACAAGAGCGGTGCAAAAAGCGCAATGGCCACGCAGAGGAAAAGCAGCAAGAGTCCAAACTCCCGGGTACACCTGCGAGCGGTGAGTCCTAAAGTCTGCAGGCCGAGGGAGTGCCTGGCCAGCCGCATGACATATAGAATCCTCAAGGCACGGAGTATGCGGAGCACCAGACCTACTTTGTCCAGATAGATGTTGCCAGAGGTTGGCTTTTTAAAGCCCACCGAAGTGGTATCTACTAGTAAAGTGATATAATAGGGCAGAATAGCAATAATGTCAATCAGGGTTAATGGTCTCCTCAGAAATACAAATTTGTTCTTTGCCTGAATGAATCTCAGCAGGAATTCCAAGGAGAACCATGCCACACAGACAGACTCCACAATGAAAATATTGTAGCACATCTGGGAGCATTCACCCTAAAAGAAAGAGAAGTTTATACTCAGTAAATAAACATTCACTGTTTTAGTTGGTAAAGTGACAGGAATGATTGTTTTTGATCTTTTAAACCATAATATTTAATGAATTGAAGCTGTATTAAGGGGTAAGCAGTTTGGCAAATCTGCTGAATTACAAGCTAAATACAAAACTTACCAGACGCCCAATACTTGTTTCACTGAAGTCAGTGGCAAAACTCCCATTGACTTCAGAGGCAGTGAGGTCTGGCTCCGACTTCCCGAGTTTCTATTAGTAGTTATGGTGTTCTTAAGTAGTACAAATAAAGCTTCAAAAATTCATGATATGGCTCTCCAGAATAACGCATATTTACAAAATGTTTTTCTCAGAGAAAAGTGTCATTTACAACTTTCAGTATCTTTATCTACAGGCCTTATCCTGCTCACCCTGAAGACAACTACAAAACTCCCACTTGCTTCAATGGGAGCAGGATTAGGCTCTGTATTTGCTTTACTTTTTTGCAGGGAACAATGTTTTACTATCCTGAAAGTCAACTTACTCTCTCCTCCTCCTCTCTTAAGTCGGGCATGGTGCTGATGGATAGATTCACTGCAGTAATGGTCACAAACAATACAGACAGACATGCAAATACTTTCCCAGGAAGCCCAGACTGAGGCCTCTCCACCATGTCTTGTAACTTTTTCATGCACAGGCTGGCTCTTGTCTCCTCCACTGTTTCGCCTGGGTTTTCATTCTCTATGAGGTCATCGTCCTCCCTTTCGTTCATTTCTGTAAACTCCTCCATTTTTTGCAGATACCTCCTCTTGCAGCACCATTCTAGACTGTCCTCCTCAATGCCCCAGTAGAGCAGCTCCTCTTGAAAAGAAAGAGCGCACATCTCTCGCATGAGCCGAAGCTTCCCAACCCGCAAAAATGTCAGGATTGTCCTAAACGCCCCCGGGTTACGGTCGAAAAAGAATTCATTGCACGTCACATCATAATCATCGCAAATGTTTAGAATGTCATCAAAATTATTACAAAATTTCAATTGGCCCAAGCGCGTCAGGGGAAACTCATCAAGTGTGGTCCAGGGCAGCAAGTATTTAATGCCCCCTACATTTATGATGATATGATGCTTCCGGTCCTCAGAGTGAATGCTTTTAAAGAGATCCTCTTCAGGGTGAATTAGCTTGGCTCTTTGGTAAAAGACTCCCTTGAGGGTTTCTGTTTCTGGAAAGAATGTGTGGGTGAAGGAGGTATCTGAAGCACAGCTCAGGGCGCTATAGTCATAATCAGAATTTTCTCCTGTTAAAAGAGTCATCTTGGAAGCTAACTTCACATCCCTTAGACACTCCAGCAAGAGTACTCTGGAACAAAGAAAATACAGATGTTTGGTGTTAGTGCAGGGGTCGGCAACCTCTGGCTCGCAGCTCTCCAGGGTAAGCACGCTGGTGGGTTGGGCCAGTTTGTTTACCTGCTGCGCCGGCAGGTTTGGCTGATCACGGCTCCCACTGGCCGTGGTTCGCTGTCCCAGGCCAATAGGGGTGGCAGGAAGCCGCGGCCAGCACATCCCTCACCCACGCCGCTTCCCACAGCCCCCATTGGTCTGGGACAGCAAACCACGCCCACTGTGAGCCGTGATCAGCCGAACCTGCTGACACGGCAGGTAAACAAACTGGCCTAGCCCACCAGGGTGCTTACCCTGGCAAGCTGCATGCCAGAGGTTGCTGACCCTGTGTTAGTGTATATGTTTGCCCTCTGGATCTGAAACTTGACTATCCATAGGGCTGCTAAAGAGATCACAGGGAAAGCTTGTAAGTGGCTTTATATATTTAGCAAATGCAACTGTAAAAAAGAAGTTATTGCACAAGTTGTTGCACAGACACGAAGAGTTCAAGTGTGTGGTATAGAAAAGGAATTGGAAAAAGGCATTCCAGTTTGTTTACCAAAATCTTCTTAAATATTTTAGTAACAATTAGGTATATACAAAAGAATCTGAAGCTGATAAGGATATTTAGTGAAGTTCATCATAGTCTGTTTAGGCAGTCTTAGACTACTTTCAAGGAAGTCAAATGGAAACAATGTTGACAAAACATTTGTACTGCTATTCAAATATAATGCTCATATGTTGTGTGTAACTGGACATATAAATAGCATGACAGCTTGCTCTCTGGAGCCTTATTCAGAGAAGATAGTTTAATAACTTTATACAAATTTCACACAAATCATATACTATTCTTTGGAGTCAATAATTTTGTCTGACACTGCTCTCACTGTACTGCTAATATATTTAATATAGTTGGAGCAAAGGTACCTTTCTCTGTCATTCTAAGAGTCTCCAAAAGGTTCTTATGATATGGTTCTGAAAATATGAAGGAGCAAATTCTGCTCTTAGTTACACTGGTGTAAATTTGGAGTGACTTCACATAAGGAATGGAGTAATCCTGAGTTTATACCAATATAAAAATTTGGCCCTGAAACTGCTAAACTCTCTCTCTCTCTCTCTCTCTGCCTAACTTGCTGCACTGCAACATTCACTTGAATTATTTTAGAAGGTGGTTGTGGCACAGGAGAGGAATATGCCACGCTGGTTCTCGATTTCTCATCTGTATATTCAGCCACATTTAACATGAATAGCTATTTAATTTGGGGTGGGGGGAGTACACTGAATAACAATTGAGTGTAATAAACAAATAGTAATCACACTTGCTAGTCACTGGCTCACAGAGGGGTATTAAATATTCCATTCTCCTGCCTTACACAACACTATATTTTTGCTGCAAGTGTTTGGGACACTTACTCTCTCTCCTTTAATGGGCGGGGATGGGGACAGCAGCTACAGTAGGCTCCATTAGACACAGAACTACTCTTTTCTGGTGTTAAAGATTATGAATGAAGCCATTTATTTTAAAAGCTTGCATACTTATAGCCTGAAGCACCACAAGTATCAAGCCGCAGAACAGCTGCATTTCAATCTCAGCATGATGGGCTGCTCATGCATGTCCAAATTCTCTGTACATGGCAGACTTTAATGTTACCATTATCTCAACTATTCTGTACGCAGAAGTTTAATCCCCCTTCTGGAGCTAACCTTTTCCTGGTTCCTCAAGGCAGATGGACTTGTGTTCTTGGTGGAGTGATACCTTCATGCCTCTGATACGTCTCAGTATAAAGGAATTCAACAATCACCTCCCCTTAAAGAGAAGATGGAGGATCCTGCGTAAGGAAAACCTTTGTAGAATACACAAATATAGCCAAAGCTTCATTCAACTCCTGATAAAACCAAAGCACTCTTTCCTGGCCTGAGGTAAGCAAAGAGGGCTTTGTCGTCTTGTTTGTATCACAGAGCAGGATCTCCACTGCTGCTTCTCCATGCTCCATGAACACAACTGACAGGAACGGTGCCAAAAACTCCTATACGTTCAACTTTCCCTTATTATACAAACTGTCATTCACAAAACTGAGCTCTAAGTTGTTCTGTCTTGGCCAGGAACCTACATATATGGCAATGCCCAAGGCAAGAGAAATGCATTTCTAAAAAATCTTTGGATCTGAAACGTGGAGCGCAAACAAAGGGCCAAATCCACTGGTCCTTAGGCAAGGTTCTAATGGATTTCAGGAAGTGTTTTGCCTGAATAAAGATGGAGTAATGGGCTATTGATTCACATATCATATTTTCTGCAGAAATATTAACACATGCTCTGGGAAATTCCAGACAATAGTGAGATTATTAGTGAAGCTTCATGACAAGTGATAGTTCTCTGCCATTAAAGCTGCAGAGTCAGATACGCTGATAAGTCCTGTATAGAATGATAGCTATCCCTCAAAAGTTTGCACCTGCAAAGAACAGAGGTCAAGGGGAGCAAATTTAGAGGCCATTTTTCATAGATTGGCTTCAAGGGTAGGTTGGTGTTAGCTTCTAGTTCTCAGAGAAGTGCTTTTACTAACAACCAAACTTGCACTTACCCTGAGATATAGTCCTATCATATAAAGCATTCCCATTGACTTTACAGGTAGTCTACTAGTAAAGTACTCCTGAGATGATGTTCTCTGTGAGAATGATGCCCTGGGGACTTCAGGCTATAGCCTCTGCTGAGATGTGAGAGACCCTGTAAGATGCTGAACTGACACCCACACCCTCTCCTTCAGTGTTCCCCGGTGTTCTGTTTCAAAAAAATGTTTTATTCTTACCAACCTGACTGTGTCTAGTGTGGAGTTGGGCCAAAGTAAATGCTGATACATTTACAGTTCTTGGAAATTGTGAATAACCAGGAGAGGAGTTAAATTAACCATTTCCCCTTCTGCTATATCAGATGATGTGGGTTAATAACAGCTTATGCCCTGAACTGCAGCCAGAAAAAAAATGAGGAGGCAGTTCATCTCTGTAATTGGTTTGATCCCCCAGTACATCCACTAATACAATGTGAGGAATGGGAGAAAAAATGTAAATGTTATGTGTGTATCAGGTTTACACTGTAACCCACAGGCACCAACGGTGAAATCATTAAGCTATAAAAATGTGTTCTTTCATTGCCTTCCCACCTCTGTCTTTGTATTGTGTGCAAGACGATGGGCCAAATTAATCCCTGGTGTAACCCACTGAATGGCTGGGGCTATAAAACGTGGCCATTGGCTACCCTTTTCTTGTGACGAGAGGTTGAGAAGCCTAGACAGTACAATTAGATGCTACAATGGTGGGTGCCTGGTAGATATCCATCTCTATATTCCTTTACCTCACATGCAAAAAGCACAACCTCCTAACCATCCCTATGTCTGGCTGAAGCTGAACACAGGCAAGCCACAGGTGGTAACATTTGGAAGACGGGAAACACTTTGAACAGCTAGCTAGTGTTTACCTTTGGACAGCTAGCTATCACTTTTTATTTACCCTCCATGGAAGGCGTCTACTCCAAGATGGCCAAACTGGTCCATAGCGTAAGGGTCCTCCAGATCTTCTCCATGCTGCTGGGCCACAACAATTATTTTATTTAGGACTAGCCAGAAAACTGCACTCTACCCTCCAAACTAGGCGATTAACACTCATTGTATCTAGGTGTGAATACTCCAACATCAGCAATGCTTCAGTAATTCCAGAACACAGTAGCTTTCTCTTCAGCAACACCAAATTCGCCAGGAGAACTTTGTCCCATCCGTCCCCCCCGTTCCACTCACTACCCTGGTTTCCTGTGGAATACTGGGTCAAATTCAAGATCTCTGAGCTAAGCTTTATGGCCTTACAGGGGTTTGTCCCAAAGTACCCCAGAGAGCGCTGTGACAACACCACCCTCCACAGCTGCTTTCCTCAGGAAATGCAAAACTGTCAACATCCAGGATGGAGCTTGTGAAAGCAGAAGACAGGACATTCTTGGCAACAGGGCCAGGTCTCTGGCACTCCTTGCTGGGGAAGACCAGAATGGCCACATTCAAAACCTTCAAAATGAGGTTTAAAACTCACTCCTTCCACTTGGCATTCCTGGAAATGTGGCAGAACATGGAGAAGAAGGGGGAAAAAAGGGAGGAAAATGAGATGAGAGAATAGAAGAAAATCAAAGATAATATACAAGCCCACAGTCCCTGACTGGGTGAAGCAGGAAGGCAAATGAAACAGTGCAGTGTTAGACTGTGTTGTTTGTATTATTTCTTGGGAGGCACTCCTATACTATGGTGATAGGTGTTGCCAGAAGACCAAGATGGTCAGGAGAAAGATGACCAACTGCAGGTTTCTGTTGCTAAAAAACTCATCAGCAATGAGCAAATTCTATTCACCTCTCAGGGAACTATAAGCCAGTATTAGGACTGTGCTTTTGCTTAAAAGATAGGTAAATTCAGCCCTTGTACTTGTGTAAAGTTTCCATTCAGCAACTTGACTTCTATGCCCTTCTCAAAGAACATGTTAGTTTGAAAAGTAAACATGTTCTGTGGTTATAAGGAAGCTACAGCAAAGCTCAATAAGGACCAAGTTCATCCTTGGGGTAACTCTACTGGTTGCAATGGATTTATACCAGGAATTAACTTATCTCATTTCAGCCCAACCCCAGTAGTGTATAAAAGCAATAAGCTACAACCATATTTTTATGACACACAACAGACCAAGAACCAAGCAGCACTACCATGATAGCAAATCAACCTTGTACCAGTTTCACAAAAGCACCATAAAACATCAATTTCAATTAAGAGATGTTTTAAGTCAGACACTGCATATGAACATTAACCCATTAGACAAACTAGTCAGTCCATATCAGTAATTATTCTGGGTGCTGAGACAGGTCAAGCTCTAAATGAATGCCTTTGCATTAGCCTGCTCTATGGAGACAGCTCTGGGTAATGCACAGTGATAAAAATCCACTGGCTCCTTTCATTGCCTCTGAGACAACACTCTCTCTGCTCTGAGTGGACTGGGACTTGGGAAATGTGGGTCCCGTTCCTGGCGGTGCTGCTGGCCTTTTGTGTGACCATGGGCAAGTCACTTGTCTCTGTGGCTCTCTTCCCTCTTACCCTTTTCTGTCATGTCTATTTAGCTTGTAAGATCACTGGGGGAGGGGTTGTCTCTCACTGTGTTTGTACAGTGTCTAGCACAATGAAAGCTGTGATCTTGTTTGTGACCTCTACGTGCCACTGTTATACAAGTAATACATAATAACAAGTATTCTAGTGTGTGTGGGTGGAGGGGGAAATATCCTTGGTTAACTTCTTTAGGTTGTGTGTGTGTGAGAGAGAGAGAGAGAGACAGACAGACAGACACAACCTCTTCAGAAATATCTCATGCTTAGTTTGTGTGTCCTCATCTAGTATGGTCTGTGAGTAAACCAAGTTAGAAATCCATTTGATTGCTCTGATAATCCCCACAATTGAGGAAGGCTGTCAGACTAATTAAGTTAGGGGGAAGAAATTATTAAGGATGCCCTTCTAAAGCAAACAGAAACAACTAGTTACTTGTTAAAACTCCAGTTCCAATTTTTTCTGAATGTCCTCTGCAGCATTTTGATTTCTGCAGTGCATCTCTGATGTAATCAGAAATCCTGCAAGAAGCCTTCCTACTGTTCTGTTGCAGAGACAAGTCAAAGTTGTGCCTGGATAATAACAACAGCGCGAGGGGGACATAGGTCCCTCAAAGTCTATAAGGTATCTGAATAGCTCCCCAGACTTCTATCCCATGTCTGGTTCCTAGTACATCTTATATTTGCTGCTGTTTACCATTTCCTCTGGTAAAACATGTTCCAGTGCAGTGCGACTACTTATATAATTACGTCTCCAAAAATGGCTCTGACATAAGTTTTCCTGCCATTTAAAAATTATTCCTGTGTTATACTTTTCCAAATGAAAAAAAAAAGTTCCACATGCTTCTCAGGCTGTATTACAAATCCAGCTTGTTATTCTCCAGTATCTGAAGTTCATCTATCCATCATATGCTACTCACACTATAACACCTGTCTGAGGGTACCATGCTGAAATACTTCAGACTGCACTGACACAACTACTTATGTAGTGACAGGGTACTCAAACTTCTGCTCTTCTTACAAACACAGTCTAAATATTGCAACCTAAGGAAACTCCCCAAGGATGTGTTTCCCCCACTAGACTAACTGTTATTACTTATCATCAAAACAAGTCTTGTAAAAGTTAGCGTATGACATTAAAAATCATATTAATAAATATATCCTATGAAAATAAATGATAAGCACATATCTGCTGCTCTGTTTGATTTGGTAAGCAGTTATACTAAAGGCAAGAGCATGTTATGTTATGCCAACCCACAAACTAAATGCTGACTTTCCTTTTATTGGAGCATGTTATTGAGACTAATGCTTCTGTCAATAAACAATAAAAAGAGAAGCAACTTTGCCAAAAAAGAATCCCTGTAGTCCTGGGATTATAACTGATAACTTGCTCTCTTACTTCCAGATAGATTTTTCATTGTAAGCAATTTTAAATGAGATACATTCAATAGAAATTATAGTAAATTTTAAGCGCATTTTAACAAGTAAATGTAGATTTGTGCATCTGAAGAAGTGAGGTTTTTTACCCAGGAAAGCTTATGCCCAAATAAATCTGTTAGTCTTTAAAGTGCCATGGGACTCCTTGTTGTTTTTGAGATCTGTATTATGTTTATATATATAAATATTTAGTACACTTTTTGCCATTGAAATGAAAAGTGAACACTGTTTACTAATAATATGTATAGTAGCTTTCCCCCCAGGATAATCTTTTCCGATCGATAAATAAGACTGAAGCACACTACTTGTGAAGAACAGCTTTTAAGACAGTAAACACAAAACAAAGTCATTACATGAGCAGGATGAAACAGAAAACTTAACATAATTAAAATGAATTGAATTGGCTAAAGGACACTCAAAAGCCCAGACAACCGGCACACGACTCTGAAAGTCAGCGAATCGCACTGGCCAAACAGACAGCTGAGAGAGGGGGAACGGGACACGGAGAAGGAAAGCGGATGTGAATAGAAAGCCGTGTCTAGCTGATGGATTAGCCGAGGCCGCCGTCAGCGAGGCACTCAAAGGCAGGAGGGAAGGAAACAAAAATCGGCTGGAGAGCAGCGAAAGTTCAGGAGCTCCAGGCACTTTCGCTACCTGGATAAGCAACTTTGCTGAGCCAAAGAACCTTTCTTTTAGTTCCAGGGTAGGAAACGGAGGCCGGGTGAAGGGGCAGGATTCCTTCTGTTAGATCCCTGCTATGGGCGAAAACCTGTTGCTTGAACGTGATGTGTACGAGTCTGAAATCATCATACGAATCCGCATCCTTCCGGGGACACAGTCAGAGGCTACAGCCACTGGACAGCCTCCCAGACCTTTCCGGCCGGGCGGGCGGCTCTTGTCCCCCGAGTGTTGGTGACCCAGGGACTGGAGCGAGCAGAAAAAGCAGCTTTGCCCCCACTGATAAACGGCCTGAAAGGGAGCGACCCGGGGAGGGGGGACTCGCACTCAACGCTGCTCCAAGGAGCCGCAGCCCAGGCGCTGCAGCCAGGCAGGGCTCCAGCCCCGGCTGCTCCCCGGGAGGGAGGAAAGTTCGCTAGAAACTTGCCCGGGACGTTCCCGGACGCGGCTGGGCAGGGAGCCGGGGAGCGCAGCGGTGCGGGAGAGGGGCGCCAGGCTGGGCAGGGGTCTCGGGACGCTCTTACTGTGCTGTGGCGGCTCCGGCTGGCTGGGTCCTTCCCCCGAGGAGTTGGGCTGGCGTGGAGGAGCCGGGCAGCGGCGGCTGGGGAGGGAGCTTGAGCTGCACTGAGCAGGGCACAGGCACCGCGCCCAGAGCGCAGGCGGCGGGGCTGAGGCTGCGCCCACAGGACGCTCCCTGCTCCAGTCCCTTTGACGGAGAGGGACAGAGTCATGGTAACCGCGGCTCGCAACCGGCGGCTGCCGCAGCACCCAGGGCCGCCAGGGAGCCACCGGGACGCTCCGGAGAGTCGGGCACCGGACGGGCAGCCGGCACCACCCGCAAGCGACAGGCGCGCACCCGCACATGCAACCTACCGCAGGCATTAGCCCCGCGCACGGGCGACCGGCACGTGTACACTCCTCACATGCAACAGCCCCCCCGCCCCGGCACTATGCAGTACACACACACACACACACACACTGTGAACATCAATTGAGTAGGACAAGCCTACCTGAATCCAGGTGAGGTTCAACATAGACACAGGCAATACAGGCCCACATGTGCAGCAGGCACTGGCATACACCCAGAGTGCACACACTAGACACAGGCATACACCCAACAGACACACAAACACACATTGCTTACCTGCACGCATACTCATGTTGCACAAAAGTACTTCTATGCCCATTGTAAACACCCAGAAGAGATGCACACACTCTGTGCATTATTTATTTGTATAGTGTACTGGTGTTGTGGTAGGTATTTTACACCCAACTATGAAGACAAATTTTGGCCCATTGTAAATAAACGGGTGTATGCTGATTGGAAATAAGCCCATACAACACGCATGTTCTCTGTGTGCACACAGGCGTGTACATGATCCATGTGCAGCATATTTGCACACACTGCCTCATCATGTTAAAACTGCAGAGAAATTGGCCAACCTACCTTCTGAGAATGTGTATTTTGCAGATATTTTTTACAAAGACTTTCAGTTTTTACTTTGCCCACATGCCTTTGAGGTCTGACCCGTCTGGGAGTGAAGGGAGGAGCTGAGCATATCGTTCCACAGAAGCAGTTTGTTGCTACATACATACATGAGATACTTTGCACCTTCTGCACCAAACTATTTCTGGAAGGCAGGTGACTGCCCAGAAGTGTATTAGATTGTTACAGGGATGAGGAATGTCAGGCTGTTCTCCAAGGAAAATCCAGGTCCCACTCAGCTGCCACCTCAAAGGCCTCAGGCTCTCAGTGCTAAACGATGGCAACATTTCATCGTCTCTTCTGCAAAGCCCTGCCTTCGTGGCTCAGGATACGAGAAAGGTCGCGCTGTGCCCTGCAGTTGGGCCGTTGGGCCGCATGGTGTCGCTGCACTGCTGTTTGCTTAACAGGATAACCTCAGATTGATACATTTTTGTGAAGTTGCGGGAGACGGCCGGTGACACATTGGTTGTATCAAATAATAGTATTGATAATAAACCCTTGCTTCCACCCCCCATTCTGTGCCAAGGCACCTGAATGGTATTTAAAAATAATCAGAACAAAGGACAATTAAAAACATAAACCACATCAGATAAACCCAAATAAACCAATAGAAACTAAATGAATATTAATAAATATTATTCCTATGGCAAGTCACAAAATGCTATTAAAACTAATGATCTGCTATTAAAGTTTTGAAAAATACATGACTCACCATCATTGCTATATTTCTCACAAAAGATGTATGGTCTAGCATGTAGGTAAGAATCCTTATACCATATATAGAGATTCATTTGTATGGATTTCATCTTGATTTTAAAGAAGTCTGTCTTTATGTTAAATGTTGGTTAGGTAGTTAGGGAACTGGACTGAGACTTAGGGGATATGGAGTCAGTCCCCAGCTCTGCAACAGACTTGCTGTGTGAGTTTGAGCAAAACACTTAATCTCTCCGTGCCTCAGTTTCCATCTGTAATGGAGATAAGTAGTATTATTTTTGTCCACCATCTGTTTTTCTTGTCTATTTAGGCCTCAATCCTGCAAAGAGACCCATGCAGGCATTCCCTTGGACCCGTGTGGAACTACTTGCAGGACTGGGACCTTAAAATGTAAGCTGCCTCAGGCAGGGACCATCTCTTACTATAAGTATTATGTACTGTGCCAAGCACAGTGGGGCTGTGATCTCTGGTGAGGCCTCTAGCTGCTACTCTAATACAAATAAAAATTAATATTAAAAAATCTCAGTTACAATTGTTTTAAAATATCTTTTTTTTTTAAATTGAAGTGGAGTGGTACTGAAGTTTAGAAGTCTGTGGTCACAGCAGTATAGATATACTTAACCTCTTACTCAACATTTATTAACCAGCAGCTGTGCAGAGGCTGAGAGCTAGGAATCTTGGATTCTATATCTGACTTTGCAAGTCACTTACAATGTGACTTTTAGGAAGTCAAACTTCCCTGTCTCCCAGTTGATCCATTGATAAAATGGAGGTTACTACTGACCGCACTGATGTTTGTAAAATGTTTGGAGCTCCTTGGGTGAAATATGGTAGGCAATTAAAAGTATTATTAATTATGACGTGCAAGTAAACAAACTGCAGCTATCCCTTTAGGAAGAGACATAATAGCATGGTACAGGGGGAGAATTCAGTACATAAGAACATAAAAACAGCTGTACTGGGTCAGACCAAAGGTCCATCTAGCCCAGTATAATCCACATTATGATTTTTTAATGGTCTGTGTAGAAACCTGCATGGAACTTGGAGGGAGGAGCACAGATTGCAGGAGGGAAGAATTTGGAATAGGCACCAGGAAGCCAATCTGGATGCACATATCTGGAATGCTAGCTGCAGTTGCAGCATCTTAGTTCCCTAAATAAGGAGGAAGTTTAGTTTTAGGCTGTGTCTACACTGCCACTTTCAGTGCTAAAACTTTAGTCTTTCAGGACATAGGCGCCGACTTTGTGGGTGCTCTGGGGCTGGAGCATCCATGTGGAAAAATTAGTGGGTGCTGTACACCCACTGGCAGCCAAGCTCCTCTCACCTGCCACCCCACCTCCTCCTCCGCCTTCTTCTCCGCTGGCTCCTCCCCTGAGTGCGCCACGTCCCCGCTCCTCCACCTATCTCCCAGCGCTTCCCACCCAGCCACAGCCAAACCACTGTTTGGTGGTGTTAGCAAACTCCGGGAGGAGCGGGACGTGTGGGAACGTGGCACACTCAGGGGAGGAGGCGGGGAGGAGGTGGGGCCAAGGCGGGGATTTGGGGAAGGGGTTGGAATGGAGGTAGGGAGGGGGCGGAGTCAGGACCGGCACCAGGGTTTCTGGTGCCCTAGGTGCCAGGCCATTTCACCGCCCCGTGCGTGGGTCTCGTGGCTCTGGTGGAGCTGCCACAGGCATGCCTGCGGCAGGTCCACCGGAGCCGTGGGACCAGTGGACCGTCCGCAGAAATGCCTGCGACAGGTCCACCGGAGCCGCGGGACCAGCGGACCGTCCACAGGTACGACTGCGGCAGCTCCACTGGAGCCGCCTGCTGCCCCCCCGGCAAAATGCCGCCCCCCCATAATGCTGGCGCCCTAGGCGACTGCCTAAGTTGCCTAAATGAAAGCGTCGGCCCTGGGCGGAGTTGGGGTGAGGACTTTGGCGAAGGGGTTGGAATGGGAGCGGGGCAGGGGTGGGAAGAGATGGGGCAGGAGCCTCATTGAAGGGGTGGAGTGGGGGCAGGGCCAGGGGCAGAGGCAGGGTCGAGCACCCACAGGAAAGCGGGGAAGTCGGTGCCTATGGTTCATGGGTGTGAAAAAACACTCCCCTGAGTGACAAAAGTTTTAGCGTTGAAAAGCGCCAGTATAGACAGCGCTTTATTTCTGGGATCCATGCTCCCAGCGATAAAGCTACCACCCCTCCTTCAAGGTGGGTTTTTTAATCTCTGGGATAGCTCTCCCCCGGTGATAAAGCATGACTACACTGCCCATGTCACCAAGGCTGTGCTATAACATAAGCATTGTAGACATACCGTTAGAAGCATGAAGTCCTTTCATGTTACCCAGCATGCGGCACATGAAACGTGGTGGCAACAATCAGTCTAGTGAAACTCACAGCAAGGAAGAAAGTGGGATTAACAAGCAAATGAAACAGCATCTAGAAACAGAGCAAACAGGCAGCATCTAGGGACTCAGACGACTGAGAATGCTGGATTTTCAAACAAAAAGCCTTGCACAAACCTGGAAGCAAGAACTGAGTCTGTATACAGAGCTGACCATGGAGGATAAAGATAATAAAATGAAGGTAAAGCTTTTTTACAGTCACACTGGGAAAAAAGGAGGAGAGGTGAGTGAGACACTGGTGCCAGGAATAATGTGAAGCACTAGAACAACTAATCAAGCTGTTTGCTGAGCACTGTGGTCCCAGACAGAATGACACCGTAGAGAGAGACTGTTTTTTTGCCTGAAATCAACAAGCAGAAGAGGGAGTAGAGACTTAGTTTGCAGAGCTGAGAACTCTGGCGTTCACATGTAACTTTGGAGACATAAAATACTTCCTTATTAGAGACAGAATCATTTGTGGGACTCGTGATTCTGGCTTAAAGAAAAGATTGAGAGAAACAGATCTAATCTTAAAGAAATGCCTCCCATAGCAAGGGTAACTAAACTGTGCAGGGAAAGATATACAGGCTCAAGCTAAAGGAATGCAGGAAGCAGGTCAGAGACAAACCCACTGAGGATGCATCATGGTCCATGGAAAGCAACATGAAAGGGAGAAAGAAAAATGCCCAGCGTATGGACAGCTGTTCAAGAGGTGTGGAAAACAGAACTACTTTATGTTGCAATGCTGCAGCTATCCCAGGAAGAAAAAAGTGACACTACATGCAGTGATTGAGGAAGTAGAGACTTCCACTAAAGAGAAGGATATCTGCAGTGTGACTTTAGCAAGTACAAAGACTCTCAGTGTGTATGTACTGCAGAAGAAGGCTTCCAGCCATCCAACTGCCATTTGCATCTAAACTATAAGATCAGCAACCTATTCGATTCCAGCTGGATTGTGGAATCAGCTGCAATGTAATCCCAGCAACGCTGATAAGCAGCAATATTAGTCTGGGGAAGTGCGACCAAATGTAGGTGATGTACAATAAATTCTGAGTCCAGTGAGCAAATGCAGGCTGTAGATAAGAAACCCATGTAACAAGAGATATTATCACTTGGTGTTTATAGTGATTGGCACACAGGAATACCACCCACTACTGGGCAGCAGGGCAGAGCGGGCCAGGATTTGATCACAGTATAACACCACAATATTCTCAATGTGACAAGGAGGGATAACAGTCACCCAGGACCTTGTCTAGCAGTCTAACAGAAGATATGGATTATTTCAAGAAGGTGGATACCTAGAGGCAAGCGTAAACTAGAAATAGAGCCCACATGCAGCCTGTGAGACTACTGAAATGCAGAATACGATGAGGCCTGGTGGAGCCACTGAAGAAGGAACTGGCAAACCTGCCAAGAACAGGCATCATTGCACCCACTGAAATGAGTGCAGAGTGGATCAGCAGCCTAACAATGCTGAGAAAATGTTCAGGTAAACTGAGGATTTGCATGGACCCAAAACCACTGAACAGAGCACTGAAAAGAAGTCACTACCCATTACCAGTAATTGAAGACATACTGTCTAATTTATCCAGACAGTGTGTTCAATTGTGCAGAGTTTGTGATGGAAAGATGAGCCATCCAGCTGCCTGACAAGTTTTTGGCAGGTACTGCTGAATACAAAAACCTATGGGCAGCAGCCCCACCTCAGAGGTGTTCCTAGGTAAACCAAACCAGGCACTTGAAGGACTCCTAGGCATGAAGACTGTAGCTGTTGGCATTCTTATTGTAGTAGATGTCAAGGAAGAGCCAATCCAGGATCATGATATCAATCTGCAACAACTCCTAACAGGTGCCAGGGGTGGAATGTTAGGCTTAATGCAGACACGGTTGGACTGAGGTCCCCTACATTTGATGTCTGTTGACTTCTGTGGGACTCCAGCAGGACACTGAGAAAGTGAGAGTCATTAGGGAAATGCCCAGGCCAGAGGGGAGGGGAGTCCAGCTATTGATAGGGATGGCCATCTATCCTTCCAGATTCTGCACGCACCTATCAGAAGCCTGTGAACTCTTGAGACAGTTAATGTGCCACAATGCAGCTTGGGAAGGGCCAGAGACACAAGAACTGGCATTTGAAAGGAGTAAATAAAATGCAAGGCACTAGTCCTACAGCCTGACAACCTGGAGGAGCAGCTACAGTGTGATGCCTCAGAAGGAGGCCGAGGATCAGTGCTGATGCAAAGCCAGCAGCCCACAGTGGACAGTAAAACAGTTCATACTCCAGAGTTGGCTGTGTCGTAAGGAGTAAGTGCCACACAAGGTCACCCCCTACTACTAGGTTTGGGATGAGCTCTGTATGGAAGACGGGATTGAGGGGTTGGAGAAACAAGACTGCTTCCCTGGTGGGGTAATCTCTTGGAGCCTAGCGGGAGGTCAATACACAGAAGCAGTTAAAAAAATATCAAAGTAGGCAGGCAGCCTGCTACAACAAAAGAGCCAAGAACCTGAGGTCACAATGCACAGGTAAGCAGGTCTGGTTCCAACCTGCCAATAGCCACAGAAAGCAATGGCAAAAAGCAACAGTTCAAGCTGGTCATATGCAGTAGCTACAGACTCAAGACAATGGTGGAAATGAAACGTAAGACAATTGCAAAGTAGCGGTTGGCAGCTGGCACATCTAGTCAGACATGGCCAAGGTCAGGATCAGAAGGATATAGAAACAACCTCAGCCATTAGCTGACCTAACCTAGGAGAGTTAGAAGAAGTGAGGAATATGAGCAATACCGAGGACCAACAGGACACCACCCGACAGAGTGATGATAGCACAAGGATAGAAACCCCACCAATAACAATAACACAAACAAAAAGTGAGAGACTGGTTCAAAGGCTAGCATGATTGAAGGACTCCGAGGCCTAGCAGTAAAGGTCATATCCCTAAGATGGTCTATGTACTAGTAATCTCTGGCCTCAGCAAGTCCGAAAAGGCTTGCATAAAAGACACAACAATAATAAAAATAGTAAAAGGGAATGATGTCGCAACCTGCTTGGAATGATGGAGAGAAGAGCACAGGTTGCAGGAGGGAAGAGTTTGGAGGAGGCACCAGGAAGTCTGTCTGTGTGCACATGGAAGAAATGCTAGCTGCAGTGGCAACATCTCTATGAAAAGTTCCTCTTAATAAAGATCTTGTCTACTTTTAGAAGCAGGGAGTCTTTTAATGTTATTACATAGACATGGCGCATGAAACACTATATTGCTACAATAGTATAATTCAACCATCATTTAAAATAGCTCTATATGCACAAGGGTCTCAGGGTCTGCTGCTCTTTCCCCATCAATCTCTGGCGGTTCGCTTGATCCTTCCCTCCTCCCAGCTGTCAGACTCAGTCCTGCCCCACACCGTAACACACAGCAGAACCAATGAACACGAGTCTCAGGTCTACTTGATCAGGACTGTGAAACTTTAATGGGGTTATGGAGGGAGTGGGGATCAGAGAGACACCATGATTTACTTCCCATGATTTACTTCTTGTCATCTAGATATATCTTTTTCTGGGTTATGTTTGTGCCTTTCTCCACCTCCATCCAGGGTAGGGAAGGTCAGTTATGCAGCAAACCAGAGATGCATTTAAAAAATGCAGTGAATGATTTCTTTTTTTGCACAATATTAACTAATGAAAATAGTTTTTCGTTAGCATCGCAGAAGCATGGAACCTAAACAATTCTTGTTTATTATTATTCCACCACTGAGTGTGTGAACCATTTAGTTATTGTAAGCCTGATGTTGAGTGTTGGGTGCTAACATTAAAGCTTCTGAGAGAAGAAAAAGCATCATAAAGAACTTGAACCCAGGTAAGGAAAACAAGGTAGCTTCTGTTTTGATCTTGTAGCCTGTATATCTGTTCTGTTGGTAAACAGAGGACTTTGGTCTGCAGGGTGTCATGCCAGTATCTTTCATGAGTACTGAATTCATATGTTAAACAAATTCAGATACATGCCCGTGAAGATGATGAATAGAGGGCTAATGTTTATTCTGTAGTAATAAATTGACTGCATGTTTAATTGTCTGGGGATTCCCTGAGAAAACCAAACACTCTGTGCTCCTTGAAGAATTAGCATTGCTGCAGAGAAAAATTTTAATCCCTCTTTCATTACTTTTTGTTGCTTGTGGGCTGCCTTTCCTTCTGTTCCTTTGAATGCTGAAGCTGAAATGCTGTTCTACATTCTCTCTGGCTGCTGCAGATAATTCTAGCATCACTCTGCAGTCAGGGGTGGTGCTACCTGCAAAACAGAGTATTTCAGCTTAATGGCACCTCTGCCTTCTTGCTCCCTAAATAAAATAGGAGAACAAATTCATTTCTTATGAGATAGGATTCGGATATCTGCTAAGTGAAGTAGTTAGGGGTTCCGTTCCAACACCAAGCTACAGAGCAAGAGTTATGCTCAAGAAATTATTCAGCAAACAATTTCAGCTAATGAGCACACTAAGGAAAAATGCCATCTGTTTGAGTGCACCTTTGTAAACAGAGAAGGAGGCAAAACTCTTTGACTAAATTATTCTTTACAAATTATTTACCTGGTCTTAGAAATCCCAATACTTCTGCCTCTAACAGCAATGATGTTCAGTGCATACACCAGATGTTAGGCTGAATGGTTGATTCCGTGGGTAGCACAGCCCACGGTCATTTGGAAGCTTACAACTGAGTCAACCTTTAGCTCACACTCATCAGAATGGATTGGGATTGCACAGGGACAAAGAGTTGCTTTCTTCTAATACTGAGCAAGGGTCAATTATTAGAAATAAGGAAATCTGTCCCTCTATCTCCACGCATCAGAGTTCGTTTCAGAGTCTTCCCTAGGCCCACTGCTTTCTGCTACGGTATTAAAGAAACAGCACACCTATCCTCATGCTTTTAGCCTCTGGGGATGCAACACCTGAGGCACAAGCACCCCTTACAGTCACTGTTGTGTTAAGTGGTGTTCCAGGCTCCAGTGTGTGAACCTGAATGGGATGGAAGGGGGTTAAATGGGGGAAATCAGAATGAAGAGTGGAATTATGACATGCTCTAAAACTCATGAGGCATAGGCTCAAGAAGGGACAGTCTCTCTGACTTACTATTGGCAGCAGAATACAGGGCTTCAGGCAGAGTCTGTTCTTTGGTGGAAGGAATTCACAGGAAACACAATTTAAGAAGCCCTCTAAAGGTCAGTAACAGATGTGCCTTGTACTATTTGAATTAGTGCTCACATAGAACGTTTGTATGAATGAATAAGAGCTACTGATGTGAGTAAAAGTTTCAAAATCTGGCTCCTTAAAATTTCCTCACAAATCTCCTAGTTCTGGTTCGGCAATTCCTTTGTTCTTATGTAACTGGAAGGCATGCAGGGGCCTGGGCCCAACATTTTGGACCTCCAAAAGAACTCCCACAAAACTCCCCACACGACAGGCAGACACTTCCTCCAAGCCCAGAGTTTTTGGGGTGGATTCTCCCTCCCAGCCACCTAGATGCATGCTTATCTTGCATCCTGTCCTGTCTTTCTGGATCTTTCTTTCAGGAGATGCAGCCTGCTCTGCCCCTGAAAGCAGCTAGCCAGACAGAAGCAATCAGCTATACAGGAACTCCTCGCTTAACATTGTAGTTATGTTCCTGAAAAATGCGACTTTAAGCAAAACAATGTTAAGCGAATCCAATTTCTCCATAAGAATTAATGTAAATGGGGGGGGGCTAGGTTCCAAGGAAATTTTTTTAACTTACAAAAAACTATAATATATCTAAAATACATACACACAGTATAAGTTTTAAACAAACAATTTAATACTGTACTCAGCGATGATAATTGTGAAGCTCGGCTGAGGTGGTGAAGTCAGAGGGTGGAAGAGGGTGGGATATTTCCCAGGGAATGCCTTACTGCTAAATGACGAACTAGCATTCGGCTGAGCCCTCAAGGGTTAACACATTGTTGTCAACGTAGCCTCACACTCTACAAGGCAGCAGGAATGGAAAGAGGGGAGACAGCATGGCAGACAGAGACAGAGACACACACTCTGTGTGTGGGAGAGAGAGATGCGCATTGCCCCTTTCAATATGCTGACCCCAGTCTGAGTAAACTGCCTTTTTAAGTATATCAGCAAGTTGAGACAGCAGCTGCTCCTAGCAAGCTCTCTGCCTCCTGAGCCCTGTCTTGTCTTCATCCTGCTCTATATGGAGAAGAGATAAGTGGGGGGCAGGAACAGAGGGGAAGGGGACACCCTGACATTAGCCCCCTTCTTCCTCCCCTTCTTTCCCCCCCACAGCAAGAAGGAGGCTCCAGGAAGCAGCTCCAAGGCAGAGGGCAGGAGCAGCACATGGCAGTGGGGGGAGGGACAACTGAACTGTTGGCAATTGATAGCCTGCTGGGCGGCTGCCACACAGGACATTAGGGGAGCAGGGAGCTGATGGGGGGCTGCCAGTCCACCCTGGTTCCAAGCCCCCACCAGCTAGCTTCAATGGGCTGCTCTTCCTGCAAGCCGTGGACAAAGCAGGCAGCTGCCAAACAACTTCTAAGGAAGCACTGCACAACTTTAAACAAGCATGTTCTCTAATTGATTGCCACATAACAATAAAACAACATAATGACTTTAAGTGAGGAGATACTGTACTGCCTCTGATCCACTGTTCCAAACTTTGACCCGAGGCCTCTGTCTCCAGGATCTACCTGACATAATCCACCAGGAACATATGTGCCAGATAACAAAAGGTCTTCATAATAATTGCGAGCACACTTTGCCTTTTTTAAGTGTCTTTCACTTGAGAAACCCAAAGTGCTTTACAAATATTAGTTCAGCCACCTTGCAAGATACGTGAGTGTCATATCCTCATTTTATAGGTGAGGAGCTGCTGCACCTGAGGGGAAATCACTTGAATAAGCTCACCAGGGTTCAGGAGGAGAACCAGATTTACTGCCTCAGTATCCTGAAACACAATCCCTGCTTTAACTTTTAAATAAAGCTACAGGGGTATTAGTATTGCTGGAATAAACTGTGTAGCTTCTGTTTTTGAACCTTTTCTTTTTTTTCCAGAATTAAACTTTCTTTCTGGCTCCACCTATTTTTGCTGTTGAACAAAATCAGAGTATGATCAGATAAAACTCCTGCTAGAGTTTCCCCACATCTGTATTGTGTTATCTTTGGCACTGATGGAGTACAAAGGTAATGTACTCCTCCTCATTTGTGGTTGCATAATGATTCTGTTTATGTTTTGAAAGTGGCCAATGTGACTGAAATTAATTTACAGACATCTGAGGTCTTTCTCAAATGCTTTATGCTGTTAATCTCCTCCTACCTCCCCAATGCAGATGCACTGATAAATATTCTGCCTATTTTTCTGGCTGAATACTGTGCAGCTGATGGATGTGTCCTAACATGCTGAAGTCTGACACGCTACAAATGAGATGCACATGTGGGTATAAAAATGGAGTCAGTGTAAGCACTCACTTTACAAAGAATGTGGGAAACAGTTTGAAAAACAGCAACCTGGGCACATAATGGCATGTGCAAAATCTCTGCTGAATTTGAATATGCATTTACTGCAACTGGGTATCCCGAGTATCTGTATGTGCAAATAATAATTAGCCATTTGCACATCACTATGCAGGTTTTGTGCACAATCACTGTTATTGCAAGAGCAAATTAAGCACAAATGTTAAACCCACATTTGTAAATAATTAGGCTTCCAGAAGTTCAATACAATAAATATTTCATCTATTTATTTATTGTAAATATTAATGTACATCATGTACAGGAAATAACCAATGAAAGTACTTGCAGAAGAGGAAGGCTATTCAGCCATAATGAGTTTCAGGGAAATGCTGTATAGAGAACTATCAGGGACAGTGTATTGTTTTTCAGTGTCCTGGCAGTGTTAGAAAAAGTCACTCTTTTTTTGGAGCTGCTGAGCTGAAGGAGTATTGCAAGGATCTGCAAATCACTTTTCCATGCATGTGCTTTAGCCTGAGTTTTGTGGGGCTTTGTGAGTTGGACTGGATTAAGTTCCAAATGCTCAGATGCAAAGCTAATCAGTCTGTATGAAATTAAATGAAGAAAATCATTTTCCTTATGATATGTTCGGGCACTATGAAAATACCAGTTTGATACATTTGTCTTTATGACTCTAATGGTTTTTGAATTCGATTGATGCAAATATGGATTTTAATGAGCTGTAGTAAACAATGCTGGATAGATGTGCCTATGTGTCACCCAGGATACAGTTTCCAGCCAATCCCTTCTAGTCACACTCTTAATTAAGGAAGTGAGATGGACTTACATTTGTTTTTCTAAATCTCAGTCATTTTTCAAACTGGTGACTTAATCTTTAAGATTTAATTTATTAATATAATATTTCTTCCTTGACTAGTGAGTTATTTATTTATTTTGCTGCCCTGACATTCAAAATGTACCATATTTTGCAATTCAAAAGAAAATTATTAGGCAAATATGTTCCTCATGATTATTGTAATTGCTGTTCTGAAAAGACATGGGCATACAGTATAATGCATCCTTCAAAGAATTCATATTCTAGTACTCAGAGCCATCCCTAGGGGATGGTGAATCAGGGCAACTGCTCCAGGCCTGGGGCTTTGGGGGGCCCTCTGGGACAGAGCAATTGGCTGGCACTTCATGGGCCATTGGTGAACTGCTGGCTGGGGAAAGCTACCCCCAGCCCCGCCCCTTCTACCCAACGGATAGTGAGTGGGGAGGGAGAACACATGGTGGCAACACAGCCTCCCCAGCCCCAGGAAGGTGAGTGGCATGGCCCCGGCACCCTGGAGCCTAGTGGTGCCACTGAAGCTGGGCCCTGGGGGGGGGGCGGAGTGTGAGTGGCGCCATGCCTGGCTGTTTGGGAAGGCACCGCCTCCCCCGGCCTCCCGTATCCCATCCCCGGCCTGGTCGAACCTGGAAGTGATGTCACTTTTGCCTCGACCCCGCCCTCCCCTAGGGACAGCCCTGCCAATACTTGTTCATGAACAAATACACGTAATTTACATATTCAGTAGCCATGACTGCATGTGCAATTGCACATACAGACAGCATGGTCTACTGTGAATAGGGCATTAGAGTGGGAGTAAAGAGATCTGGTTTCTATTCCTAATTCTGGTCAATACTGGGTAAATCAGGTAATCTCCTGTGGGTCCATTTCCCTCCCAACCTTAGTCTATATCATTTGCTTAAGGGGAAGATTTTTAAAGGCACATAGGGCACATTTATGACTTTAGAAATCTCTCCTCTTAGACTGTAAGTTATTTGGAGGATGGACTGTACAATGCCTAGGTATAATGGGGCCCAATCTCATTGGGGACTGATAGGTTATATTATAATGCAACTAGTTATCATTATTGTTATTAATCAAAGCATCTGACTGGTCATTTGCACACAAATTTAGCCTATGTTCACATACATTATTGTTAATGTTGTGCTCAGATGAGGCAACCAGTGTGTGAATACACTGTGTGTCTGTTTGTTGCATGGAGTTGTGCAAATGGGGAGACTTTCTTTTAATTTTCCTTCATTGTTCATGAACAGTGTTTTGCTGTTTCTATGTGTTTCAATGCTGCTTGTTAAATGTGGCGTATGAATGTTTCATTGTACCTTTCACGTTGTGCTCTGCATTTTTAACTTAAATACATGTTTGATTGGTTGAAGGCTGTGTAGAAAAAATAAATTGCCGTAATTTTGACAGTGGCAAAACAAAGGATTTAGCTGGATAATAATAGGCTAATTCCGTAGATGACATTTCTGAATCTCCACAAATGTTCTGCATATTGTGGCTCAGTGAAAATGAAAATCAGTATTTTAAACACAAAAGGTCAGATTATGAGACTCTAACTTGACAAATAGTCTCATTAACTTCAGTGAGAACGCTCAAGGATAAGGCACTATTCACTGTCTGTCACAGTCAGGCCCACAGGGATCAAACCTGTTCAGCTTACTTACACACTCATGGCTTTGATGGGATTGTGATTACTCACTTGAGTAAAGTAGGTCGGATATGAGGCTTACTCTGGGTTACACCTGAAATAATCTAGATTCTTAGCTGGTGTAAAGCTGTATAGTTCTGTTGACTTCAGTGGAGCCACACCAATTTACACGAACTAAGAATCTGGCTTACTGCCTGCATTTTTATTTCTGTACACCCTTAGAGTGCCCCCTTCATCAGGGCATAGTGTGGCCATTATTCACAGTTCTGGCAGGCCATCTGCCTGTCTCCAAGTGTTCCATGGCTCGGCTCCCTCCTGCCACATTACAAAGTACATCTCCCTTTGTGAATAACTGAAAGGTCCTAATGAAAATCCAACTAATAATTCTTCTGCCTCCTTGTGCTACAGAAATCTTCTGCTTCCACTTGCAAAGCCTCTCTCAGGGCTCTCCCCCACAGGAGCCTACTCTGCTCTCTGTGGGGGTTTTTCCATAGAAGAGTCCTGAGTCCTCTGAAATCTCTTCTTGGGTGTTGCCCCCTTTCCAAGGCCTACCACAGGGATCAGTTCTGTCCCTGTAGCATTCCTTAGTCTGCTTACTTCAGGCCCTTCCAAGAGAGCAAAAAGCACACACTTCCTGCCACTTCTCTCCTGGGCCTTCTCCTCTCAGTTGAGCGCCCTCAGCTCCTTATGCGGTCGGGTGCCTACTGGGTCTTTTGCTAGTTAAATCCCCTCTGAATGGGAGGTAATTGGTTAATCACTCTATGGATGTGGAGTATGACTCTAATTTCCACCCCCCCTTTTCTAGGAGGCAATAGAGGTTCATCACATCAGAGGACCTTCAAACAGATTTAGACTCATGCACATATGTTGTCATAATGTCTCCCATAATTTTCTGGGGCTAAAGATTTTGTTGGTGGGTGGTATGGGGCAGCTGGACTGAAGGAAAGAGCAAGCATTTTTTCTTTCCATTTTTGCATGAATTTAATGAGAACAGACATGCTCTATTTTTTCCTCACATCACAGATTATGGCATTGCAAGCTTCCTGCACATATTACTGCGTCGTTATATCTCAACCTAGAGCTGGAAAAGCCATCTCTAGAGGTGAGTGCAGTCTCCGCTATTCAGTTATTGGCCACTTTGCTGAGACTAGCAGCTCAATGGTCATTGTGATGTGGACATGTGTCAATGTATTTTATGTATGCCACCAGAAGGTGTGGCAATTTTTGGGGGGTACTGGCCTGGGTCATATTTAGACTCAAAGACTTTAAGGTCAGAAGGGACCATTGTGATCATCTAGTCTGACCTCCTGCACAACGTAGGTCACAGAATCTTACCCACCCACTCCTATAACAAACCCCTAACCTATGTCTGAGTTACTGAAGTCCTCAAATTGTGGTTTGAAGACCTCAGGCTGCAGAGAATCTTCCAGCAAGTGACCCGTGCCCCATGCTGCAGGGGAAGGCGAAAAACCTGGCAACTTACATACCAATCACCTGAGCCTTTGGGCTGTACTCAAGTGATTATTTTTTTTTAATTTCATTGCTACTGCAGTTAAGGCCAATGGTGTGGTCTGATATTAGCATAATATTCTAACATTTCAGTCTCAGGCCTGGTCTGCACTATGAAGTTAGGTCGATGTAAGTCAGCTTGCATTGACCGAGTTAGATATGTGATGACCCTAAATACTTTCTCTTGCCGATTTAAGCACCCCTTTACAGCACCATAAAAGGACCTTCTGGTAACCTGCAAGGTTTAGGTCTTGCAGTCCTTGAGATATTTTAACAGCAGCATAGGTATTATCTCAGTCTGTAGAAGGAAGAGTTATAGATAAAGTAATGTACATGTAAGTTAGATAGATCTAATGTGACAGATCTTCAGAGAGCTGTTAACCAGGCTACTCCATGATGAAAGATAGTCATTAGTCATCCAAACATAATCAGAATTTTATCCCATCAGAGGACTATTTGGTTATAATTGATAACCGCAATGCAGAACAATTTTACAGAATCATTGCGCAGGAATACTTGTTTATAATTGATATTTTTGCAGAATGTTTGCAGAACATCTTGGTACAATTGGTGACCCCATTATATAATAATCTAATAACTTTCCTAACAATTGCTTACGTTGCAGCTAGATCCCAGCTACATATCGTATCTTGTAATAAGTCCATCTGTAATGCCTCCCTTTTGTGGCTGGTAATAGCTACTGGCTAAAATCTACCTGTAAGTAGTGTCAAAAATAAATTCCTTTCATGAATTTTCAAATGCTTATCTATGGGTTATTGAAGTGTATGGAAATATTCTTCCTTAGAATATTATTGGGCCTGATTCTGAGAGGTGCTTAGCACATACCTCTTCCATTCACTTTAGAGGCAGTGTGGGTGCTTAGCTCCTTTCGGGATTGGATGAGTTACTGTGATTAAATTAGATATGGACCTTATTAGCAATTATAAAAAATGAAAATACTGGAAAGAATCTTTCCAGCAAACCATGTCAGACAGACCATTAGTGTTCCCTGTGAATGAAGTTAACAGCGGTACTTGGTATATAATTTCAAGTTTAAACAATACATAATTCTTATAATTCAGAAATGGAACCTTATGTTCAAGAAGCAAGACACACATAATGTGATTACTTTACCTAATTATTGTTCAGCCGTACATCTTGCTTACAATAAAATTGCCACAAAATGTAGACCAGCTTTCTGGTTAATAAGATTTATTTTCCTCTTATTAAGTTTACGAAACATTCCTCTAAAATAATTCTTATTTTAGGAATCATAGAAATATAATAAGGTTTCTTATTGGTAATTTACTATGCATTAGTCATTCACATTTACCACATTTTAAAAAGCAAGTATTTATCTAAAAATAAATATCATGGCTTGACATTTCCTGTTAAGTTATGATTGTGCACGTCTTTGTCTTCCACCTAGAAATGCTGCTAGGCAATGCATTTTAGTTGGATACATTTGCAGTTCAGTCACAGGATGATCTTGGAAGGCCTGATTCTGTTCCGATTGAAATCAGTAGCAAAATTCCCTTTGACATCCATAGAAACTCTTATAACTTTCTTGGTCTGGTTAAAGCTCGCCAGTGTGGATATAGTTATAATGGTATTATGGTGCTTTATACTATACCTGTATAGGAAGGGGAATAAGCTGGACCAGTTTAACTGTCCACGTTAGGGTTATACCAATATAACTGTTTTGGTAAAAAAAAATATCACACGCCTAACCTACATAATTATACTGCTACAAAGTCTGTGTTTAGACAAGGCTGGGGCTCTTCCATTGCTTCAGTACCTTCCTTCTGAAGGCAATGAAGGAGAGAATTTAATGATAGCTTTTTTCAGTATCTGAGAAGGTTAGACTTTCTTTCTTCTCAGTCTTTGTTGTTTTGCTGTAAGGCTTATTTGCCAGAAGAAATTAGAGAAACCTATCTGCTTGCTCATTGTTTTCTGAACATAGGAATTTGATAGACTAGCTGGGCCCAGTTCTCCTCCCAGCTATACTGGTATAAATCCAGAGAGAGTAAACTCTATTTTTGTGTTACTCAGAATTTGGCCTTTAGTACCTGGAACAACTGAGATGGGATAGGTATTCTGTTGGATGGTGTAGAATGATCATTGGCTGTGCCAGTGGCTAATACTGCTGTTCGACTCCCAGCTCAAAGGGTGGTGCAGTCTCTCTTTGGCATGCCCTGTGTTCTTAGCAATTGGTGTGGTCCTTTATCTGTTTGGATGGTGACTGAATCCTAACTGCAAATGAATGTCTTCAGCTGCTGTGCTTTGCTGAGTTTCTTTCTTCACCTGAGATGCCTGGAGCTCAGGAATATCTTTGACTGAGTTAGCAGCAGAGAATCCTGTGGCACCTTATAGACTAACAGACGTTTTGGAGCGTGAGCTTTCGTGGGTGAATACCCACTTCGTCAGAAGCAGGTCACCTGCGTCTGACGAAGTGGGTATTCACCCACGAAAGCTCATGCTCCAAAACATCTGTTAGTCTATAAGGTGCCACAGGATTCTCTGCTGCTTTTACAGATCCAGACTAACACGGCTACCTCTCTGATATTTGACTGAGTTGCTAAGCTTAAACATCAGGATTATTGTTGTTTTTCTTAAACATTTGCTGTTTTGGGTGGCAGTGAAACTATGTCCTTCCATCCTGCCAAGTCCTTGGCTGTGCTGCTGAATTCAAAAGAAACACAGAACTTAAAGGAGCTCTATGTAAAGAAGCTGCTTCTACTCATGCTGATGAGCTGTTCCCATAGTCCAAGACTCAGTATTACTAAGATATGCAAAGAAAAACCTGTGGCACTGAATCTCAGAGCTTGGATCAACTGACTTGGGCTCCTGGGGTGGGTCTGGGCTCCAGGGCTAAAAATAACAGTGTAGATATTCCCACTGGGGCTGGAACCTATGGTCCAAGACCCTCCTCATTTGCTGGGTTTCAGAGCCTGGGCTGGAGCCTAAGTGGGACCATCTACACTGCTATTTTTAGCTCTGCAGCTGGAGCCCTGCGAGTAAGCCTGTCAGTCAATTGACCCAGGCTCTGAGACTCTCCACCACCAGTTCTTCTTTGTAGTGTAAACATACCAATAATGACTAGAATGTTGGGGATTTCTTTGTCATGATGAATACAGCAAACCCGCTGTAGAGTTCCAGTTTTCTAGGAAAGCTGGAAGTCTGTTTGTAGCTGAGTGACAAGGAAAATAGAAAACAACTCAACTTTCAATCCAGTATTGACACATTTTGAATTAAACCCTATCTCTCCAATGTCCCCCATTTTGAGGAACATCATTTTCATTAATCCCAGGGTTACCTACATCTCTTATACATGTAGGATCTTCTCACTTTTGCTACTGAAAATTATTTATAACAGAAATAAAAAAGTGAGAGTATAGTTATTTGCACTGAAGAAATTAGTCCCAGAGCTTTTCAGTGTGCTTGCATGAATAATTTATTAGTCTCCCTCATTCTGGGTCTTTGGCATACAGTGCAGCATGTGAGCCTTGGCAGGTAGGAATTAAACTCTTTGGATGAGCAGAGTAGCTGCTTGCCATGGCTCAGAACACTCTGTCTGAATTTTTTTATCAAACTGTGGAATTCTCCTTTATTATGATTTAGATGGCAGGAGGCCAAAAGGATAATATAGGGGGTGAGAAGGGGAAATGAAACTTCATGGAATGTGTGGAAGAAGGTTCAGCAAGTTGGATAGGGGTTAAAACTTTTTGTTTCTTTAGCAAAGTAGTGAAAAATGAAAACTGACCCTGGTATTTTTCAGGGGAGTCTTGTTTATACTCTGTGGTTGATGTAGATCTGCAGATAGATCTGTCTGTGTGCTGTGTTTTGGCTACGAGCAGGGATTTTTTTTAGGCCCAGATTCTTGGGTCCACTTTGTGCCAGGCAGGTGGTATATAGGAGCTGGAGTCTGACCATAAATGGCCAGCAGAGAATTCCTTTAGTGGAGAGGTACTCCCCAACTGGCATAAAGCAGGTGAAATTGACTCTTCCACCAGCTGCTTTGCATTCCTGGCACAGTTGGCATGCTGGAGCATGGTAAGGTGGCTTGTTGGGGCCGTGGCAGAGCATTGTTCTGCCACATTGATCCTTCTTTGAAATAATGTCTTATATGCCAGTGGTATGAGTTAGAGCACACCTCAAGCTAGGGCTAGCCGACACAGAATCAGGGAGCTGGTTATGGCTCCCTGATGTTTCATCCTTTCCTGGGCTGAGCAGAACTCAGTTGGAGAGGAGAATTGAGCCTCTAAAGCAGTGTTTCTCAAACTTGGGATGCCGCTTGTGCAGGGAAACCCCTGGCAGGCCGGTTTGTTTATCTGCCGTGTCAGCAGGTCCGGCTGATCATGGCTCTCACTGGCCGCGGTTCGCTGCTCCAGGCCAATGGGAGCTGCTGGAAGCGGTGCGGGCTGAGGGACGTACTGGCTGTCACTTCCCTCAACTCCCATTGGCCTGGAGCAGCGAACCACGGCCACTGGGAGCCATGAAAGGTGGAACCTGTGGACAGGGCAAGGAAACAACCCTGCCTGGCCTGCCAGGGGCTTTCCCTAAACAAGCAGCATCCCAGTTTGGGAAACACTGCTCTAGAGTCTACATTTAATGAAACATGACCATAGTAATGCAGATAGCATAATCAGTCCAAGTAGGAATGGCTGTTCAGAACAGATGTCCTTTGTGAGGGGAGGAAGCACAGTGGCTGTACTGTACAATCTCACTCAGGCCTATTTATGCAAAATATGATTTAGGGTAAGTTTAGGTCTGAGGAATAAATTACATGGCAGCATCAGAGAAGGAAAGAGGTTTAAATTTTGGGCCAAATTACAGTAATTTGAGGGTAGAATCTGGCCCATAATGTTTTGATAATTTAACCATGTATAGTTTTTAGCAATGTTAGCGTTTATTGTATAGAATGATACTCTGATTAACTAGAATAATGGTTGTAGAATAAATCTAACTTTAAATGCACCAGGTCATTCCTCCATGACCTATGCCCTGGAGTGGAGTGGAGTTCCCACGAGGATGAATTTGGCCCATTGTTTGAGAATAAGCATCAAATATGATAATCACTATCTAAGGAGAAAATGTAAATTCACTGACAAAAGAAAAGGAAAGAAGGAAGGAAAGTGTTTATTGACAACAGTGCTGCTTTAGAGAGTAGAGACATTTTAAAATAGCAATAATAAAAAGATACACGTACTCAATTATCTTTGCTTGGTTCTATCATTGTTAGTCTTGTTACCATCGCTACCTGCTGCATGGGTTCAGAGCAGCACAGGAATTTCTTCAGACACTTATGCTTACAAATAACCCTAGATTTGTGGAGCTTGGAGATTTCATTTTACTTTGACAATGATGTTTCAGTCTGCAGAAAATAGCTTTTCAGTCTCTTTTCAAAACTATAAATTAAAAGAATAGTTTATCATAGAAAAGTAGAAAAATGAGCTCAAATGGCATGAAAGTAACATTTATTTTCCACTGCATAAAAATATACCTCAGATGTTTAAAATAATAATGCAAATGAAAGAGACTGATTTCAGTGCTGCTACATATTACGCATATTCCATGCTATTTTTGTTTTCTTAATGGTGTATAAAGTAAACAGAAATAAAGCAAATGTGGTTCAGATCTTCAAAAAGGCTTTCAGAAATGCTTCTATCAATTCAGTGTATAATATACTTATGTGCAACCCTCTCTCCTTTTTGCTATCATGGCAATTTGGGGACATAATTTCAGATCCCTGTGTGTGAAAATGTATGTTCAAAAACATGAAAGTATTTGAATACCTAGGCACTGCTCCTGCAAAAGCTTGGGCATGCATTTAACTTTATGCATGCATATAGTCTCCCTGAATTTTATAGGGCTACTCATGTGTTTAAAGTTAAGGACACGCTGAAGGCTTTGGAAGATCTGGGTTTTTAATAGTATGTGCATTTAATGCAGTAGTGCATGTACTTATGGTCGGCATGTATATAAAACAGCAGTTAGACTAATAATTTGTCATATGCATGCATATTTTTCCTCACTTGCATGCACAACTGCAATAAATGTAATCACAAACTGGCAAACTTTTGTGCATATGACTTTGAACAAGCAGAGGTCTGAAAAGATGGCTCTTTATGTGCCAGTACCCATGTGCATGACCCAGCATGAGCTGATGCACTTACACCTATAATTAATGCAGTTTTGGAGACCCCACTCGAAATTTGGCCTGTGTAGCAAAATATCACACGTTATTGTTCAATAGAGCTAGTCAATAAAGCAAAAGGTAACAAATTATTTAATCATCAAATATTGCTGCTGTTTAATCAAAATCCATCATTCGACAAATAACTTTTAAGCAGCTGTAGAGCCAGCAATATAATGCAATAAAAAGTATTTTCATATGTTATACTGTATTCACATCTGATATGAGATGAAAATACAGAGTGTCCAATTCTGCATTTCTGGTGCGCACAAAAGTTCCTTGATTTCAGTGGGCACATAAAGGATGCAGTGTGAGGCTTACAGTTTACAAGATATTTGTGTTGACTTGGTATAATATTTCTGAAGCAAATATTTCCCCTTGCTTGAGATGACTTATACAAAACGAAAGCCCTGGTGTAACCGTGCCACTTAATGTCCTTTATGTTCAGGGAATGAAAATGACCCCAAACCATTCAGTGTGTTAAACCTGTCACTGCTCTTTGTAGATTCCAGGACTGGATGTAATAGGGGAGCTATTAGCCTGAGAAAATGATCTGAAAAGAAGTTATAATAAGCATATTACCAGAATAATAAAGGATATCAAGTGGTCCCTGGGGAAGCGGACATGCTTAACATTTTAATTCTCTACCTTATTTTGTTCTTTTTGGGAATGAAGTATTTTTACATTGGGTATCAACTGAATGTCCAGTTTGAGTGGGTTGCTTTCATTACAGGTCTGACTAATGTACTGATAAAACATTTATAGTAATGATTTTTATGCTGGTGTTGGTAGTCTGATGAACGGTCTTAATGTTAGGCGCAGTCTCTAGGCTATCCATGTACATCTACATGAATGCTTTGTTACTGTCACTTCAGACATCAGTGAACTGCCATCAGCTCTAGGGTGGAATGTGGTATCTCATTTAGCAGCAACACTACACAGTTTGGACAGGAAGTGAAGAATACAAAGCAGCTGAAACTATAAAAGAAATGTAGGTAGATTATAATTCCCCAAACTGGAATTTGGCCAGAACTCCATACCCCAAAACTTTATTTTTTTAAACCTGCCAACATGCCTGGCTATAAAGAATTGGCCCTCTTCTGAACAATGGCCTCTCTGGCAGCTCCCTGCTCCCACATACTGTGCTGGGAATTGGTTCAATGGTAACTCACTAGACGGTTTGCCACAGACTGAATTACCAGTAATTGCTCTCTGAGAATTGTGATGGTTTTTGAAGCTCCCTCACCCCAGCAAAGTACTGACTGAACCTGACTCTGCTTAGTTTATGGGATCTGATAGGTCTCATATTTATTTTCAATATACCTTTCTACAAAAATCAGAGTTGGGGTTTCTGTTTAAACTTTCTCAAATGTGTACAGGCTCCGGTAGCTGTTAAATGTTTCACTTGCCTAGAGAAAGACTTGTTAGCCAATCTTTTAATATTGTAAGAATAAAAAAATTTGTATCTAACTGGAGTGGGCTTGCAGGCCATGGTTTAGGCTGGTACGATCATTTGTGGTAGTTTATGAATCCTTTATAAAAGGAATTTGAAGCTTAGTTCAAACCCATTGAAGTTAATGTGAGTTTTTGTCATTGACTTCAATGGGTTTTGGACCAGGCCCATAACAGGAATATTGGCTAAAATTTTCAAAAGAGCCTAAGAGACTCAGGAGCACGGCTCATTTTCAAAAGTGATGTAGGCACTTAGGGCTTGTCTTCACGTACAGCGCTACAGTGGCTGCGTGGCTGTAGCGCTTTAGTAAGGATGCTGACGGGAGAGTGTTTGCCCTGGGCATAGTTAATCCACCTCTCCCATCTACATAGCACTGTCTACACAGGGGTTAGACCGGGATAACTACGTTGCTTAGGGGGTGTGGATTTTTCACGCCCCCAAGCAATGTAGTTATAGCAATATAGGTCTGTGACGTAGACCAGGCCTTACTCCCATTTACTTTTGGGAGTTGGGTCCTCAGGTGCTTTTGAAGATCCCACTAAATGCATAGCTGTATCTTAAGGTGCCTAAATCCCTTTAAAATCGGGCTCTAAGTACCTAATTCACTTTCAACAAAGGGATTTAGGCTCCTAATCACTTAGACACTTTTGAAAAGTTTACCCATTGACTGATTCTTATTCATCATGATAATATTGGTAGCTTTGGATATTATATGTTACTTTAAAAATATCTCAGTTTTCTGGAGATCTTGTATTCGGGGGAGCACGTCATCTGTGATCTGTTCGTATGGGTGTATTGATGAATGAAGAGCTGCATAAAAATTAAACAGTATCCATAAAACAACATTTTGGGTCCATATAAGAAGTAATTTACATTGATCTCTGTTTCTTTTTAATGTGACTATCTTTGTAGCTTGCCATCTAAACTGGAAATTTAGCAAAGAACTGACAGCCAGTTACTCAATTTCAGTTTCTTGTTATCATTGTTAATTAACACTTCAATTTTGAATACACTACTTCATTTATAAATGTCGAGGAGCACTTTGTGTCTTTGAGACGTTCTGATTGCTGGTCTTAGCGAGATGGGTGTGATGTTCGAAGGTACACTGTGAACAGCATCGTATCTGTCATGATGAAAATACTGTATTTATGTTTTGCTGTAATAATTTGCTGGTTTATGGACCTACAGCCCTCCAAGAAGTATCACAAATCCTTATGATGTCCCTGAGAGCTGGATTGTGCATTCAGATCTCTGAGCTAGATGAGAGAATATCATCTGATGCCAGACTGTGCCATTGCAGAGGAAGCTTGAGGCACTAGTTATTATAGTGAGAGTCTGCAATAAATTACACTGGAGAAATAAGCTGCTTTGTTACGGCTGTAGCATACCAATAGCTTGTATCTACAACTAAAGCATCCTCTTGCTCTTGGAGGGAATTAGCAGGATCTTCCCAGTTTTATTCCACATGCCAAGTCAACCTCCTAGGCAAGGCCTGACTCTGATTTAACCAAAAGGAGGTGATAAAGAGCAACACAAAGCAAAAGAAACACATTTCTAGAGGTGTATATTGCCTAGACAGCAGCAGTTTAGTGCCCTCACCCAACTGCCTGTTCATGGGGCTCGGAACCTTATTAGACTTCCCAGCATGGATGCCCTCTAAGGCTTCTAAGGCCTAAATGTGTGACAAAGACTCAGAAGGAGGGACACAAAAAATTATTCATGCAGGAAACTGTGTATGCTGTGGGATTCATTCCTCTTACTATAACCTCAACCTCATTAACTTCATTTCTGCTATAAATTAGACTCAGTGGGATGTGTGGGGCATAGGTAACTTAGGGAGTAAAATGAGTGATCTCTCTCACCCTGGGAGACATCTGAAGGGAATGCCTACTAAACTGTGAGAGACAGACAACTCTTTGGCCCATTTAGATAAGCAATTTCCATTATGGATTAGAAGGGTGGCCCATCTGGTCCGGTATCCTGTCTCCAACAGTTGGATGTTTGGGTTCCCTGTTTAATATCTATTCTGAATCATCTCCTCCAAATATAGTGGTTATAAACCCGCACAATGTGTCCTTTATGAATCACAGCAGTTCAGGCAATAGTGTGTAGCACTCCCCAGGATCACTCCTGGTGTCTTTATAATTTTGTCTCCCGTGAGGGCAGATGGATGGAAACTCATATCAGGCAAGGGTGTTTAACATTGCACAAAAATTAAAAAAACACAGATTGAGCTGTTTCTGTGCAAGTGCACGATGGTCCTGTGAAACAGGGCCCTGGCTCCATTTCGGTTGGGGTCCTGCATGGTTAGAAGTGGCATAATTTAAAAAAAAATTCCTGGGCAGGGACAAATGCTCTATTCTAAACCTACCTTTCCAGATATTATTGGAATTTTGGAAGCTGTCAATGCATGTTGTAAATTAAATCTGAAAAAAGGGCAGCAGCCACTCTGGATAATTGTCAGGTTGAGTTACATGCTCAAAGACACTGGAAATCCAGGGCCAGCTCCAGGGATCTTGCCGCCCCAAGCAGCCAAAAAAATAAAAAAAAAGCTGCAATCACGATCTGCAGCAATTCAGCGGGAGGTCCTTCGCTCTGAGCAGGAGTGAGAGACCCTCCACCGAATTGCCACCAAATCCCTGAAAGTGCCGCCCCACTCCCGAGTTGCTGCCCAAAGCACCTGCTTGATAAGCTGGTGCCTGGAGCTGGCCCTGTGGAAATCAGTGTCAACACTAGCATAGTCTAGTGAACAGGGCACTGGATTGGGAGTCAGAAGACCTGGTTTTTAATCCCATGGTTACCACCAACTTGCTGTATGACATTGGGCAGACACTTCATCTCTCGGTTCTCCTCCCACCCTCCATTTGTTTACACTGTGACCCTTTGTGCAGGGTCTGTCTCTAACTATGTGTGTGTGTGTGTGTGTGTGTGTGTGTGTATCTAGTGTCTAGCATAATGGAGCCTAAATTGTGTCCTCTAGGTGCAATATAGAAATATAGAATATAATCTAACCCCATGGCTAAACAATACACCTGGCTACACTGGTATAAATGACTTGAAACTTTTTTTTTTAACTACAGTCCTGGCTGTTAAATTTCCACTTACTCTTCAGATAGAGAGTGTTATGTTTTTATTTTTAAACAGGACCTCAATGTTATTCAGTGGAGTCCACCCTGAAGGTTAGGATGAGTTTTAAAGGACCAGAACTATGGATCAGATTTGTTTTTTCCTCTGTCCCACCCTAGTTACTTCCATCTTCTCCATAAGTAGTGACTGATGTTATGACATGACCTGAGTTCTCAGAGCATGCTTTCTGACCCTGCTGTACATGATATAACTCTTTAATCAGCAACTCTTTAGAAGCTAGGGAGACTCCCTGGAAATGTGGCCTTTATTCAATTCAATTTAAGACAGATCTTATTAACTCCTTATCCCCCTAGTTTTTCCCATTTCACCCTTCAATCCTCTCTCCCTATTTTGTTTCCAGAATACTTCGGCATCCTTATCCCAAAAAGGGTGAGGTGGTAAGAATGAAAGGTGCATTTTCCAGGCAAAGTCTTAGCTAGATCACAGTAAGAGCCACTTCACTCATGTGATTCTGACATTTCAGCCCATGGCCCTGTACCAAACTGGTTGGTCATAACCCCAGAGAATTCAGTTCCCAGCACTGACTCGCCACCTCCTGGCACAATTAAAAATGAGCCAAAAATGTTTACCAAAAATCATTCATTAAAGAGAGGGGAGAGAGGAAAGAAAGTGACGCATAAAATGTGAAATGAATCAGCAGGTTGATGGAAGCAAACATCTCGCGATGGCATTAAGCCATATAATTGATGTAGCTCTTTGGAAGCTTTGTTAAATACCCTGAAAGAACTAACTAACCAGCAGAGAATCCATGAAGTTGAAATCCTTAATCCTATTAAATACACCAGTGCACAGCTAACCCCATCCTCATTTCATCCCAAGTACTAGCTCTGCATGCGTTATTTAGTAGCAACTGCCTTCCTGAGATACCTCTTTGAGGTATGTGTGTAACTTACATCCATATGGCTGCGTAATATTTGGCATGGTTTTAAGCATTAGGGCAGTGGTTCTCAAACTTTTTTTTTCGTGGACCACTTGAAAATTGCTGAAGGTCGTGGCGGACCACTTAATGATCTTTCCAAATGTTGTTTGTACCATTAGCTAACTATTGTAAAGTGCTTTGGATAAAAGTGCTATATAAAAAAACCTAAATAATAATTAACATGTTTTTGTTCTATAAATAAAAGCACACAATTCATATTTTAATATCAATAGTCTCTCCCCTGCTGTGGCAGCCACTGAGCTGGGCTGGGAAGGAGAAGGTTCTGTCCCTGCAAGCTGCAACCCTGGAGCTGGAGCAAGTCTCCTCTTTCTCTGGCTGCTGCAGCCCTGCACATTCTAAATTCCCCCTACCCCCTCTTCTCACCTCACTGGCTCCCAATCTACCTCTTATTTCCCCTACCTAACCCCACTGGCCCTTCCCACCTATCTCCTGTTCCCCCCAAGGCCACCACCTCAGCTTACATGTGCATCTTCTCCAGGGTCCAGGCACCCAATTAGTGGAGCTACACTTGCGTGGCTCCACTAATAAGGTGGGCGGCCCTTCATTCTCTCGTGTGCAGCCACCCAGGTGCACACCTTAGAAAGAAATATCCGCAGACCACCTGAATGGAGCTTAGACCACAGTTTGAGAACCTCTGCATTAAGGTATGTACTAGATCCAGACACTATAAGATGGTGTAAAGTGATGTAGGACCACTGAAGTCCATGAAACTACCCTGAGTTATACCAACTGGAAATCTGGACCCCTAATTACAGAAAAGGAACAGAAGTGTTTTAGCATATTCAGGAGCTTCATATCTATCTTCAGTGTACTTACTGATTACTTTGGCTAGTAGTTAGAATAGAAGGACTGGGGGTTAGGAATTAGACTGTAAGATTTCTGGGGCAGGGTCTGTCTTCTCATCTGTGTTTGTGCAGAACCTAACACAGTGGGATCCTGGCCTATGAGTGGGGCTCCTACGCATTCCTACAATACAAATCATCATTATTATCATCATCAGTAATTTTTGGTTCTGTTCCCAGTTCTACCATCTCAGCTAAATCACTTCCTGTATCTCTCTTTATGCACATATGTTTTAGCATTCAAGCTTTTAGAGTTCCAGCTCTGCCTTTATATATGTGTTCTTGTCTTTTGATCTGCAGCAGAGGGCATAAAAGGAAGGCAAGAGAAGTGTAGAATAATTCCTTAATTCCTTCCATAAATGGAAATATATAGAAATATTGGGTGCTTTATTATCTCATCATAGTTTGTGCTTTGCTTTGGTTTACAGTTTCTTGGCATGTTTTATAGTGCTGCTGGAAAATCAATTTTTCTTCTCCATGCTACACAACAGTATACGTGTTCTTAAACAAATTACTGCGGTAACAACTAACATGTTTAGTCTTGCTTCCCCTGGCATCACCATTAGGTCCATTCCAGCTCCAGATAGTTTCTATTTTTAGTGCTGCTTTTGGAAATCACATTTAGTTTAAAAATTCTGTCAGATTGTTAGCTCATTATACAATAATACTGGACATATATTTGGAGTTCTATAAAAAGGAGTAGTTGTATTTTAAACACACTTTATAAGCTACAAAATCTCATTGGCTCTTTTCCTCTTATCTATCTATCTATCTATCTATCTAATTAGAAAGTTAACAGTGGGTTAAAAATGAGGCTTATGACTAAATGCTTCTTGCAGCTTTAAGGCCCGATCCTGTGAGCTGATCTATATGGGTTTCATTGGGGCTCTATATGGATGTAAAGACTAATATGGATTGCCTTGTAGGACTGGAGCCTTAACTATGGAATGATATCTATGGTTCCATAATAGGCTTGATCCTGCATTCCTTATATGACCAAAATGCCCACTGACTTTAATGTGAACTGTAGGTTCATGAGGAATACAGGATCAAGCTCACTGTACCTGCTTCTAACTGCTTCTCTTCTGGTGGGCTCCAGTAGCTGCTTTTAAAAAATATCACGGCACTTTCTAGGCTCCTATGTTAATCAACCTGTATAAGAAGACTTGCAAAGGAAGTGTTTGGGACCTGATACCCAACAGGAATCAGAGCCTGGCCGTTCTCCCAAAGAAAATCTCATACTCTCATCTCCAGGATATGGAAGGGGGACAGACACTGATTTGTGTGAACACCAGAATGTAAACATTTGTGCTTATATCCATTCACTGTTGAACGTGAACATTAAGGCCTTCCCAATGTAATGATGTTTGTTGAACCTCATCCTGGTATTGGGAAATCTCAGGGAGAGACTGAGGCTGAGTTGTTGACAAATAGGGGAGATGTCTCGATGGTGGTTTGGAAAAGCTGAACAATTCTGTGTATTGGGAGAGGCAATCAATCTGCCTTTATCTGTGATTCCTTGAAGGAGAGACTAATGTTTCTTGTTTATTTGCAGGCCCGCCGACAGCAATTCCAGGCTCCAGGGCAGAACAGTCAATGGGCCCCCATGCACGCACAAGCTGTGTCTGCGCTTTCCACTGCTTGCTCTCCCCCACCCCAACTCACTTTCACTAGGCTGGGGCAGGAGATTGGGGTGTGGGAGTGGGTGAGGGGTCAGGTTCTGGGAGGGAGTTTGGGTGTGGGAGTGGGTGAGGGGTTGGGCTGTGGGAGGGAGTTTGGGTGCGGGAAGAGGTGAGTGGTTGGGCTCTGAGAGGGAGTTTTGGTTTGCGTGGGGGTGCAGGATGCGAGCTCTGGGAGGGCGTTTGGTGCAGGAGGGAGTAAGGGCTCTGGGAGGAACTTTGGGTGTGGGAGGGGGTTTGGGTTTGGGCTCTGGGAGGGAGTTTGAGTGTGGGAGGGGATGCAGGGTGCCAGCTCTGGGAGGGCATTTGGGTGTGGGGTGCAGGCTCTAGGCTGGGGCAGGGGGTTCAAGTGCAGGAGGGGGACAGGGAATCGGCGCTTACCTCAGGCAGCTCCCGAAAGTGACTGGCACACCCCTCTGGCAGAGGCTCCTAGGTGGTGGGGGCCAGGGGGTTTCTGTGTGCTTCTGACCGCAGGCACTGACCCCGCAACTCCCATTGGCTGCAGTTCCCGGCCAATGGGAGCTGCAGAGTCAGTGCTCGGGGAGGGGACAGCACACAGAGACCCCCTCTCCAGGGGCTGCAGGGACGTGCTGGCTGCTTTGGGAGTGGTGTGGAGTGAGGGCAGGCAGGAAGCTTGTCTTAGCCCCGCTCTACTGCTGGCGGCCGGGGGCCCTCAGACCCTTTTAATTGCCCGGGCCTCTGGGCAATTGTCCCCTGTGTCCCTCCCGTTGGCAGGCCTGTCTATTTGGGAAGGTTTGTTGCCCACTGGTTGGCATGTGATGCCATCTGAGGGTCAGTTAATCAGCCTCCATATAGGCAGACATATCTTTGAGTGGCTTGCTTGCCAGTAAAATGATCATCATTATTATCATTTGATTTTATTCTGGTCTGTGAGGATTAATTTTTTGTTTACTATATTTGTTTTGTAAATGAAGCTTTGTTATTTTATGCTAAGTGATATACCGCTGAGCTTTGTACAAATGGGATAATGAAAGATGCTGATGGATGGATGCCTATATTAATATTAAAGGTTAAACAGAACTTTCTGTGTGTTTGCTTTGTCAGTTAAACCTGCATTTAAGAGTCTCTGCTTCTCCTGCAACAGCAAGGGCAAAATTATGTCTCTACATTGTTAGTGGTGCAGATCCAGGGGGCAGAAAGCCCCCTGAGCTCACCAGCCTGGCTGAGTAATGTGTAAATTTCACCATAGTTTATTTTCCACTGCTGTGCCTGGTTGTCAGAGAGTGAGCTAATGTAAAGGAGAATGGGAACCATAGTTCTAATTCTTCTTTGACTTCCTGGGCACATGTGCAAACCTAATCATTCACTAGCAGCCCGATCTGGACTTCAGTGGTTGTTAGTTCAGGCCCCGAAGGAGCAGTCCCTGCACTCTGCTTGTCCTTTGTCTTTGTGTAGGGGATCAAGAAGTTTTCTTGCGTCCTGGCCGTGCATTTATGCATGGGCTAGTCACAATGTAATTCTAATGGATAGCAATATATAAAGCTGCATTACCAGAATTTCTTGCACTGCTTCAGGTAGCAAGGGTGTATGCAATGCTGTAGGGCCATCCATTCTGAATTCCTGGCCAGGATTTTGTAACAACCAAAGAATAGGCTGACCACAGAGAATCCATCCCAGCTTTACATTGTGCTTGGAGCCTCTAGAACAGGAGTTTTGAAGTTTAATGAGTGCTGTGGGAGTAGGTATGCAGTGCAGATGTGATCAATAAAGCTAATAGCTATAAACCTCACTAGTGAGTCAGAACCTGATTGCTAGCTCCCTTGTGCTGCTGGTCATTTATATTTGTGTCAAGTTAGTGTAAAATACAACTGTCAATGTGTGCATGACTCCATAAAGTACAGAGCAGGAGAGGTTCAGGCCCTTAGAGCCTTGATTTAAAGGCACAACAGTGTGTTAATTGTTATGGGAGAAGCACAAGTCTTGTATTTGGCTGTTGGCAGGTCAGTAGAAGAACAGATTTTCCGACCATTTAGTTCAAAATGTATTTACTCTCCGTCCTCAGTAAGGGTGGAGGATTAGGCCCTAATTGTAACTCAAAACAAATCAGCTAATTTTGGAGCTTAAAAGGATTTTGAAAATGTATTTTGTTGTTGTTGTTGTAGTAATAATAATAAAAAACCTCCCAAACTCTCTTTTATTCACGTTTAAGACAACATGCACCGTTGTTCTCAAATGCAAGATGCAGGGATGGGTGAGCCTTGTTATCTGAGATTTGAAAACTTCTCAAACTAGTTCCGGATTTGCAAAACTTGTTCAGGTTCTTTAACCTGGGAAGTTGCATTCTCCCTAAGAAGGGTGTTTTCAATTAAAAAACAAAACAAAAAACACACAACTCGGTGCATTGCATTTCCTACCCAAAGGGCAACATGTTCTTTGTGTTAATGATAGAAGATCCCCTCCCAAAATGTTGAGCTGCTACAGACATACGTAGGGTACGGATATGCTTCTGTCTCCTGTTTAAAACTTCTCACTTCCCTACTCTGCTTCTTTGCTTTTCCAGTTTCTTTGTAATAATGTTTTGCTCTCTGCTTCACACTGACCCCTACTTCTTAATTTGATTTCCTCCCTTCCCCCTCTGCTACTTTTAATCAGTCTCCCTAACCAGGATGCAAACCCAACAACACTTGAGTTGAGGTTAAACATTTGAGCCCCCAGTGTCTAAGAATGTCTGGAAGTAAGTAAACCAAGTTTATCTATGTTTAATGAACATATCAAGCACTCAAACAAAACTGTTCTGGGAGAAGGGAAAAGAGAGATCTGGGTATGGCTACACTTGAAATTTCAAAGCGCTGCCACGGCAGTGCTTTGAAGTGTGAGTGTGGTTGGAGCGGCCACGCTGGGAGAGAGCTCTCCCAGCGCTGCATGTAAACCACATCCTCTACGGGTGTAGCATGCAGCGCTGGGAGCAGCGCTGCCGCACTGATTACGCTGAGGCTTTACAGCACTGTATCTTGCAGTGCTCAGGGGGGTGTTTTTTCACACCCCTGAGCACGAAAGTTGCAATGCTGTAAGTGCCACTGTAGCCATACCCCCCTGTAAGTCAGTGTTACTATATTCATGGCAACAACTGCTTCTTGCAGGGATGAATTGGTGACGCTGAATGAGGATGATGTGAGGGATGAGGAGTTTGCAAATTCAAGTCTAGACCTGCCATTTGTACTTGCTATGCTGGCAGAATTGTTGATTTCAATGTGACTACTCTCAGCGAATAAAGGTAAGAGTATATACCAGTCTTTGCAGATTTGGGGTTTTAGTAATTTCAAGGAATGTCAGGGGAATCTTGAATGGTGGAAAGCTAAGAATGTGTAGCAATTGTGAACCATGTTGGTAGAAACACTGGGATGTGAAATGGGTCATTTAGTTCCAAAAGACAAAGTAGCATAAAGCGTTGCCCCACAGATGGGCTTTTAGGCAAGCTTCTTATTAAACCAGGCCATTGACTGGACTGAATTCTCTATCCTATTTGTTTCACCTAGGAAACAAGCCGGGTCTCGGTGGCTTGTCTGCAGGTCAACTTCTCAGACAAATTAATTCTCAAGACAAGTAAACATTTGGGTGCAATATAATGATAACATCACAGTTAACAAGATTACAAATAGAAATGAGCCAAACCCACAACCTTAGATCCAGATTCCTTTATCTGGGGTAGTTTCAGATTCAGAATCCCATGTCTGAAAGCCCTTAATGTTTTGATTCTGGGTCTGCTACCCAATCAGAAGTATCCTATTATTGAGAGGTTTTGGCTCAGTCTCAATAGTAGAGATGACTTTGGCCATAAGTCAAGATGTTGGAAATCTTATGTGGTGAGCAGATTTGGCAAAGTTTTTGCTCTTTGAAGCCAAAATCTCATGAGAACAGTTTGGTTAATGCACGGCCTTTAAAAAGGGCCACTTCCCTCCTTTTTAGAGACCTGGGTCCAGCCTGCAGTTCAAGCAGCAATGTTAAGCAGGTAGGTGGTTAGTCAGATCCTGACTATCTACAATTTTATCCAAACTCTCTCTTCAGTTAGCCTTCGAAAGGTACAGAAACAGCTCTTTGGAGCCTGTCAATAGGAAGTGTAATCTTCTTTCTTATTAGTCAGCATGAAGTCTGTTTCTTTATTAAGCATGTAACTTTCTTTCCAGTCTGTGTATTTTAAGTTGTCCCTTTATTTTTAATTTGCTTGCAGGCTGTTTTGTTGGTGTGCAAGCTTGGGAATATGTCACAGTTTGCCACCTTCTGTTTTTGCCATTTGGAAAAGCTATTTTTTGCCACAGGGTTTGCTTCCAGCAACTTGCAATGAGCTGCTGCAGTGATGTACAGCTGATAGGACCCGAACACACTGCTGTGGGACGTGTGAAGTATTTTTTTTCCCTTCTTCCTGGGGAACCCATTCACGGCCAGCCCCAAACTATGCTCTTTTCCTGTGGTGGGTGTCTTCTGCTGCTTCTCAGTGAGTCTCTAACAGCCACTGGTTATTGCCTACTTGAGGACAAGGAGGACTATAATTACTCAGACTCATTTCTCCGATTTAATAAGCAGTGTAAATCAGTGACTGCTTCAGACTTTTGTTGTGTTTCAACAGCAAAAATACTTACCCCTCCCCCCGAAATACTCCAACACTTCTTAAAATTATTTGTGCAGTTGCCATAGAGGAGAAGTTGACTGTAGAAGAAATTAGGTCAGGTGGCAGACTCAGGCCCTATGCCAATGGTCAGCCAAAGGACTTCTAAGTTCCTTGGACTTGAGGTGTGAAAGTCTGAGACCTTCTCCTAGAAGCTGGATGCCACCTCAGGTTGATGAGTCAGCCATTCTATGGCAACATGTGCTTGTGTTATCTGCTGGCATAGAATTTCTTAAGTGGTCTTCTGTTGCTACTGAAGACCTGTCCAGAGCATCTGTCAAGCCCTGGAGATCCTCCAGTGGAAGAGCAGTTAGTAAATGACACAACCTCTATGAGAGACAAGGCATTCGTGGAGTCCATTTTCAGGATTGGGTTGGAAGGACGGAAAGGTGATCTGGATTTTACCTGTGGTTTTCATAGGTGTGGTGAACTGTGAGTTTAAAAAAAAAAAAAGTTTTCCAAATGCTTTAGATGGAGGGGTGTTGTTTCCAGAAGAGGCATGACTATAGGGTTGGGGTAACTCATGTTTTATCTGTGACAGCCAAATATTAAAATATTTGAAACTTAGGAGAGAAATGACCTTGTTCTTTGAGATCAATAGACTATATACAGATTTACAATGGAGTAACTGAAAGTAGGATTTGGCCCAGTGTGTATAACTTACTACATCTACATTGTGACCCCCTCAGCATGGCAATCATCTTAGCTTCACATCTGAATCTGCAGGGCCGCCCAGAGGATTCAGGGGGCCTGGGGCAAAGTGGTGGAGCTGTGACACTTGTACTCACTTGGCGGCGGTCTGGGTATTCAGCGGCATTTTGGCAGCGGGGGGCCATTCAGTTGCTCTACGTCTTCGTCAACACTGAAGGCCCCCCCACCGCCGAAGTGCCGCCGAAGACCTGGACCGCCGCCGGGCCAGGGCTCGCAGGTCATTTCGGAAGTGGGGGGCCCTTCAGTCGCTCTGTGTCTTCAGCAGCACTAAAGGGCCCCCTGCCGGCAAAATGCTGCCGAAGACCTGGACCACCACCGGGCCAGGACTCTCGGGGCCCCTGCGGGGTCTGAGGCCTGGGGAAAATTGCCCCACTTGCCCCCTCCCCGGGCAGACCTGTGAATCTGGCCCATTAGTGGCTGGACTTCAACATGGCAAAAACCAGGTTGGCAACCTGATACGGTGGCCACAACAACACACATTGCTATGTGGAAACCCGTGTTATAGGTAGAGTTAAGCTCATCCAATCCCAACCAATAAACCCCAGTATTTGGTCCTGCCATGAGGGCAAGGGACTGGACTCGATGACCTCTCGAGGTCCCTTCCAGTCCTTGAATCTATGAAAAACCCCAGATCTGAGCATACCTGAATATTGGGGAGGTTTGGGTTTCTTTCCAAACTTGCTGGCTCAGAGTCATTTCTAGTGATGGTGATTCTTACACCAGTTTTTACATGTTTTTAAGGTGAACTTGAATACCAAAATAATTATCCTTAAGAAAAGCTAACACATCTTTCATAGTTTAATTAAAATACAATCCTGAATATTATTAGCATCAAATGTTTGCTCTTGTGATTTCTTTTTCCTGCTTGCCATTTTGGGGAGTCATTTGCTGTGATATGCTGATAAATTGGGAAACTATCCCTTTAAGGGAGGTATAGTTCTTAATTCTGATTCAGGTATGAGTTTTTTATCTTTGTATTGATTAGACCCTATTGATGTCTGACTGAAATAATTCAGATCCCCATAGGAAACTCTAGATGAGAGGTTGTGGCCTCAGGAAAGACTCTGTTACTGAGGAGATCTCCTTGGATTCCTTTTGATCTTATATTCTCTTTCTTTTGGGGGCGTTTATGACCTAATGCATATGTCTGTGCTGTACGGAAAGGCTTTTGTTACTTAAGTGTTCCTAGTGTGCAAATCATGTACCGTTCCTCAGCTCATGGAATATTATAGAAATTTGGAACAGCGTTGAGTAAATAGCAGTATTTGTCAATTAGACATGCACTGATCCGAAAATCTTCGATCTTTATTTTTAAAAAAAGTTCAGCAGGAACCCTGAATCAGATGAACATATATAAAACTCTTGTGGTGTGTGGACGTAATGTCTAATTGGTCTAGGGAGACTTCATATTCCTCTTCTTTAGTGAGGCTATTATAGCTTGTAAGTGCTGTGGGTTTGGATTGGACTCTTCCCTTCCTGGCTTTCTTGTGGGGTTCATTAGACAATCTGTTTGAAATTAAGTCTACGTGAACTTAGAGAGCTGTGGTTGCCTTGGGGTAACTCAGCCAATGAGACCATTCTGCACAGGTCTACTAGGCCCTAGGAGCCAGTGAGATGGAGATTTTGAAAGAGTTAGAAAGAGGAGGGAAAAAACATTTATTATTTATTACAGTAGCACCCAGTGGTGTTATACACCTCACTTGATGTTTATTATATGTCCTGCATGTCATAATTGGATTCTGCAGGATCCAAACTTTCGTTTAAATGCAGAACAAGCTTCTATCCTTCACTGTTGCAAAGATAACTGTTTATGTGTGAACTAAGTGTAAAATGAGATGGTGCTGATTTCCTGAGTCTATAAACCGCTGGAAGCAATGGCAGGTGCGAACAACATCATCCTGCATTCATCTCTTCAGGAGCTTCTCTACAGCCTCACAAAGACACTTTTATTAACTGTTCAACTGCTGATCCATTTTAGCAGACAGAAAAGGGAAGAGATTGAGACTGTAGACCAGGAAGGAAATGAAGAGGGGCGGGTGGGAAAGAAGGAGAGAAACAAAGGCACGGAAGGGACAGAAGAACAAAGAAAGGAGGATTTGGAAAGATGAGAAGCAGAAATAGTAGTTGTTCTAAAGGTGAGTTCATGGGTGCTACTGAATGCAACAATAAGGTACTGAACAAAACAATATCTCATACTATGTAAATATCAAATTGTAGGCTTGATCTTTATGCACACCTTTCGTTGATGTGAGTGGGAGTTCGATGATAGCATATTGTCCAAAACATATGCCCATGAACCATAATTAACAATGGGATTCAGTCCTCTTCGCTGCATGAGTTTTCCTGCCATAACTACTAGCAATGCCTTAACGTTTCTACAAGGTAGAACACAGTCTTGGTTAACTTTTAAAATTTATTATATGGAATTTTTGCCTTTCTGGTTAATATTTAGAGGTGTTCAGCCTGTCAGATAATACCATTTGTTCTACAAAGACTTAGATGCTTCATTATTGTCCTTTTGAGTAATAGCTCCAGTGAGTGCTGGGCTTATTATATGACTCTACTCCAGAAGTACTCCCTTATTCAGAATTGAGTATTTTAGTTACTAAAGAAAGATGTGGAATTGAATTCAAGTGCTACACAGTCAGAATTATATTCTGGGAAATGTTCCGCATACTTAAGTGTTAGAAGAATAATTGAAATTAAGATATCCTAGGTAGAAACTGTGGGTGGAGTAATAGGGGCAAACAGAGCTATTGAGAAATTATTTATTGTACACATTTCTATAATTCTCTGGATCTGTTTCTATAGCAACCCCAATGTGAAATGTGTTGCTAGAAAAGGATTAGTTTCTATAGAAACAGCTTGTTTTATAAGTGAAAAAGTTTACTTTGTCACACACAATACCTAATATTAGTTTTTGGGGTTTTTTTTTAAGCGAAACCACCCACGTATGTATGCTGAATCAATAAACAGAACATTGTACCTTTTCAAAATTGCATAGCTAGAGAGGTATGGAACTTGCTTGTATTTCAAATAAAACCATCTGGTGATTTTTGAAGTCAGATTGACTGACTAGGTAAAATTAAGGTAGTAGAAAACTTGTATTGTGTGTTGGACAAAAGTCCTTTGAAATGCTAATATCTGGAGGTAACTGAAATATAATCTGAAGCTTTCTTTTCTGACTGAATCTTTAGGATTGTGGAAGGTGGTTGTGTTTTGTTTTTAGTATTTTTAAATTGTCTTAAATCCAAGGTGGGGAGAGCATAACTAAGGAAGTATGATCAGCATTCTACAATTTAGAATGGAAACACTTCCATTGACTTAAATGGCCGTTGGATTTGGATCTTGGTCCCCTCAACAATAGATGATCCTGCTTCAAATTGGTTTCATTTTTGTAAAATAAGTAGTTGCTTGGGTAACCCATGCCTGCTTGGTGTGGTGCTCTGCCCCCTCTAGTGGCACCTAGCCCACCTAAAAATTAATGGATCTGCTACAGGCTTGACTAAGAGGCACGTGGCTTTTAGCACATGCGGTAGACACACACACCAAGCTTCAGAAGTCTCAGGTTTGAGCCTTCCTGCCAATGACCGGGGTCTGTGAGAGTTACACTTGGGCCTAGCCACTGAATCTGCAGTACATGGACCAGTTCCTGAAACCTTGCTCATTTTTACCCAGTCCTAAGTCAGGTGGAACTCCTATTAAAATCAATGGGAGTCTTGAATGAGGAGTGGGAAGAAAGGAGCAAGGATTGGAGCAGTCTATTTATCCAGGCATGCCATACAAGTTACTGACCACAGGTGGGGCCTAGCTTCGTTATTCTTATGGGGAGCTTGTATCTAAATGTGAACATTGTGGCTCAGATCAATTTCTGTACAGTGTCTACTATTGGTGTCTCCACTCTGTTAGATTCTTAGGCAGATATCATCACTGTGGTATCTAAGTGCCTTCCAGGATTAAAAATCAAGCATATGATTTACATTTATAAAGTCCAATTTCTCTTGGTTGCATCTATTTTGGAGATTTCTTGCTTTCTTGTCAGAAACCCTAATACAGGGATCAGCAACCTTTGCCAAGCGGCCCGTGAGGTAAATCCACTGGCGGTGGGCCAGGACAGTTTGTTTACCTGCAGCGTCTGCAGGTTCGGCCGATCGGAGCTCCTACTGGCCGCAGTTCGCTGCTCCAGGCCAATGGGGGCTGTGGGAAGTGGCACGGGCTGAGGGATGTGCTGGCCACCGCTTCCCGCAGCTCCCACTGGCCTGGAGTGGCAAACCATGACCAGTGGGAGCCACGATTGGCTGAACCTGTAGACATGGCAGGTAAACAAATTGGCCGGTCCCGCCAGGGGCTTTCGCTGAACAAATGGCGGACTGGCTTTGAGAACCACTGTTCTATAATCCACTTTAGTGCCTTTTTCAATATCTAAACATATGTAGCACAAGCAGTGAATATTCACTGATGTATGACTCAATGAGAGTTTCAAAACCATATCAGCACTGTCAGCTGGACTTTCTCTACCCATACACCACTGTCTGAAACCTTGGGATCTCTGGCATCTTCTCTGTGCCTTAAGGCCTGGTCTATAACGAAAAGTTTCTGCAGCATAGCAATGTCTGCCAGGAGTGTGAAAAATCCGTACCTCTAAACAACAGAACTATGTTGGCCAAAGCCTTAGTGTAGATGCAGTTATACCGCAAAAAAGTCTTTCGTCAGCATAGCTTTTTTTCACTGGGGAGCTAACGGTAGAAGCTATAGTGGCAAAAGCACTCTTTTGCTGGTATAAGCTGTCTTCAGTAGGAGGGTTTACTGGTATAGCTCTTGCTAGTCTAGGCCAGGCCAGAGCTGTCATGGAAGTTGTTTTCTGAGCGGTGTGATGATCTAGTCTCCTATGCAGCTTAATGTGTTATGAAGTGCTGCTAGTGGAGCCCGGCAATGGATTTTTAAATGTCGCCAAGGTAACTATCATTAGTCGCCTAACTGAAGTTCGAGATGTAGGTGAATCCTTTCTGTAAATGTGAGCATATTCTTTGTTGGAAATGAGTCAGAAATTCACATGAGTTGTGATGTAGCAAAGTTTTTATTTATATTACTCTGCAGTGTAGTTGTACATGTTGGGCCTTCTGTTCTGAGTTACACCAGCATACAGCTGGAGCAATTTCCATACAGCTGCGGGGGGGACTTTAAACATAAAAATCCTTTACATTATCATGTTTTAATTTCTAGTTATTCTTGAGTGCTGCACAGCATTTATGTAGTTCCTTTGTCGTTAACAAAAGGACAGTTACCTATCACTTAGTGGTTTTAATGCTTTAGTTGTAATATGCATTTCTATAGCATCATATGATTGTGGATCACTAAGCTTACAAATAAATTCTGATGATGACCCCTGTGAGGCAGGTAAGCCTTGGTTTTATGTTTGAGTAAACTGAGTCCCAGAGAGGTAAACTGGATTACTTAAAGCCACACAGTAAGTTAGCAGTAGACTTGGAATAGAACCTGGTAATTTTGACTCCCAATCTTCTCTGACTGTTTTGAGATTCTGCACCTGGGTTTTCAGAAGGGCTTAGTGCCCTTCTCAATGCCTTTATGTAGGTGATTGGGGCTTGTGAAAATCAAGGCCCTTACATCTGCAAGTGTTAATATAAAACTACCTTCAAATCCTACCAGACTGTATATTTCAGTTCCTGCTTGGAAATGTTCTGGAGAAGAATTTTGGCTTGAAAATCTCTCAAATCTATTATTTCAAGTATGCCATGATATTTCCAGGCTGGAGGCTCTTCTATCTGTAGATCTATACAATGCATCATGTGCTGGAGGTGAGAATTGTCATTTGGTTAGTGGTGTTTTGTGGCAGATAAATGTAAATTAAAAACTTTGAGGAGTTTCATAGAATTGTTAGATCAAGTTCTGCCTGAATTTTATTTGCGAGAATTCTGTGCAACTGTGACACCAGGGGCCACTGGTGCCTTGCTATTCTGTGTCCGTGACTCTTGTCAGGCATGACATACTACACTGTGACATTAAGCACCCCTGTATTCACATCCCTATTGTAATAATCTTTGTACAAGGTCAAGCTGAGAAAGATGGGTCCTTCAACCAAGCAGGACTTGAAGTCTCCGGAACTGAATATAGATAAGAAACTTGCTTTGGCAAAGAAAGATCTTTCACCTAAGATGACAAGGGAAGCCAGCACCTTGTACTTTTGTGAAAGGTCCTGACTGAGGAAAAGTCAGCCATGGCTAAGAAGAAGGATGACTTACTGGTGAGAGAAACCATCTTGAACAAAGCCTGTGTCTTGCTAGATTAAGGTTTAGACTTTTGGATGCGTGTTTTTACTTTTTATTTGCTTGTAACCCTTTGAAACTTTATTCCTTTCACTTAACAATAGGAAATATGTGATGCTAACAAATTTTGTTTTATTTTACGGTGTTGTGTTTAAAGGAAAAGATATATTCACTCCAGTTAAGTTAATAAGCTGTGATGTGTTTTGGTGTCTTTAGGAACAAACAAACCATATTATTTCTCCAAGCTGTCTAGTAGAGGGCTCGACACTGCAGAACACATGGTTCTGGGAAAGTTAGGGACTTGGGAGTGTGTTAACCAAGGCTAGTGGAAGCCACAGTGGGGCTGTAGACAGGCTGGTGGTGTCAGAGGTGCTGAACCAGGGCTTTGTAGCACACAGACCTCAGGGTGTGATCTGCATGCTGGTGGGCTGGCCCCAACATTCTGGTGTCCTCTCCCCTTAAGGGGTACAAACCCAAAGGTTTTATGAAATTTGTCCCTTCCCTCAATGTGGAGGGAGATGCACAACTTCTTGCCCCCTCCCCCCAGTTAGAAATTACATAAACTGGGTTTATAATATAAACAAGAATTAAGTTTATTAACTACAAAAGGTGAATTTCAAGTTAATATAAGAGATAACAGACAGAACAAAGCAGCTTACTGATCCAATAATCCAAAGTACGCCAGCTAAACTCAATATACTTAAGAAACAGGCTACACAGTAGAATTTCTTACCTTAAATGTTGTTTTAGGCAGGTTGCAAAGTTTCTGTGGTTCAGAGTTCGTTATATGTCTTTTCAGACTCGACTCCTGTCTCAGTCTGGACTCTGCACCGGTATCCCTTCAGGTGGCTTTAGCAGTCTTTCTTCTTGGGCAGACAAGCCACAGAGGGGAAGAGTCCTGTTTTCATTCCTCCCCATCCTTAAATAGGATTTACATGAGGCAGGAATCCTTTGTTTCACAAACTTGACCCCCCCCCCGCCCCTTCTCTTACAGTGGAAAGTTACAAGAACTCCCAAGTAATATTTAGTATCAGATGACAAGACCACCTGACCTAGTAGTGTCACAGTTATGTCCCCGGACGCCTCCCAAGAGGGGGAGAGATTAGTATCATCATGGTTTTGTTGTTCCTTTCTGATGGCTCATCCAATTTGATGGCCTGTTGTCTGGTGGATGTCTTCCCAATACACACACAGTTGTAATGGTTACATAGTTCATATTCCTAACTTCAGATATAGACATGAGACACGCATACAAATTGGATAATCACATTCAGTAAATTATAACCTTTCCAATGATATCTTACAAGACCCATCTTGCATTAAGTACATCCCACTTATGTCATATTCCTATCATAAACATATTTTCATAAAGAACATGGAGTGAAATGTCAGTAACCCTTTCTATCTTTTTTCCTTATACTTGATATCACTTAATCCTGTCTTTTTGTTAAATTTGTTTCACTTTTTCACTGTGAACCAGTTTTGTACACTGATTGAAGGGAAGCGTATGCTAATCCCAGGTTGCAGTATACCGTCTCTTTAAAAGAGCAGCAAACTTCTGGGACTGTTCCAGGAGAAAGCTGGACACATTGGCAGACAATTCAGGACTGAGAGGGTGTTGGGGTCACTCATCAAAAAGTGACTGGGTGATAGAAGCCAGGGTTTGACCTGCATGCTTGTATGAGGGCTGTGAGCCCTAGCAGGATAGCATTTTAAGGCAGCCAGCATTGCAGGGAAGGTGGTAACACAACCTCTTACTGGTCTGGGTTGAACCCGAAAGCATCACAGTTGCTTAATGTCTTAAATTATCACATAGAATTAAATTGTGCTTTTTATTTAAAAATTTCTTTAGCTAGGTTTTGTTTTCTTCACCAATGAAAGATCAATGGTTTCTTGAGATTGCATCATGCAAGCCAAAACTATTTTAGAGTCTGTTGTGATGAGAAGGGATAAAATTTGAAACCTTTTATCTTGTATCAGTATGATGGAGTTCTTCTGAATTTTATCCCTGCTCTCAATGGGGGATGTCCTGGCCTTTGTACTATCAAGTTTTATATCTGTAAAGAGAGGCCATCTGTTTCATCTCTGCACAAATGAAAGATGAGAGGTGATCAGAGCTGGGTGAAACTGCATCTGCAGTTGGACTGTCTGTAATTCCACTCATGAGAGCAGTCCTATGAGGCTTTTGCTGCAAGTGAAGAGTGGTAAACAGGGAAAGGTCTGAGGTCTCATAGTGTGGGTATGCTAAGGGGGAAGTAGGAACCTTCGCTTTCTTTTATGCAGGGGCCCAGCAGAGTTGCGATACTTCAGCCCTGCTGAGTGGTGCGGGTATCGCCTTGCTAATACCCTGGAATTGCTAACCACTCTGAAGGAGGTGAGGGGGCACAACTCAAACCCTTCTCTGGAGAAGTACAATGGCTACATTCCCTGGGAGCCATTGTGTCTCTGTAAAAGAGGATGCTACGGGCTAATTTCTGCAATGCACTAAATGTCCGTAGTTCCTGATGAAGAGAGTATGTTTAGCTCCTCTTGGGAGACCTCAGCATCTTTCAGTGTCCTTGACTAACAGAATTCAAAAGGAAAAAGTTAACGGGTACAACTAGTGAGAGCAGATTTGGTCTTCAAATGAGGTGTAGAGTTGGTAAAGACATGAGCTGCAAAGGAGAAGGCTCTTGAACTAACAGAGGCCAGATTGTATGGCAGGCTAGAGCAGAGAAGGCCAATGCTAGAGTGAGTGAAGAGGGGAGTAGAAACATGGGTGGTGGGTGAAACTTTCCCTGTGGGAGGCCATCTCCTTGTCCCACCTCTTCTGCCTATGACCCCTCCTACACTCCACCCCTGCTCTGTCCCAGGCTCTGCTCCCCCCCACTGCTGACTCACCACTCACCTCTCCTTCCCCTCCCCATGAGGTTCCCCCCTCCACTGACCTCCTTCCCCACCCGCCTACTGCTTGCCTCCTCACCCTTCCGCCAACTCTCCCCCCCACGAGACCCACACCCACCTGCTGTGCAGCTGGCTTGCTGCTCACCTCCTCACCCTGCTATTGCCCCCCCTGCCGCCGCTGCTGCACGACCCTGCCCCCTTTTCACTTTAAAGCACTAATAACATTCCTCAAGGGAACTAAACAAACAACAGCTTTAGATCAATTGCCAGATGGATTCTCCTCTGCCTGGCAGGGAGTTCGGTGTATACTGTATAGAGATGAAAAGCCAGGCTACCTGCACCAAACTTAAGCCTAATCTCTCCTTTTGAAAAAAGTGTTTCATACCCTTTCTTACACAGAATCCCCTGCCAGGCTCGTTTTCTTAAACTGGGTTTGTATAAAATGACTAGATCGAGAAATAAACTCACTGTCTATGTCAGCTTCTCCTTGAGCGAGGCTAGTTAAAAGTACTTCTGCTGGGTACAGAGAATAACAGATGAATGGCCCAGGATAGAGGACTCTGGAGATCTGTGGTTGGCGGCCCATACCCCGACTGGGGTGAGTGAGTGGGTGTTCGGAAACTGTTTTTAACCCCAATAACACATTTTCCTACAATATAAAAGCCAGCAGAATGTGGCCAAAAGCTTCCTGGGCATATGGCAAATGCCTGTTTAAACAGCTTTGTTACCACTTTAAGGGCCCTTGAACAGTTCCAGAGATCTGCTACTAGGTCTCTGGTCTGGAAGGCTTTTTCACTGTGTAAAGTTACTCAGGGATCCCCTCCGCTCCTCTCCTCATTTTCTCATCTGCTTCTCGCGTGTGTGTGTGTGTGCATACGTGCGCACACACGCACACAATGCCCCAGGGGAAAGCGGGGAGGAGAGACTCAGCCAGCAGCTGTGGGGACCTCCCAAGGAGGATGGGGGAGAGAAGAGGAGGAAGGCTGACCAGGCAGCAGTGGCAGTCCCTTAGAGCCTCGGGGAAGGGTCAGAGCAGGGAGGGGAAGAGGCAGGGCTGGGGAGCACTATGGCCCAGATGGCAGGGACAGCTGTGCTAGGGGAGGCACCGCCTCTCCTTGCCTTTTATACCCGGTGCCCACGAGTAGAAAGAAGTAAGGTCCTTAAGTCTGAGGCCCATGTTTCTGGAGCCAGTTTTCTTGAATGCTATTCCCCATGATGTGGGTCTTTTAATTTTTTTTTTAATTTTTAGGGCTGACGTTAGTGGTGTCTGTTTGTACACACAGCCATGGATTATCACAGATATATGAATAATGAATGACAGAGACAATCTTTCTAAGTTGTGGTGACCTGAGGTGGTTCTCTAAAAATCCTTCCTATTATAAGGTGACTTGTACATAAGGCTACGATTTAGTCACAGAGGTTGCAGAAGTCACGGAATCTGTGACTTCCAGCGACCGCCGTGACTTCAGCTTCAGGTGGTGGGGAGCTGCAGGGTCCCCCACCGCCCACGAGGGCGGAGAGGTGCAGGGTACTCAGTGCTTCTGGCAGCCCCCGGAGCTTGCAGGGAGCAGGGAACCTCTGGAGCCCCCAGCTGCTGCCCCACTTCAGGCGGTGTGGGGACCTGCAGATCTCCATTTTATCATGGATATTTTTAGTAAAAGTCACAGACAGGTCACGGGCAAAAAAGAAAAATTAATGAAGCTGTGACCTGTCCATGACTTTAACTAAAAATATCCACGACACAATCTTGTGAAGATCTAGGGTCTTTGAAACGCTTCCATTTAGATGTTGGCAGAGAGAGTTCATGTAACTTGACTGTTCCCAATTTTTTTTTATTTGGAGATCATTGTTGTACAAGCTCTCTGCATGGCACTCTGGCTTTCAGCTCATCTCTTGCATTTGCTAGCTCCCTTTAATCAGAGCTGCTTGTGCTGTATAATCACCTGTACATAAATCTCTAACAGTGTCCTTTTGACTTTCAGAACTCCAGACGGCAGTCAGCCTTGCATGTCTTTAAACCTGGAGCTGTGCTGTGGAAAGTTTTTTCCTTTCCATCCTTACAGATGAGGCACTCTGCTCTTGAAGGGATTAGAAAGCAAAAAGATTAGACAGGCCTCAGGTTTTTTCTCTCTGAAGTCTGAAACTCAGGGTGGAAACATGAACACACAAGCTGTTGTTTCTGAAGCTCTTTAAGAGTTTTGTTCTCTTGTTCTTGCCATAGAAGCTTTCCCTTGGATACATTTGCATGGAGCAGCCGTGGCATCGCGTGGTCAGGTCAGTTAGCCACCTGCGTAGTTCCCAGAAGACAGAATCAAAACCAACTGCTCCAGTCTGAAAGCTTGGAGTAAGGCAAATATCATCATCTTTCTGGCTCTGGTGCATCTTGTATTCAAAGGCCTTGGAGTCTTCCTGTCACTCTGATTCCCTTAAAGAAGGCTCTGTTTTGGTGATAGGTGACACAATCCTTGTATTCTGCTTTGTAGATTAGTTTAAGTGATAAAAAGTGCTTAAGGTGCTACATAAGGGCTACATCAGCAGTGGTGTTTGCATGACTGAAGAGGTGAGCAAAAATCTCTCCCCATCCCTTGCCCTCCCTTGGCATGGATGCACAAAGGCATCTCATAGGAGAGCTTCCTGTGCTCTTGGGAGTCCAGGGACTTGCTTGCATCTTCTTCCCCATCCTCCAGGGAGAAAGATCATGAAAAAGGGTCAGAGGAGGTGGAGCCACTCCTTGCCCCCCATTCTGCATGAGGTCACTGCTCCAGGGAGAGATTGTTCACCTTCTGCACATAAGAAGCAGTGCTGAAGAGATTGTTTCTTGGAGCTATAATCTCTTCCACTGTTGCTCTTGTAGTAAAATGGCTCCACAGCACCTCCTAGATGAGCTGCATAAAAGTAGGTTACCTTCTAGAGATGGGTGGCTAAATCTGCTAGCTAATGCCACACTTAGACGTGACCTTTCGTGCAGCAAAATGATATAGGAGTTTCCTTCTTTAAAATATAGCCTGTCTATTATCCTGAAGGGAGACCCCAGAGGCAACTAGTCCCTCTGGTGCTTGTGTGAGGCTTTTCTGTTAAAACAATCCTCTTTGCCCCTCTTATCTCACCAGACTATCACAAGAGAAACTCCGAGAGCCTTCAGAAAGGGAAGCTGAACTGAGTTTTCAAATTTTCGTATGCTCTGTGCTCAAAGGGAGTGGGAGCCCACTAGTAGCTTTTTACTGCCTTCCTAGAAGAAGTAAAAGAAATGAGCACACTTGTAAAGAATGAAGGCTAATGTCCAATGAACACATAAAGAAGCAAGAACCGGAGAGGCAAGCAGTAAATATCACTTAGTTCAGGATGCTGCCAGACTTGCTGAGCAGGGCTGTGTATACAGAATTTTCTACTCTGTTGCTTTTAACCCTCTCTTTGGCGGTCTGGACTTCAGAACTTCTCTGTTGCATTAGGGCTTTCCTGCTTCTTAAGCTACACTTCTACCTCAATATAACGTGGTCCTTGGGAGATAAAAAATCTCACTGCATTATAGGTGAGACTGCTGTTATATCAAACTTGCTTTGGCCCCCCTTGTTCCCTGACCACCCTCTCCAGAGGACCCCCTCCCTAATCACCCCCAGAATCTCACCCCCTACCGAACCCCCCGACTGCTCCGACCTCTATCTACCCCCGCCCCCTGACAGGCACTCACTGGCAGCAATGGGGAAATGGAACAGCCTGGCCCCAGCCTGCTCCACTCTGCCACCTCCCAGCCATGATGCTCTGCTTCCTGCTGCCAGTAAGTGTGGGGAGGTTGGGGAAAGGATGCCCTCCTGCACTCACCTGCAGCGGGAAGCGGAGCGACATGACCCCAGCCCACTCCACTTTCCTTGCCCTTGTCATAAACAGATAGCTAAGGGTTAATGTCTCTTTCACCTGGAAAGGGTTAACAAACAACACCTGACCAGAGGACCAATCAGGAAACAAGATACTTTCAAATCTCAAGGGAGGGAAGCCTTTGTTTGTGGGTTTTGGATTTGGCTTTGTTCTCTCTGGGTCCTGGACAGGACTAGAGGTGCAACCAGGTTTCTGAAATCTCCCTGCTACAGTCTCTTATCTATTCAGAATAGTGAGTAAGTAAAAAGGCGGTTATAGTCTTTTTTCTTTGGTTTTCTTATGTGCAAATGTGTAGTTTGCTGGAAATATTAAAATTGTATTTTTCTGGATAAGGCTGTTTATCCATTTTCTATAAGCTAATAGACCCTGTAATATTTCATCTTGATTACAGAGACAATTTTTTATGTTTTCCTTCTTTTTTAAAGTTTTCTTTTTTTTTGGAAACTAATTGATCTTTTGGTTATCTTGTATAAAACACCAGGGAATTTGTGGGAGAAAGAAAGACAGGGGGGAGGGGAAATATGCTCTCTGTGTTTATCTCTCTCTACGGAAGAAGAGGGGGAAGGGAAGTGGGTTATTTCCCTTTGTTGTGAGCTCAAGGAATCTGAGTCTTGGGTCCCCAGGGAAGGGTTTGGGGAGACCGGAGCTAATCAGGGGCTCCACCCAAAGTCCTGATTGGTGGCAGCACTACAGGATCTAAGCTGGTAATTAAGCTTAGAGGCATTAATGCTAGTATCTCATTTTCTGGACTCTAAGGTTCAGATTTGGGAAAGAATACTATGACAACCCTGGCTCCAGCTGTGTTGCTAGGGGGTGGCTGGGGAAAGGTCCTGCACTCACCTGCGGTGGGAAGTGGAGTGCCATGGCTGGGAGCTGGTGGAGTGGAGCTGACTGGGGCTGGGCTGCTTCACTTCCTGCTTCTGGTGAGTGTGGGGAGGTTGGGGAAAGGAAGCCCTCTGCACTCACCTGCGGTGGGAAGCGGAGTGAGGCGGCCCCAGTCCGCTCCACTCTGCCAGCTCCCAGCCGTGGCGCTCTGCTTCCTGCCACCAGTGAGTGCAGGTAGGTTGGAGAAAGGACGCCCCCTGTACACACCTGTGGCAGGAAGCAGAGTGGAGCAGGCTGGGGCTGGACTGCTCCGCTTCTGCCACTACTGGTGAGTGTGTGGGGGGGATCCCTTCCCCCAAACTTCCTCCCCCGAGTGACACGGCTGGGGCCGGGGCGAGGGAAGCAGAGCAGGCTGCTCCTGACCCCCTGCTAATCCCCCAGGCCATTCTGGGACTGCAGGGTCCCCAAAAGTGCCCTCCCACAGCCCCTGCCCCCTAGACCTAACTGTCCGCGAGACCCTCTGCCTCTTATCGAATCCCTTGGCCCCAGCCTGGCCCGGCACCCTTAACATGCTGCTCAGAGCAGCCTGTCAGAGCTTTACTGCCTTGTATGCGTTATATTGGGGTAGAGGTGTACTTAAGCTCTACACATACTCATAGACTCTAAGGTCAGAAGGGACCATTATGATCTTCTAGTCTGACCTCAGGCCACAGAATCTCACCCACCCACTCCTGTAACAAACCCCTCTTCTTGAGGATCTCAGCCTCTACTTGAAAATGCACAAAATTTCCCACACGCTCCCAGGTGTTAATGCCCCATGCTACACTTTTTTCCAAGGCTTTTAGACAGTGTAAAACCTGCATGTGCTCAGGGCCCAATCCTAATGTGTGCTGAAAAATGCTTGTGAGGTATTGTGGCCTCTACTTTCATTGACGTTGTGGGCACTCAGCACCCTGCAGGATCAGACTCTAACAACTCACTGTGATCAGTAGATTTTTGTGGATGCAACTATGCATGTGCACAAGTTTTGGATAATTTAAAGGGCATGTGCAAGTGTTTAATATTTTTAGCAGGTATTTGCATCTGCAAAGCCCAGGTAATGTGCACACATAAATAAAGGCTGGAAAATATATCACTCAGTACCTTCAGCCTTTTATCCCCTTTACTGTGTGACCAGTCTGTGCTTCTGCAAATTGCTTTCCCTTCACATCCTTGGCCACCCTCATGTCACTTTCATATGAAAGACTGGCCAGTGCACTCAGTGTCTTCAGTTAGTCCCCATCTAAACTCTGTATCTTATGTTTCCTGCAGTGGTGCTGACAATGTGAAGTGCAGGTTAAAAATAGAAATAAAAATGAATCAAGGAAAGCAATCAGAACACCTAAAATCAAGCAGTATCTTTAATCATTAGTAAAAAAAAAAGTATCAAGTGGTGTTTGATCACAATCTAAACAGCCTTTGAATTTGCAAATGACGTGCCACGGGGATATTTTTAGCTTGTGGTGTACCGAATCTGAGCAGGATGTTTTGCGTGTGTGTATTGCAGGTTATCACGTCTCACCTGATAAACTCTAGTTCTGCTTGAAGGTTTCACGGTGTATGGAATTATTATGTATGCAACAAGGTTTCCTCTTGTGGACCTCAGTGGTAGTTTTTATTCAAAGACAGATATTGAGTGATTCTTGGAAAGCTATACTGGAGGAAAATAACATATCTGTTGATTTATGTAGGTGATTAAAATAACCTAATGAAAAGTTTTGAGCTGAGTGCGTTTGCCTTTTTCAGCTGTTCTCGTGGTAATAGTTCCCCCTTAAAATTTGTTCCCAAGCCTAGGGTATTAAAGTTCCAGTGACAGGATGGATGATATTAAATATGAATTTCTATTAAGTGGCAGGCCATAACTTTAACACGCAGTTTGCTAACTGTAGAACAGCTCTATTCCCATCACCATGACTACTTTAGTACATTTAAAAGATGATGGCCCCTCCTCCCTTGGGCCAGCTAAAGATGTACTTACTGGCCAGCTGAACCAGTTAATCACTGCTGCTATCGGACTTGCTTGACCTTCCCTGATAAACATGAGTGAGAGGGGAGCACTTCTAGGCTAAAGACTGAAACAGATATGTCTCCATTTATGTGTGTGATTAGCTGAGACTTAGTCACACACGTCTTTACAAAATAAATTCTGGTTTAGAGCAAGAGCCTGGGATAGTAGGTTTGGAGACAATGCTCCAAATCTAGTATTGGGTTAAATGGGTATAACCACCATTAAATTTGACGGCTCATTTTGCTCAATGGGTGATGAGCCTGCATATGCAGGTGCTGAATCTGACCCAGTGTGTTTGGGTTGGCATAATTCTGCTCCCAGACTGGAAGAGTGAGAGCTTGTCTGTGCCCTAAGATGTGACACCACTGGAGCCAGCATACCAGGCTCAATGTCCTGAAGTTCACAATGCCAAGCTGTGCAGAGAATTGTGTGTTCTGACTTCCTGTCAGTTTCCCCAGTATCTACTGATCTCTAACATCAGTCAAATGAACAGGTAATATCACAGAAAGCCTGATCCTTACACCTACTGAGCAATAACTTACACTACAAGTGGGCTTACTGAAATCAGTGTGAGTTCTTGAGTACTAAGGGTCTGATCCCGTTCCCATTGGTCTCAGCTAGAGTTAGATCAGGCCTTGAAATATTGCCGAATATGAACAAAGGTGTTTAGAACTGGGCTCTGAAGTTAACAAACTGCTTTGATGTTCAGATAGAGCTTTCTCTACCTACATGTCATTTTCAGTTTGATATTTTGGGAGCTCTGACCACATAGTTGTCATAGGAACTATTTTCTAAACAGTATGTTGACTTATTCCGTGAGGCAGCTTATTGTGTTATCAAGTGCTGACAGCAAAATGTGACGAAGGATTTGCAAATCTCATCAAGGTACCTACGGCAGTCACTTAATTACAGTTTCAGATGTAGATGTATTCTCTCTGCGAAAGTGAGTGTGTATTTTGGTTGGGAAAAGATTTCGAGATTAAGATGACTTGTGGTATAGGAAAGATTCCTCTTGCTACTTTATGGGTTTAATTGTACACACCTAAGTTTTATGTGTGAAAAACCAAAAAAACAAACAAACAAAAAACCTTAAAAGTATCCTAGATTATTATTGATGGAGAATTAAAATGCTTTGGTTTATGGGTCGTATTTGCTTTTATATGCCATTTATTTCTTTAAGTTTACAGATCCATAAATAAGGCGTGTCATTTTATAGACAAAAGACAAATCCAGTCTCAGTGGTGCAGTCTAACTCTGATTTAATTGGAATTACTCCAGATTTATACTCACATAGCAGAGAGCAGGGTGCAGATCAGACCATCGTCTGTGCCACAAAGGATTTACAATCTCAGATTGGATTTCACGTGACCAGGAAAGCCAGGGAAAATGTGTTAAAGCTAGTAGAAGAAAGGAGGGCATGAGATATGATAAGGGCTTGTAGTTGTTTCATTTAGTGAGGAACATTCCGAAAGGGCCAGGGCTTTGGGTTTTAAATAGTGGCTGCTTCAGAATATGGATGGTTGATAATGGATTTTTTTTGTGCGCTGGCTTTAGGAGAGGGAAGGAGAAACTGAGGTGGAGAGAGGAGGAAGCCAGCTGTGGGTGGCAGGGAAGGAAAGGGGGAAGGTTGTTGGGAAAGACACGCAAGGAAAGAGAATAAGTATAAACGTGGTGCTAGTGGGGGCAAGGAGAAGGATAGGTAGGTGTGAATGAAGCCAGATAAAGTGCTCATTGCAGCTTGATGTGGTGGGTCCTTGGATGGCAGAAAAGAGGTGGTTGTCCCTTTTAAAGTCCCCTCCCCAGCAATTCGTTCATTGGAGAGGAGCAGGAAATGGCTGGACAAGGTCAGAGGGTGGGGAGAGCACTGCCCATCTTGCTGACGGAAGAGTGGGGGGTATTTTTACCTTGGGGAAGCCCTGTACAGAGGTGTCCTCTCTGATTTAAGGAAAGAATTGATTACCTGGGAAAGAATTGATTACCTAGGCAGCTAAGCATAGTTGCTGGCTCTTCCTTGTGGCAGAAGTCCAGTGCAATCACTTGGTATGGAAGGGGTATGGTTATTGGATAAAATGGATGGAGACTGAGTTTGAAGGGAAGCTTCTCTTAAGGGAGATGAGGAAGGGGTTTGGGGCTCCTATGTCTGGTACAGTGGGGAGCTCGCCCCCTTCTTTTATCGCCCCCTTTCTTATGGCAGGGGAGGGCGGCAGGGTTACTGTAATAAGCCTCTGTCCCAAATCTGGACATTAGCGTCCAAAATCTGGGTGCTTAGCATGAACCTCCAAGCGTAATTACTAGCGTGGATTTATGGCTGCCACCAATCAGGATTCTGAGTCTGATAAACTCTCTGGTCTCCCAAACCTTTCCTGGGGACCCCAAGACTCAGATCCTGGACTCCAACAAAGGGAATAACCCTTCTTTCCTGCTCTTTACTTCCTCCAGATTTTCCCGCCCTGGGATACTAGGAGATTTCCCTGCTTCAATCCCTTGAAACACAAAAACAGAGAGGAGATTTACTTCCCCTCCTTCTTCTCCCTCCTCGTCTTCCCTGAGAGAGACAGTACTCCTGGCACAGAGATTCTATCCCCTTGTTAACTAGAAAAGAAATCCAACAAGTTTTAAAAGAAAGCTTTATTAAAAAGAAAGAAAAAACACATGACATGATCACTGCATCAAGATGACATAACGCAGGTATTGCTTAAAAGAAAATATGAATATATCAGCCTTATTAAAAGATATCAATTAAACATCCAGCAACTCCACACATGTAAATACAAAATACAATATAAACCTATTGCTTTCCTTTGTACTCACAACTTGGGAACAGAAGGGTAGAAAGACTTGGAGATAGAGAAAAAAAAGCTCTTCTCTCATAGCGAGAGAAAAAACAGGCAGACAAAGACAAACACACCAGAAGTCCTCCCTCACTTTGAATCTGGTTTCCTGATTGGTCCTCTGCTCGGTGTTGGGTTCCCTTTGTTAACCTTTACAGGTAAAAGAAACTTAACCCTAGCTATCTGTTTATGACAGTTCAGCAACAGAACAGCTGGCACAGGCTGGAAATTATGGAGGAGATGATGACCTGCACTGTACAATTTATCACTGGCTACTCCCAGATATTTAAGTGAATACAGTTGCAGCCTGATTAAGCTGCATCCCTGGCTCTTCCAGCTGGATAATGGGAGCCATTGGTCTGCTTGCAGTAGTGATCACTGTCCTGGTAGGGAGGGTGTGCAGCACAAGGCACAAAGAGGAGTAAAGCAAGCCTCTGTGAATGCTGGAGATTCAGTACCTAGGTTAGTACTAAAAGACCCTATAACACTCAATCAGACTGTGAATTTTTGAATGAAAAGTTTTACGTTGTTCCTTTCATGAATAGCACGTGAGTTTCACAGAGTAGGAAAGGCTAGCAAATCTATTTTCTCTGTTATTTTTTTTGTTGTCAAAATCCTATATTGGGTGGCTAGAATTGCCTCTCCATTCTTGCCGGTGGTGGGATTCAACTGTGGCAAGTTATTTGCTTAAAATAGCAGTGACCTACCTGTGTGTACCTGAATTGCTAAGTCATTTTAGATGCTAAGAAGGCATACAATAATGATATTAGCATAAACTTAGCACTTTGTGCTATTGCTTTTTTTTTTTTTCAATGAGGGGCCACGCTTGTGAAGTAACAAAAATTACCAAGAGCTATGCAATAATACTAGCTAGGAAAGGAAGAGGAGAAGAGCATACAAAGAAATGATGCTTATTCAGGTCAAGGTTTTGTTATCAAAGCAAACCTTTGAGAAAATATACAAGTTCAGGTCATATTTGCTCCATATTTTTAAACATCCTTAGCTCCATTCCTCCTCTCCCAACAACTCTTATATAATTTGTTCTTCTTCCTTCAAAGAGCAATAATCATAGACTTTTTAAGGTCAGAAGGGACATTATGATCATCTAGTCTGAACTCCTGCACAAGCGAGGCTATAGAACTCACCACCACTCCTGTATCAAAATTGTGTCTGAGCATTGAAGTCTCAATCATGATTTAAAGACTTAAGGTGCAGAGAATCTTCCAGCAAGTGCCGTGCCCCACGCTGCAGAAGAAGGAAACCCCCCAGGCCCTCTTGTCAATCTGCCCTGGAGGAAAATCCTTCCAACCCAAATTATGGCATGACTCAAACCTGAGCATGGTGGAGAAGCTCACCAGCCAAACACCCAGGAAAGATTTCTGTAGTAACTCAGATCACCCATCATAACATCCCATCACAAGCATAGGGCATATTTACAAATAGTTAACGACCAATTAATTGCCAAAATTAGCTATCATTATACAATCCGCAATAACTTTATCAAGCTTATCTGAAGCCAGATATGTCTTTTGCCCTGACTACTTCCTTGGAGGCTGTTCAGAATTCCTCTCTGATGGTGTAGAAACCTTCATCTAATTCAAGTTAAACATTCTGATGACAAATTTAATCATTTTTCTTGTGTCCACATTAGTATTGAGCTTAAATAATTCTCTCCCCCTGGTATTTATCCTCTGATATATTTGTAGAGAGCAAATCATTCTCCCTTCAGCCTTCTTTTACTTAGGCTAAACAAGCAAGCTCTTTGAGTCTCCTTTCATAGACAGGATTTCCATTCCTCGGATATTCTAGTAGCCCTTCTCTGTACCTGTTCAGTTTGAATTCATCTCTTAACATGGGAGACAGAACTGCACACAGTATTCAGGTGAGGTTCAACAGTGCTGCATAACGGATTAACGCTCCTTAACTCTATACTGGAAATACCTTGCCTGATGCGAATCCAAGACCGCATTAGCTTTTTTCAGGCCCTATCAATGGCTGGCTCATAGTCATCCTGTGATCACAATATTCAAGGTTCTCTTCTTCTCTGTTACTTCCAACTGATGCGTCCCAGCTTATAGACATAATTCTTGTTAGTAATGCCCTAAATGCATAACCTCTGCACGTTTCACTATTAAATTTCATCCTGTTATTAGCGCCAGTTTCAAGGTCATCAGATCTTCCTGTAAGATATCCCAGTCTTCTCTGTATTGACATAACCTCCTAGCTTTGAGTCATGCCGCAACACTTATTGGCACATTCCCCTTTTGTTTAAAGGCTCAGTAATAAAAAGATTAAATAGATTGGTCTAAACCGATCCTGAGGAACCACGAGTAACTCCTGCGCGTGACAGTTCACCTTTCACTACTGACCGTAGTCCTCCTTTAACACAGTTCCTTATCCACTTCAATTCATATTGTCCATTTTTCATTTAGCTAATAATTCCCATGTGGAACCATATCAATGCCTTACTGAAATCGAGGTAAATTCGAGCACCTGCATTTCCCTTGTCTAAAAAATCTGTTCTTTCAAAGAAGGAGATCAGGTTGGTTTGGCACGATCTACCTTTTGTAAAACCATGTTGTAATTTGTTCCAATTACTATTGACTTCAATGTCCTTAACTACTTTCACCTTCAAATTTTTTTCCAAGACCTTGCATACTACAGATGTCTAACAGGCCTGTAGTTACTCAGATCACTTTTTTCCCCTTTCTTAAATATAGGAATTATGTTAGCAATTTTCCAGTCATACAGTACAACCCCTGAGTTTAAAGATTCATTAAAAATTCTTGCTAATGGGCTTGCAATTTCATGTGCCAGTTCCTTTAATATTCTTGGATGAAGATTATCTGGGCCCCTCGATTTAGTCCCATTAAGCTGTTCAAGTTTTGGCTTCTACCTCGGATGTGGTAATATCTACCTCCATATCCTCATTCCCATTTGTCATCCTACCATTGTCTCTAAGCTCCTCATTAGCCTCATTAAAGACTGAGGCAAAGTATTTGTTTAGCTATTGGGCCATGCCTAGATTATCCTTAACCTCCACTCCCTCCTCAGTGTTTAGCAGTCCCACTTCTTCTTTCTTTGTTTTCTTCTTACTTATATGGCTATAGAACCTTTTTACTATTGGTTTTAATTCCATTTGAAAGGTCCAACTCTACATGGCTTTTGGCCTTTCTCATTTTATCCCTACATGTTCTGACCTCAATAAGGTAGCTTTCCTTGCTGATCACTCCCATCTTCCACTCCTTGTAGGCTTTCTGATTTTTCTTAATCTCTCTGAGATGCTTGCTCATCCAGCTTGGTCTACAACTCCTGCCTATGAATTCTTTCCCCTTTCTTGGGATGCAGGCTTCTAATCATTCAGTGTCATTAAAATACAGTGTGCGCTATTAGAATTGCATTTTCCTTACCATTAAGAGCAATCTTTATGGTGTATGGAAGTTTCACAATAAACCATATCATCTTTTTATTATTATTATTATTATTATTATTATTATTATTTTATTTTATTTAAAATTTCACAAAAGTGAGAAGAACAAATCCTCAAACTACTTTGAGGATCTGATTAGCTTTCAAGGTGAAGCTGTATTATAAACAGAGTATTGATTGCTTGACAGTGCTAAGAATAGTGGACTAGCTAAATGGTTTGTTAGCATGTGGAAAACTGAGCAACATATTTTACTGCTTCTGAAACTTCAGTGCCAAATATTGCAAGAAGTATGCTGTTATAAAGAATGGGGAGACAGGCTGTTTTGGCAAGAAAAAATGTATGTCAGTATATGGTGCTGGGAGAGGGGGATAAGGATATGTTCATCTGTTAGTGTACAACTCTTCAGAGCAGATTTAACCTACAAATAGAACCCTTAAACATATTCCTACAGCCAACAGGAGCCATATTTCAGACAGCTTATGTTTGAAAGCCATGCACAATTATATACCTATTTTGAGCAGGCAGTTATTATGTTTGCTAATATGAATTGCATAACGGCAAGCATAAATGCATCCTATTAGCTAATTTTGAAGACAGCTGTCTGGTTAGCAAGTACAGCTGCAGTAGTTTTTCTGCATGCAAGTTTAGCATACAATTGCACAGCTGAACTGATAATATAGCCCCAGAAAGGTTGCAGTCACTCTTCCAGCTGACTACAAAGGGGGAGATTCTCTAGTTGCACCAGGAGCAGCTGCTGTTAGGCCCAGGTTATGACTGGCCCTGGCTGGGGGCATACGGGGAAAGGGAGGATTCAGGTGTTACCCTGAGCTTCAGAACCCACACTGGGGCAACTTAACTATTTCAACTCCCTGTGGTGTCAGGAATAAATCAATAGGAACACAGCAATTCTGTCTGATCAAAGATTAAATGCAAGTAAGTGTGCTCTTGTCTAACACTGCAGTTTATTAGATGTAAGCACACACAGGCATAAGCAATAGGTTTAGAGCATCCCAGATATATACCTAGCATCTGGAGCAGTATTGACTAATTAACAGCAGGTTTGCAGTGGCCAGTTGCTCAGCTGCCAGGGAGAAAAGGTGTCAGGAAAAACCCCTCTCAAGATGGCATCAGAGGACTGTTCCAAAATACACACTATTAGCTAATATTTTATAATTAACTTCTACAAAACACATAGGTCAAAATGACCCCTACTGGATCATCACTTTTCTAACTTTCAATAAACTTTTAATATCGGGGGTATCTAGATTCAAGGTTTTCCAACCATCAAGGTTTTCAGTCTCAGGTGTTCACTTGTCCGTCCCCTCCTCCTATTCTGATTAGCAGAAATTGTAGCTAGTTTTGATCTTCCTTCTGAAAGCCTGTCTTCAAATTAACCCTTAACAATGTCGTGTTCTATTTCATTAATTCAGAGTGGCTGAATACACTCAATATGGTTGCAATTAACTTGATCACATTCTGGGGTATAAACACCTCTCAAATTCAGGGCAACACAAGGAGCCTTCCAGTCACAGTGGGAGTCCCCATGCTTGGTGGAGTGCAGGAGCGATCCCTCTGGACCGTGGGGGATAGAGGACCAACACTGCATCCTAAGAAGGGCAAAGAGGAGGCAAAACCACTGATGGAATGGATTGAGCCTTGCTGGGACTGTGTGTCAAATAGCTTTGCTGTCTTGATCTACTGACCTGCAAGGTATCTTTCAAACACCGTCTTTCACGTTTCTGTAGAAAGATGAATAGAAAGCAGAAAATCAATGCAAGTATCCAGTCCCCATACTCAGGCTCTGTTACAGCAGATGTTCCCCTTGAGGGTGCGATCACACCTTCCCACGTCTTTACAAGTGTAAAGTCAACCTTCTGGCCTCCTTCTGAGGTTTTTGCCTAACATAGGAAGTGCTAAGTGTCAGGTGCAATTCAAGAATGACTGCCTCCCTGGCAAAACCATTGGGACAGAATCCAAACTGCACTTTGGTTTAAAAAAAACAACAATAACCCCCCCCCCCCATTTTAGAATAAAGAGGTGTCTCCCAAAGATAAACGGTGAGGAGGGAGAAACCACAAAAATGCAATTTTTATCTTCACTGTTCAAAAATCAATTCCCTTATTATATTATCCAGTTTTACACAGTAGCTGAGAAATCCAAGTGATCCATTTTGGGTTTCTGATGGATATGCCATGTAACTTCTTGTGTGAAAATGAAGCATTTCCTGTGTCTTGCTAGATTAATCCATTTTTATGATTGTTCGTAATGTGGAGAAAATGTTTTTCTACATTTGGTTACACCCTTTTCTTATTGGGATGTTTTCCTCTATGATGATCTGACCTAGTCTGTCCATAGAAAGACTTCACTGGGGCATTTTCTTCTCTTGAACAGATAATTTCCCCCTCCATGTATTTGGATGTCAGCCTTATAAGGAAACACACACTAAGGAAGTCACTGGAGTGTTTCTCAAGAAAACTTTTCATTACTGAGGAATGTTCCCATGCTGCTTGTTCTTGAAGAGATAGTGGAGGTCAGATTCAGAAGAACTTCTGATAACTTTGGAGTGAAATTTATCCTTTAGTCAGGGCCCCTCCAGAGAATCTATAGGATCAGTTTGGGGAAAAAGGTCTTAATTGTTCAGCTAACTTCTGTGCACAATGGCAGTGCTTGCATGTCATGAAATCAAACGTGTACGAATAGACAGTTACATGCATTTGAGCATACCAATGTAACTCTCTCCCTCTGCTGTGTTGGCGGGGTGGGGTGGGGTGAGGAGGAAGTTACTAAAAGTTAGAATTGCTTAGGCCAATTACAAGAAATCCATCTGTTTCCAGGGAAGTTAGTCTAATTGGCAGGCACTTGGTCAGCTCACAGTGAGGTGAATGAGCCCATTCAATATCCTCGTAAAACACCATGGACATCTTAGGAATGTCAGCGAGTTTCCATTGAGCATTCTCAGTGGGGGAAGCTAACACTTGGTAATCAGATTGAACTGTTTGTGCCCAAGGTAGCAGTATGAGGTGGTTGGTTGGTTGGTTATACCATTTGATGACTCTAATGACCACGGATTAATTACTCATGTCAACAGAAGTTCTCATCTGCCATCTTGAATCCATCTGTAACCTCTTTCCTAATGATGTTTACTTTAACTGGTGTGGTGTTATAAACAGGTGTTGCAATGGGACTGATTGAAGTTGCAATTCCAGGGACATGGCAATTGGAGAATCTTGCCCTGTATCAGAGGGTGGTAGCCATCAGCACTGCAGTTGTATCATGCTCCTTCAAGCAGAGAATAGGCTTTTATACAAATTTTTAAAAAGAAAAGGTGAACATTTTTAGGTTACAGCTGACTTTAAGTACAAGAGATGCTCAAAAGTTTCTGAAAGGTTAGGTTTAAAAGGTCACAAATGCATTAGTATGAACATTGAGTATCAAGTTGATTGTAAATACAAAATTAACTCCCTGGTCTAATGACTTTCCTAGAGTTAAATTGGGTGAATTAAAGATGGAGAGGCCATTTCATGCTTGTGTAAGTTTAAAGCTTGCGCCTTAGTATTTAAATGTATTTTTTCAGTTGAGATCTAATATAGTCAAGATTTCTGTAGCTCTCTTTGTGATGCTTTGAATTCACTTTTGACAAAGAATTTACCTAGCTCTCTACTGCTGCTAGGTAAATTCAGAGGGGGTTATATTTGCCAATTCTGATTTTTCTTTTCTCTTCTTTTTCTTTCTGCAGCTAAACATCCCTTAGGGGTATGTGCTGTTAAACAGTTACTGGAAAGATCTTGACACTTTGAGTTTGAGGCAATCTGGGTGGGGTTATAGTGGATAAGAAACAGTCAGCAGGGGGTGTAATATGCTCCAGTTTGAAATTTAAAATCTACAGAGCTTTTTTGTTTAAAAATACATTTGTAGAGAAGAAAAAGAAATTCTTAGTTTACTTTTAAGTGATATGTGCTTACGCTAGTGACTCATGTATTTATTCTATAACCATTTGACATCATAAAGAGATCTGTCTCACTCACCCATCTAATTACTCCCAGTCCTCCATAGCTTGGTTCCTGAAATGTTTCATTCTCTAGCTCACCGAGGGAGTGGCTTTGCACTGGTGGTCCATAGCAGTGGTGGGCAACCTGCAGCCTGTCAGGGCAAGCCGCTGGCAGGCCACCAGACAGTTTGTTTACACTTGCACAGCTGCCTGCAGTTCCCAGTTCTCGGCCAATGAGAGCTGTGGGAAATGGTGTGGGCCTGGCTGCCACTTCTCACAGCTCCTATTGGCTGGGAACAGCAAACTACAGCCGCTGGGAACTGTGGGCTGTTGTGCAAATATAAACAATCTGGCAGGCCACTAGTAGCTTGCCCACCATTGGTCTATAGTGTGAGAGCCACTGGTCTAAGCTAGTCAGGGAGGTTTGAGGTATTCCGGAGATAGTCTAGAGTTCACATAGTCACTCATATACAAATACACTTTGTACAACTCCTTTAGAAAGTAAGTCTTTTAAGGTGCAGGTTGTCCCTTTTGTGTGTCTGCAGTGCCAAGCAAAAGGGCCTTAGTGAGTTGGAATCCAGTGTTCTGCACTATAGCACAATCGTATAGGGACGGCAAGGTTAGGCTATGAGGAACTGATCGTGTACAGGTTGTTTCTGTGTATTCAGATATAAGGGTTTTTAAGATGTCCTAATTTTGGTAAATACAACAAAATAAGTATGTTTTTCTTGGTGGGTACTGTGTTTTTCTGACTCCTTGGTTGGTGTAATCTCTGACTCGGAGCAAATATGGTACATTTTAGCCAGGTTGCCATGAGTCTTGGAGCAGGGTGTCAGTGGATTTTTAGCAGGGACAGCATCCTATGGGTCTTCTCCACCACTTCACTTCCCCATAAATATGGTATCTTTGTGCCTGATCTGTGGAACTCTTAACAGGGTGGCAGTTAAGTTATGTTGCAGCAAAATGGCTGCAGTGACTTGGCCTGATGAATGAGAGAAATGTCTATGATAAGGTGACCAGATAACAAGTGTGAAAAATTGGGATGGGGGGTGGGTGGGTAATGGGTGCCTATATAAGACAAAACCCTGAATATCTGGACCGTCCCTATAAAATTGGGACATTGGTCCCCTTAGTCTATGATGGGTGTTGCACTTTTGCTATAACCTACAGGTATTGCTCTGAGAAGAGTTTATTTTCCACTTCTGTTTTGTCTCCTTCAGGATTATGACCAGTGAGTAGGAATGAGGCCTGAACACTGCATTTGAGCTACCCAAATTTGGAGATGGGCTTGGACTAGTCCCTAACAAGAAGAAATGACTTATCAGTTAACTTTTGGCATCAGAACAACTCTTAAAGAAAAGAGAAGAAATATTTGTCTCACGTGCATCTTAACATACAAAGCATGTTGATTTGGCAGCTAATATATTCAATTTACTACCATAAACATGAATCAAATTCTTTTTTTGTCTGCACAGTTCTTGTCTATTGTATATTCACTGCAGAAAAAAAATAGAGCTGGAAAAAGATGAGTTAATTTTTAGGCAATGGAACATAGTAATTAAAAAAAATTCTGAAGCTATTAATTACCAGTCTATTAGCATATTATGAGCGCCAAAGTTCTACTTACTATATAATTGCATAGTCTGTCTGGCAGGCAGATGTACCTATTTTTACCACTAATTAATGGAATATTATGGAAGAGGTAGTGAATTAATTGTACTTCAAGATTTCTTTATTGAGAAGTTAATTGTGTAAAGACTGTTGCAGCTGAAAGAGGAAGCAATGTTTATAACTAAATTTGCATTGTGCTCAAATAAAAGCTCAGGAAAACACATGGGCCACTTGAAGAATGTCATTGGTTAATGTGATGAATAGGTTAGTTGGCTTTCTGCCCCCTTGCAGCCATCTGCTAATGGTGGTGTAAAAATATATCTGGATGTTGCTCTGTGAGTAACTACCAAATAAACAAATACCTGGGTCTGAAAGAAGCTGACCGAATAGCAGGAGCTACAGCTTTGTAATACTGCTGTTTCTTGGAGTAACCTGACAAACCTGAGCTGAAAAAAGCCATCTTATTGGCTTTGTTTAGACTAGAGGTTTGTTTTATTGTAATTTGAGTTACAAGGCAACCACGAACTTTAATCTGAACAGATCTTCTGATGTGATCTGAGGAGAACACTTAGGAAATATTAATGGTCTGAGTCTTCTTTCACTTGCACTGATTTTTATATCTGTGTAAATTCACTGACTTCAGTGGAGCTACTCTTGAGTTACATCATAAATGAAAGAAGATCTGAACTCCCTGTAGTATTCTTTTACATTTATATTGGTGAGAATAATTTGGGGTGGTTTTGCCTCGATTTATTATACTTCACTGTTAAAATGAACCTCAGTTTTGTATTTCTCAACCTCAGATACAATTAGAATTGGGCCCAAAGTAAACTGCCGGATCCAAATATCCCTACCCTTGAAGAGCTTTGGAGTCAAATCTGAGGTTTGTGGTTTGGGCCCATCTCTAATAATATTTATAAAAAAACAGGTTGTTCTCTTCCATCCAAAGGCCTCAAAATACTAGACTGAGTGTAGTATAAGAATCTAACTTAAGAAAAAATAAAAGTGCTGTAAGAATCCTTCTGGAATCCCTATTAAGAGAAGAATTTCACAGTTCTTGTTGAACTCTATGAAATTCTGAACTCAGCCTGGGATATGCAAGATATACTAGCAAGTGAATTTCCATGATACTTTCAGCACCAGGTATTACATTATGTATCAATATGATGGTAAATATAGACCACCAAATCTGCCACCAATAGTCAGTTATTCATATGAGTAACCCCTTAAAAATCAATATTAATGGCACTTTACCTGAATAGGGATTGCAGAATCAAACCCTAAATGTAAGTTAATAAGCGGACAATTTTCTAAACATAAAACTTTGTCAGTTTAATGAATATATGAAGGGTCCATCATCAGTCACAGTATCTGGGTGTCCACTGCAGTGGAACGCTAAACTGTATTTTATACTATTCCACTACTAGGAGGCACTGAGCATAAATACCTTATTTAAACTAACCTCAGCCATACCTGGGAGAATGTTAAAGGGTTTTATGATTTGCGTACCTGGCTAAGAAGGAAGCTCTGTAGCCAGTCTATATCTAGTACAGAAACATAACATCCACCATCATAGTTGTGTCCATCCATCTATCCATCCAGAGACCTTCAACAGGAAGCAGGAGACCCTGGCACAGATACTAACAAGGGGAATTGCAGCTGAAAACTTCTGTTTGAAATACTCTGAAATATTGAAATGCCTGAAACTTTTGAATTGGCCTCATTAGCACTGATCCTCCACTTGGAAAGGCAACTCCCATCTTTTTATGTGCTGTAATATATATATACTGCCTACTGTATGTTCTACTCCATGCATCTGATGAAGTGGATTTTAGCCCACAAAAGCTTATGCCCAAATAAATTTGTTAGTCTCAAGTGCCAGAAGGATTCCTCATTGTTTTTGCTGATACAGACTAACACAGCTACCCCTCTGAAACATGAAACTTTTAGTTCTGATCATTTGTGCATAGTATTATCCATTTAGCCCACATACTCATGGAAATGTCATAAGTAGTTAAGACATGAATTTTGCATGCAAACATCAATTCTTTGGGTCAGATTTTTAGAATTCTAACTGTGTAGTGATTGTAGACACATGAGCCTACTTTGCATATGCAGAGACATTTTTATAAATTCCAAAAAATCTGTCCCATTAGTCACACAACAAAGCTAGACCATTTGTACAGAGCAGCACCACCATATGCTTGCATGGAGATCATGTACTCCTGAGGGCATTCTGCGCCAAAAAATTAAAAAAATCCTGTGCACAATATTTTAAAATTCTGCAAATTTTCTCAAATAAATGTGGAGGCTCCAGCATGGCATTGGGGAGCACAGGCCACTAGCTGCATAGAGGTGGGAGATCACTGTTCAGCTCTCCACCCCAGGGCATAGACTCGATGATGAGGCTGCACCCAGCCCTGACACAGAGCAAGGACCAGGTCTGCCCCAAGAACACCCCAGGCCTCTGCCCCTCTGTGCCAGGTGTATCAGGTTGTGGTCATGCAAGCTCAGCAAGCTGGGATCCAAGTATGGATGGGCTTAGTCTGGGGGGATTCAGGTGGGGGTTGAGAGAGTTCTGTATGGGGCAATCTGGGTGTGGGCAGCTCAGTGGGGTATCTGGATGTGGGGGGATCTGGATGCACAGGGGCTTCTTTGGCAGGGGAATCTGAGTGCAGTGGTAATGGGACTCTGCAGGAAGGTCTGGGTGAAGGTGTTGGGTCTCAGCAAGGGGTGTCTGCCTGAAGGGGATAGAGCTCAGCAGGGGAGTTTTGGTGTGGAGGGCTTAATAGGGGTCCGAATGCTGAGGGGAGTGGGGCTCAGTAGAGTGTGGATCCAGGTATGGGTGGCTCATCGGGGTGGTCCAGGTGCAGGGGGAGTGGGGCTTATTGGGGAGAACCTGAGGGGGGTGAGGCTCAGTGGGAGGGTCTGGGTATAGGGGTCTGGATGCACAGGTGTTGGGCAGATGGGAGATTAGCTCCCTGTACAGTGATCCCTCCCTCTATAGCTGAGGACAATGAGCGCAGGAAGTGTAGGGGGGGAATTTGCAGAGCTTCCTGCAGCCAGGGGAGAAAGCTGGGGGCTGGTCTGATCCAGCCCTGGATACTGTGCAGGGGAAGAGGAAGTCCTGTCCTCCACAGCCCAGCCAGGACTAGCAGCTGAGCCTGTTGCAGGGTAGGAGCCAGCAGCCAGCTCTTCCCCAGTCCTGCCCCCTACCCCACAGTGATTTACCTCTCTGCCGACTGCCCTGGGCACCTGAAACATACTGCTGGGGAGCGTCACATGACCGTTCTTGTTACTTTCCTTTGATTCCCTATCAGAAAGTCATTTTTCTGCTGGGAAGCAAAGAAATCTTCAGTGGCGCAGAGTTCCCCCAGGAGTAATCATATCATTGAGAGAAGAGGAGTGCTGAAGGGCAATGAATGTTAAGTACAATGGTGAGACCTTAAAATGGAAGCACAAACAACTAGTATGGTGCCTTGGAAAAGGTAAAATGGGTTGTGGCAAGAAAAACTCTGGTTGACAAAGTTCTGTCATTGGATATTTTGAGCTCATCAATAACGGAAACTTTTTAAGGTTCAATTGGATTTCTTCTCTACTTAAAATTTGACAAAACTTGTTTATTTTCAGAAGATATTTGTTCCCTTGAGGAGACCCAACACTCTTCAGTCAATGCTCTCCTAGCACTTGGCCCTGACAGTTGTTATTGCATGCCTGCCTTTATTATTCCTGTGCAACACAGAGGTAAAACTTGACAATTCTGATGATGCACAAAGTTGGATGCTATGAGAAACACTGTATGCCCCCAATGTTCTACATACTTAAAGGGACACTTTGAATATTGGCAGGTTCAAGTTGAACTTGCCCCACCGAGAGCCTTTTCCAAGAAAAATTCTTCCAGATTTCGGTGGGGGTGGGAGGGTGAATCTTCCCCCTCCCCCAATTTTAATACTGTTAAAATCAGTTTTTCTCCTGGCCAGCCTGTCATGGATGGATTTGTGAGCAGGCCTGGGTGTGTGACAGCACATGGCAGCACCATTCTGCACTGCATTCCTCAGCAGGTCAGAGACTGAAATATACCAGTCTCTTCCTCATCCAAACCTTGTCTACCCCAGGAAAGTCTGCCATGCTAAGAACAACATAGCACTCCAGCATGCATGTAGAGCATATTGGAGTGGTTCAATCTGAATACATGGAATAGACTTGTTTTCAGTGTAGATAAATACTGGTTTAGTATGAACCAGGTTAATATCCCTGTAGATGGTGCCATGATGACTCAGAAACAACTCACAGTGCCTGCACTCTACTGTCTATAGTGATTGCACATGGGCAAAACAGTCTAGTCAAGTGTGATGCTGTGTATGAGAGACGTGACCATTTATATCACAGCTACACAAATTTCCATAATCTTATACAAAGTGTATCATGTAAGATGTCAATGGAAAAGTTATGATTTGCTAAGTATGATTATACTGTTATATGCATGTTTCATTTTTGTATCAGAAGTTATGAATATTGGTTGTGTGCTTGTATCTTAAACCTGTGTTGGATTCCTGGAGAGCCAATGTGCAAACACTGCATAGTTCGGGGCTCGTGTTCTGCTACGCAGCTGGTTAAACTCTGCCCACACTAGACTACTAGTCACACAGCTCAGCCATGCCATGACAATCATCAGAGGCACACTGAAGCCAACAAAACCTCCACAGTTACCAATCCTAGCCAATATTCCTCCACCTGACATTCAGCAGTGGAAGGCAGACACCAAAGTGGTCATCAAGGTACAGCAAAAGCAACATGTGCAGAGGTGCTGGACAATTTGTTCAGTGGGGGTGCTGAGAGCCTTTGAAGCAACCTGCAACACCTCCACATGATGGAAACTACTTCAAGTCAGGAGGTGTGGCAGCATTCATGAACAGGTGCCACTCTTCAGGGTTATGAGGGCTGCATCCTGCCACTGACTGCATCCTAGAAATTCTGTCTGCTCATTACTGCCCACTATGCATTTTAAGAATCTCCCAGAATTCAGTGCTTTTGAGAGCGAAGTGGGAACCTGGAAGGTGAAATGGTTTAGAACAGTATTAGTATGGACAGGGAGCAGAACTACAGCATCTGAGTAAGACAACAAAAGGGCCAAATAGTAGTGGATTTGGTGATGAAAGCACTGCCCCACTAGAAATTGCCCCAGGATACCAAATAGCTGGATAAAGTCTTTCTATTACTACCAGCCTGGAATAGATTCAAACCAGCAATATAAATACACCCCCTTGCCCCATAACCCATTACCAACCCCCTGAACATCCAGTCCCATACCCTGCGGCAATGCGTTTTCAATAAGTGAATGAACTGAACCCAAATTCCACAAGGTATCTCAGTCCACCATCTCCTCTAGAAACTAAGATGGGGGACAAGGATTCAGTCATGCAGCTCAAAGTGTGTCTGCCTAGCAGTACTAAAATGATTTACCTATCTAAGGGCCTGTGTCTGCACCCAATTCAGAAGGCAGAGTGGATACATTTTAACTACCATTGGAGCAGGCCAGCACAGAGTGTTATTTTCTGTCTCCCTGTTTTCCTTTAGTCATTGGACATTGCAGCCTGAAATGCATTGTTTTCCATTAGGTCTTGCTTATAAGACTGGGCTCTTAAGAACCCCATTGGGCCATATTGTTCCTGCTCGTCCCAATGAACAAAACAAAACAAAACAAAAATCCACACACAGGATAAGCTGCAGAGTAAGATGCTGTCCGGTTGTTTGTTGAGGTCCCTTTCCTGTTCTAGGTCTATTGTCTTAGTAGCGTGCAGTCTTTTCCTCCATCCTCAAACCCCCTTCTCCCTCCCCAGCTCACAAATATTGTTTTCTGCCCCAGTCCTTATCTCTCTCTTATTCCCCTGGGTAACGGGTGTAGTGATATCTCTAGAGCAGCAGTTTTGTGCAATGAAGAGATTACTATTGTTGGTCTCTACTTTTTTAAGAATTAAGACCAATGATAGGTCCCATTTACAAAATGATCAGCTCTGCTTTCAGTCACCCCTTTGCCTCAATCTTATTTCCCCCAGAGGCATTTTCCTACTTTGTTTTGCCACACTTAATCCACCATTTTCCTTTAGGACACTTATGGCTTGACCCTGTGCCCACTCAAGTCAATGGTATAGCTCCTGCTTACTTCAGTGGCGCTGGATCAAGAAGTGAATTCTCCTTCTGGTTTCCAGGGCACATGGGAATTTGTGTGCCCTTCAGTCACACAATGGCCACAGTATGAACAGTAAAATTCTGCCAAGTATTTTGATTTGAGTGATTGACTTGCAAAGCAATGCCCCAAGAAGCAAGAGAGGGATGCGAAGCACATTAGCACCTTTTTGTTCATTTTATGCCCCATCAAAAGAGTTATGGATCACAGGGTCACACTCCTTTAGGATAACACCCCAGCATGCACTATCTTGGTGAGCTTATAACCATGGAGCTGCAGTGGAGAATGGAGCTGGCAGACCGTTTCTTTCCTATATAAAATATAATGCAGGTTCTTCAGCTGTATTTTAACTCTGCCTTGTGTACATAAAATAATTGGTTAAAACTTTACAGATCCCAGCTCTAGTCACTTTTATCTGCAGGAAAATACTGTACAAATACCACAGACCGATGTCACTAAGGATTTATTCATTGCTAATTATTTTGTGATAATTTTCTCAGTAAACATTACTTTCAGTTGAGTCATCCAGCTGCAGCTGTATCATTATCTTCAGCTAACTAATCCTCTGCTTTACTGTGATCCTTTTTAAGAAAAGGAGTGGATAGGGTAGTGAGAATTTGTATGAGATCATTCAGCACAGGAAAGGTGGTTGATAACACAAAATTAGCAGGTGATGGCAAAGGATTTTGCAAGGGTGTCTTTAATGTGTCCTGCATTGTCAGCTTGTATCTTGCAGAATAGCCAGTTCAAAAGACTGGATATTCCACCAACACAGATTGTATGTGAGAGACAAGTTATTATGCAAACACATTAACAGATTTGCCGTGGCGGTGGAGATAAGACATACTGCAATTATGATCATAAAAGCAATAGTTTTCAAAATAAAAAGTCAGTGAGCTATAAGTGAACAGCAAGGAAAAGGTATCGGGGCCCTTCAGAAATGGAGACTACCTTTGAAGTCCACAGAGACAAACAACAGTTTGTTCCAGAACCTGGAAGTCTCAGATGAGCAAAGCAGGACTTGGCATTGCAGTTGTGCTTGTTCAACTATGTTGCATCTAATATTCATCACAGGGCAGATCCTAAACTGGTATGAATTGTCATAGCATTAGTCATATTTCTAGTGATTTCAGTGACATTCACACCAGTCAAGGATCTGCCCCCATGAACTGAGCACGTTTTTTTTTTAATTGGCTGGTGTATAGCCACTAACCAACGTGATAGGGCAAGGCCAGATGGCTACAGTAAAGTACTGAGAAACAGGTATGTTAGCCCCAGGCTAAACAAATCCCTAGTACCCTGGTAACCAAATGGCAGTTGCTCCAGGTTAATCAAGGCACCTGGAGCCAATTAAGATCTTTCTAGAAGGCAGTAGAGATAGCTACTTTAATTAGAACACCTGCAGCCAATCAAGGCAGGCTAATCAGGGCACCTGGGTTTAAAAAGGAGCTCACTCCAGTCAGGCAGGGAGGAGCCAGAGGAGAAGGAGCGTGTGTGAGGAGCTGGGAGCAAGAAGGCAAGGAGCTGAGAGTGAGAGAGTGTACTGCTGGAGGATTGAGGAGGACAAGCGTTATCAGACACCAGGAGGAAGGTCCTGTGGTGAGGATAAAGAAGGTGTTTGGAGGAGGCCATGGGGAAGTAGCCCAGGGAGTTGTAGCTGTCATGCAGCTGTTACAGGAGGCACTATAGACAGCTGCGATCCACAGGGCCCTGGGCTGGAACCCGGAGTAGAGGGTGGGCCTGGGTTCCTCCCAAACCTCCCAACTCCTGATCAGACATAGGAAGAGCTGACCCAGACTGTGGGTTCCACAAGAGGGGAAGATCACTGAGGTGAAAAAATCCACCAATAAGCGCAGGACCCATCAAGGTAGAGGAGGAACTTTGTCACACCAAGTACAGTTTCTTCACACGTACATTATTCGTAAGTAGTCACTATTTGTTTAGAGTGTGATTTGGAACCTTCAAATTGTGCACATTTTAGCCTACAGGACCTATGATCTTATCACCCTCATCCTCTCCTTCCTTTCCATTGTTTATTACACTAACTTGTTGCATTTTGTCTTCAATGAGATTTGTCATGTCCAGATCTTCCTGTGTTTGCGCAGTGTGCAGCATAATGGGGATCTCTTCTGATTGTTCTCTTAAGCTATTTGTTCTTCATGGTGTGCAGCAAGTCTTGTAAATCACATGGTATTATTTCTGCTTCCCAATTTCACAAGCAACAGGGGAAGAAGGAACAAATAACACTTTTGACTGATTTTTTTGTTGTTGTTACTAGTCATCTTTTGTGCTAAAATGCATGAAACTTTCCAAATTTACAAACATATTGGTGACTATTGAGCAGTCATCCAAATATGCAGTCTGAATAAATTGATACAAATAGTAGCAAAAATAGAGGGTCCCCCCCATGAATACCACTTCTATTCCACTTGCTCTGCTCGCAGGTAGTCCCAATGACTTCCTTGAGTCTACTCCCGTGACTGGTAAGAGCAGGATTTGGCCATTGACTTGCTGTGTTAGGAACCCTGACTTTCCCTGCAAGTCTTCCAGGACATGAAAGACAAGGGAACAAGTGAAGAGGCATGTTGCCAATTACAAACAAACTCAGGAAGAAGCATGGAAAACCAATTCACCTTTGATGAAAAGGGGAATTCCCCTACATTTAAGCTATGTCCCTGCTCTAGCACTCAGGGAATTTAACTTTAAACACAAGGAAGCCAATTTTTAAGATGTTCAATCCATCCTCCCTGATTCCCAGTGAGACACATTCCTGATTCACCTAAAAAGATTGCATGATAGGGAGTGCATTGTGCAGAGACCATCGTGAACTGCTATAAAAATGGAAATGTCTCTGTTTACAGATTATTAGTATAATAAGACAGGAAACATGCAGCCAAACTCGTATCTGGTGTAACTTCACTGAAATCAACCTAGTTACAATAGGGTAGGAATTTGTTATACAGATTCATCACAACTAACAGGGTGACTTTGACCTTGTCTACACTACCTGATTAATTCGAATTTGTTTAAACCGATTTTATGAAACCGATTTTATAAAATCGATTTAGCGCGTCCACACTAGGATCCTTAAATTGATTGTGTGCATCCATGGTCCAAGGCTACCGTCGATTTCAGGAGCGGTGCACTGTGGGTAGCTGTTCCACAGCTATCCCATAGTTCCCACTTCCGGGTTGAGAGCCCAGTGCCTGATGGGGCAAAAAACATTGTCCCGGGTGGTGCTGGGTACAGCCTCACCCCTCCCTTTGTGAAAGCAGCAGCCAACCATTTCGCGCCTTTTTTCCTGGGTGAAGAGAGCAAACGCCATAGCACAGCAAGCATGGACCCTGCTGAGACCATGGACCCTGCACTGAGGATCCAGATAACGACAATCGTGCAAGTTGTAACAACCTCGCGCACTCTTCGTTGCTGTCTATGTGAGCATGAACTGCCATAATTCAGGAGAGGGGGAGGAGGAGGAGGAGGAGGAGGCAGCTACGACAGCGCAGCACGAGGCGATGGACGACATGGGAGGGGACCTGAATTCTCCCTAACCGCGCGGCCTGCATTTTGGACTATGCTGGTTACTGGGGCAGTCTACCAGCTTATCTTGAACGCCGATTTTGGCATGGGAAAACAAGCACAGACTGGTGGGACTTGCATAGTTTTGCAGTGACTGGGACGACTTCCCAGTGGCTGCAGAACTTTCGCGATGCTAAGATCATTCTTATGAACTTTGTGACTTAGTTTTCCCCTGCTCTGAACGCCATAATTACTAAGATTGAGAGCAGCCCCTCACAGTGGAGAAAGCGGAGTAGATTTATTGGCATAGGCCCTTGGAAGCTTGCACTCCAGGACAGCTACCGGTCAGTCGGGAATCAATTTGGAGTAGGAAAAGTCTACTGTGGGGGCTGGCTGCTCTAATGCAAGTAAGGCCAAAGGCAATCGTTAAGGTGCTGTACGAAAAGTTTGTGACTCTGGGAAAGGCTGCAGGTTGATTAGTGGATGGCTTTGCCTGCAATTGGGATCCCTAACCTGTGGAGGGCCATAGATTGGAAGCATTCCCTATCTGCCCAGCGACCAGGGCACCCAGTACGTGAACCGAAGGAGGTATTTCCATAGGCTTGCTGCAAGCACTGAGTGGGATCACAAGGGACTTTCACCAGGCAATTCCACGTGGTGATGGCCAGCGAAGGGTTCATGATCCGCTCGCGTTCTTTCAGAAACACAACTCTCTTTAAACGGCTTGCAGGAGGGAATTATTCCCAGACAGAAAATTAACGTTGCAATGTTTGAGATGACCTGTCGTTTATCCTGGGTGCCCAGCCTACCCCTTTGATTGCCATGGCTCATGAAGCCATACACAGGCAGCTTGGACACGTGGTCAGGGAGTGTTTAACTACAGGCTGAGCAGTGCATGGCATGGTTGGTGAGTGTGCATTTGGCCATCTTAAAGGGCGCTTCTATCAATTACATACTCGCTCAGACCTCAGCCAAAGAATTTGTCCGTTTTCTATTGCTGCTTGCTGTGGGCTCCAAATCCTTGTGAGAGTAAGGGGGAGACCTCTTCTGGCCGTGGAGTTGAGGCACACTGCTGGATACTGCGACACCGGCGATTAATGGTAGGAGCGGGCGCACGTGAAAAGTTGTTTCAGCGCGGGTCTGGGACTTGGGTACTCGGGTGTTGATGAAACAATTCTGCTCTTGACTCACCCCCCCTCTTACAGCTATGGAATAAGTCAGTTAAATATATTTGATAAAGCATTGGTAGGATCAGAATCATTCGGAACCCCCTGTGATTCTTGATTTAAAAGCTATTTAGAAGAGGCAAGATTATCTAGATCCTGCATGGTAGTAGTTGGGAGGAGGATCGGCGAAGAAAGGGGAAAAGCCCATTAAAGCACATTTCGCTTAATGTCAGCTTTTGGTCTGGCTGTCCATGGGGGTGGAGTGTGCTTGGTTAGCAGAAATCCGGTCCCCCCACGGCGTATTCGAAACACGTTCTGGGGGTGAGGGAGATATGTAATGTGGGGAGTTTTGAGGGTGGTTAAACATGGGCCTGCAGTGGCACTCTGTACAACCCCGCTGGCTGTTCCTGAAATCCCCGTATGCGCCTGAGGATCTCAGTGTTATCACGCAGCAGCCTCCAGCGTTGCACACGCCATTCGTGATCTTCCTGCCACACCCTTTGATCTTCCTTTGCCTGTCTTCCTGTCGCCACCTCGCTTCTCCTGCCTGCCATCTCTCATCTTCGAGCGTCTTCTCCTATTCACTTCCCGGTCACTGGCATCTTTCCTGATTTATGCTATCACTTTCCTTCAATCATTCTGATGAGCTCTGTCACTGTTGGCTTACTTCCATGATTTCTGAAAACATTTCATCTCGAGTTCTCTTTCTCTCCGCCTTTTAGCTAGCCTTTCCTGCATGGGGTAGGGAGTACAGAAAAGTGCAGAAGCTGCATGGGGGGAGGAATCTTGAGGACAGGGAAAGAGTATGTAAAAAGATAATTTTACAGGAACAATGATTGTACTCTATTCACAGTGAATAAAAACTATGCACCTTACATAGCACATGTGAATTTCACTACAAGGTCGAATTTTGCATCTTTTTAATACTGGAGGTGGCCTGTTGTCCCTGTGAGCACACTGCAGACTGCAGGACCGTCTGGCATCATAATTCAGCTTTCCATTGCGTCCAGTGGTAAGGCTTATGTGGACTTTCCAGGGTTATATCCCCAGTGACTATGATGCCTTGCCTTTTCGAAACATGGAAACCTCAAACCCCCCGGTTCTTTCCACTCCTCCCCCAGCGCATGGCTGCCTATCCCGTAAGCTAGTTGTTATTCATCTTCTTCCTTCCTTCCCCCCAGTCCCAAAGCGGTGGCTGGTAGTGGGAGATCCTGCTCGACCAGAGAAGCCCGAGTTTTGCCAGCTTTCCCTCCCCCCACCCAAAGCATGGTAGATAGCTGAGGAAGATTCCTGCTTGCAGAGAGCCGAGCGGCCAGCTTCCCTCCCCCGCACCCAAAGTGGCTGGGTACCTGGGAAGAATTTCCTTGCTCACCAGAGAAGCCCAGCACCAGGCCTTCCCTCCCCCACCCAAAGCGTGGCTGGTAGCTGGGAAGATTCCTTCTGCTCGAAGAGAAAAGCCAGCGCCAGCCTATCCTCCCCCCCACCCAAGCGTGGCTTGATTGATACTTACAAATGTACACTCACCAGAGGTTCCTCATGCGCTTCACTGTTGGATAGTGCTTTGGAGTTTGATTTTGTGGCTGGGTTTAAATTTCCTGTGCTCTCAACAAAGGCTTCTGGCTGCATGGTAATTGAGAGCTGTGTGCTATCAGCAATCTCTTCCTCCTCTTCGTCTTTCGTCATCTCTCCCTCAGAGATCCTCAGCCACGCGTGATATACAACCCTGGGACCTCTGAATCCACGGCCAGGGGTGGGGACTTGTTGCGCAGGCACCAACAATTGCATGCGCTCACATAGAAGCGGCATAGTTTTTCGGACCTGCTCCAGACTTCGTTTGCTCTCTGTTTTCTGGTACTGCCTGCCTCAGCTGGTTTCACTTGTAGTTCTGCCACTTGCACTGGTACCCTCCTGGCGTGTCCTTTTTGATCATAGCCTTGAAATTCTTTCAAAGATTCTTCATTTCGTCTTGACGACGGGAGGTTCTGTAAGCACTGAATCCTCACCCCAGATAGCGATCAGATCCAAGTACCCTCTTGTGTCGTCCATGCTGGTTGCTCTTTTTCTTATCTCAGGAGATGGATTGTTACTGTGCTGTTGAGCCCTGCGTGGTCACCTGTGCTGATCAGAGCTCCACACTGGCCAAACAGGAATAGAATCAAAAGTCCGCGGGGCTTTTCCTGTTTACCTGGCCAGTTGCATCGGAAGCAATTCTGACTGCTGACCAGATGTGGTCAGTGGTGCTCTTGTGGGATACCTCCCGTGAGGCGAGTACTTCGACTTTTCTGTTCCACACTACATAATTTCCGATGGTAGTTAAAAATCGATTTGTAGCTGTAACTTAAAATCGATTTTAGGGTAACTCCTGTGGTTTTGATGGAGTACAGAAATTGATTTAAAGAGCCCTTTAAATCGATTTACAGGGTGGTGTAGTGTGGACGGGTGCAGCGTTAAATCGATTTAAAGCTGTTTAAATCGATTTAACTGCGTAGTGTAGATGGGGCCTTTATAGTACTGCTGAAAGAGAGAATGATAATTTATTCTTATACTGATGTGATTCAGAATCAACAGGCTGCATTTCTCAAAGAGAAACTAACATGTTGTAGAAGGTTATCCAGTTACTTTATTTTCTTGACCAACTTAGTATTTCCCCCCCCCCGACACCTGACCTTTATGCTGAATGCATAACTCATAACCACTATCACTCTTCCTCAGTTCATTCACATGGCTTTTGTCTCACCAGAAAACATTCAAAAGACATTTCCTTTATTGTATTCAAAATACAGTTAGGTATTTGTCCAACATTCAAGAAAATTTTTCATTTTGCCAATGTTTATTTCAACCATATCATTCATTTTGTGGTTAGGCTGGACAAACAGTTTATGTTGGTCATGTATGATGCCATTCAAGCTATGCTAGCATACTCAGATCTGCTGGCATCTGGCTGGCTAAAACTATGATTGGAAGGAATAGGCTTTGGCAAACATGCTGTAAGTATCTAACAGGAGCATTGCAGAACTATTGTGAAGCCAGGATCCAGCTTTGGGTAATGCTTCACATGCATATGTGTGTCCGATATCCTAAAACAGGAGAGTGATTAGACAGCAAGATCTTATAGCCAGTAACTTGAAATGTCACTCATGTAACTCAGAGCAGAATTTGGTCCGCTAGGTTATATCAAGTGTTGAGATCCAGAATGTTAAATTCTTTCCAGTTCTCTAGAATAATCTTCAAAGGAAAAGATATGTGATTATTTAATAGGCTTTTCTGTAATGTCCTTACTTTCATCTGGAAAGCTAATGGATTGAATAATAAGCCTCTAGCAAAGTCATACTTTATATTGGTTATTTCTCTTATGAATTACAATATTTGTAGCTAGAAGTTATGTACTGAGGTTCAAGTAGCTAATGTACAGCAATAATGTTGCATAGCATTTCACCATCGAAACTTATCCTTTAGATAGTACTGAGAGGCTAAGAAAGCTTTCTGTACAATAAAGGAGTAGGATTTCTAATATACAGAGTGCTGCTATGTTCATAATATCTCTTAGATATTCCAAGACATATTGCTGCTATGAGTAGGTTTGCACAGACATACAGTAAAGCGTTAGGTATCTTAAAGTCCTGAGGAACTTTTAGAAGACAGAGGTTTTGGGTCACTGATGGATATTGGAGGCATAGCCTTGTTGCTGGTGTGGGGTCTTTTGGGCTAATCAAGTCTAAGTCCACGTCTACACTACCGGATAAATTCGAATTTGCTTAAACCGATTTTATAAAACAGATATTATAAAATCGGTTTAGCGCGTCCACACTAGGATCATTAAATCGATTGTGTGCATCCATGGTCCAAGGCTACCGTCGATTTCAGGAGCGGTGCACTGTGGGTAGCTGTTCCACAGCTATCCCATAGTTCCCACTTCCGGGTTGAGAGCCCAGTGCCTGATGGGGCAAAAAACATTGTCCC